>NC_064575.1:84929844-85256472 GCF_937001465.1 Orcinus orca
GTCAAGTGTTTCCAGTATCTGTTAATATTCTATTCAGTGTCTTAGCTTTTCTAAACATTTGTTTGAGCGTGGCTTCTTCTGATCCTTTGGCCAGCTCTGATTTTTTTTAATTGACTTTTTAGAGTGGGATTTACGTATAACAGAATGCACTCATTTTAAGTATAGTGAGTGCAGAGTTTTGACCAAGGCGTGTACCTGGTCACCCCTTCCTCAGTCTGGATCTAGAACCTTTCCATCATGCCGCACAATTCCATGCCCTTCCCATCACCGCCCCCTTCCCAGGGCCGGGCAGCATCCACACTCCCTGGGAGCTGACTTGGAGATTGTTGCGTGTGAGTCTGGAGACGGGGTGCGCTGGCTGTGAGGTGCGGAGCGTTAGAGAGGCTGCCGTCCCCAGGAGACGCCAGAATCCATGACGAAACACAGGGACTGCAGCTGCTGCTGTCCCGGGGGGCAGGGTGGTTTGGACTTTTGAACTTTCTGTGGTTTTTCAAATGCAAAGAGTGGCTGATTCTTTGAGATTGGCTGGTGAGGGATTGAGGGGAAATCTTAGATTATGATGAATTAAGAAAGCTACCTGTGTCTGGGCACTTTTGTCCAAAGGTGCTGGCGAGAGGCCTCGGTGGGTCGGGAAGGGCCACCCGTGCAGTGGCTGCAGGTGCCCTGGCAGCTCGGGGAGGAGAGGACCGTGGACCAGGCGCAATAACCTGCCCCTCGGCGTCTGTTCCAGGTCTTGGATACCTACATGTTTCATGCTTTCCTCAAGGCTCGGCTCAGCAGAAGGATGGACGCCTTTGCCCAGATGGACCTCTGCACGCAGTCCGAAGAGGACAGGTTTGCATATTACGTTCTAAAGGATGCACGACTCCTTGGGTGTCCGTGTGCTCAAGGAGCACAGTTTTATGTGGAAGGATAAATGATAAATTCGATCAGAGAAGTCTCACATTTAGAAATTCATAATGAGTCGGGTAACACGTCAGGCTCCTCCCCGTGCACTTCTGTTTCTTGCGGGGGGCGCTGGACGTACCTGCAGAGGCAGCTCTGGGTACCTGCGGTGGCAGCTCTGGGTCTTTGTGCTGTTTTCTCCCCATTTCCTTCTCTTTCTCTCCCCACATCGTCACCGTTTCCCGCCTCTTCCATGCCGCTTTTCCTGAACCCCTCAAACGCGTGCCGGCTGTCGATGACGCCCTTGTTCTGTGTGTTGTGGCTCCTCCTGGGGTGTGGGCTGTATGCAGCCTTCACTACACATGGGAGAGCCAGGAGCGTGCCTGCCGTTTCCCGCTCGGTGTGGGAATGCTGGATTCTGGTCACCACGGTGGGGAAAATGCCCAGTTGAGCCTGTGCTTCAGCCGTTGCTGTGTCTACGAGGTGTTGGGTTTTTCCACCCAGGATAGACGGGATGCTCCTGAGTCCAAGAAGACCCACCGTGGAGAAGATGGCCAGCCGGAAGCCCTCGGCCCCGCACGGGGCTCACAGGCGCATGGTGGTCAGCATGCCCAACCTGCAGGACATCGCGGTGCCCGAGCTGCCGCCCCGGAACTCGTCGCTGCGGAAGATGCGTACCGAGGATTGTGGAGGCAGCCACACAGGTGGTGCAGCCACGCCCGTGCTGTGGCTTTTCTCACTCACTTGGTTCTCATGCTGCCCGTCACTGAAAGAAACCACAGCTCGTTTCAGTAGAAGCGAAGGGGGGCTTATGGCTGTAGCTTTCTGGCAACTAGTCATTTGAAATATTTAAGAACCTTCATTTTGCAGACTGTGCTTATTACAGAAAGCGATTTCTCGTCTGTATTTTCCATTGCCCCGTCCCACTGTTTTCATACTTGTGTGTATGTGCACGTATGTGTATGTGTACATAGGAGATACGTGTTTACATATATGACTGTCTAAGGGGATGCAGCAACTCTTAGGCCCCCAGTGATTGCCAGGCCCTTCCTAGGGGCTGAGGGTACAGAGGAAGCCAGTGCCCTTGGGAGAAACTGCAGTGAGGCCAGCGCTGTGAGCCGCTCGGACCCCCAGTGGCTGCTGCCTCGGGCTAAGGCACCAGTACCAGCTGGTACCTCCTGGCGCATTCGCGGGAGAGCTGGAGGCTGAGTGGGGATCATGCCGGCGACGCCAGGAGGGGCCGCGTGTTCAAATGAAAAGACCTTACTGACCTTCTGGAGGCTCCTGGTGGGTCTGAGTCCCCTGCACAGCTGCTTCCTGGCTGTGTGACCCTGGGGTACCCAGTAGCTGTGTACCGGCGACCCGGGGAGGCCTCAGTCCCCACCCTGGGAGATGGGCGTGGTAACGGTACCCATGGCGCAGAGCTGCTGTTAAGGTGAATGAAACAGCTGTTTGGGCGGCTTACCCGCCTGGCAGGTGCATCTCGGCCTAGGTTATTAGCTTAGTCCTTCAACAAAGACTCACCGCCACGTGTTTCAACTTAGCATCAGCAGTTTTAACAAATAACACTATTTGTGCCATGGGAGCAGTGAGGGGCCCCGTTCAGTGTGGGGCACGTGGAGCTTTCTGGAAGAGGCAGGGACGTCCTGCTCCACGCTGCACCCGAGGCACAGACACGGCCCTGGGCCGGGTGACGGGGTGGGAACGCGTGTCTGTTTCTAAGGTCTGTGCTAACCGATCATCTCCCCTTCACTCCTCAGTTCTGGACGTGCCCCCCAAGTTGACATACACCTTCAAGATCCCGGAAATCCACTTTCCACTGGTGGGCCAGTGTGTGCAGGCGTTCCACGTGGACTGCGTGGCCCAGCTGAGCAAAGCCATGGACTCGCTGGCCCCCGAGAACTCGGTGCTGCTGGCGAGGTACTTCTACCTGCGAGGGCTTGTCCAGCTGATGCAGGGCCAGCTGCTGGGCGCCCTCCTGGACTTCCAGAGCCTGTACAAGACGGACATGCGCATCTTTCCCGCCGACCTCGTCCAGAGGACGGTGAAGTCCCTGTCGGCGCCCGAGCGCGCGCAGGCCGAGCGGACGCCCGAGCTGCGCCGGCTCATCAGTGAGGTCGTGGACAAGCCCGAGGACGCCCCCAAGGCCGACGACCGCGTGAAGAACTTCGAGCTGCCCAAGAAGCACATGCAGCTGGACGACTTTGTGAAGAGGGTGCAGGAGTCGGGCATCGTGAAGGACGCGGGCATCATACACCGGCTCTTCGAGGCGTTAACCGTAGGTAGGAGGATGCCCGCGGGGTGGGTGGCACAGACCCTTGAGGCATTAACCATAGGTAGGAGGATGCCCGCGGGGTGGGTGGTGCAGACCCTTGAGGCATTAACCATAGGTAGGAGGATGCCCTCCGGGTGGGTGGCGCAGACCCTCGAGGGCAGGTCGGCCCAGCCCGGAGGAGCCTTGCGGGGCAGGCGAGGGCTTTACCTGCTTCCTGGGCTGGCCGAGGCTCTGGGAAGGGGGTGGGGATGGAGGGCCTGGTGACGCTTAATGGCATCTCTCCCGTCCTGGGGGGTTGCTCGCTGTGTGCTGACCCCTTCCTCCCACATGGGGACGCGTGGCTCCAGCCAGAATGCTTCAGGCACCTCCACCCCCGCTGCTTTTGTTTCCCACGTTTACTGCAGTCGTCTGGTTGGTCCAGAACCCTTTCCGCCCCTCCCTCCTCAGAGGGACACTGTCCCAAACTTGACCTTTCCCTTCTGACCAAGTTCTTATGCGTTTGCAGCACGTGGATGCACCCACAAGCAGAACATAGGATTTGTGCGTTTGTAAACTATACGTGACTCACGCAGTACGTGTGTGTTGGTCTGCATTTTCAAAGCGTATCCGTGGTGCTCACAGGCGTCTCGCCATGCTTTTGCTGCCGACGGTGTTGTGCACGTGAGGGCGGCGCAGCGTGTTGGCCTGTACCCTTGGTCGTGTCCGCCTGTCCCGATGCTGACGAGTGAGGCTCGCAGCCTGCCCCCCGGGCGTGGATGGCCTTCTCTAGGATGCTGCTGCAGCCCCGTCGGGTGGGAGCTGCCATCCCCCCAGCAGGTCCCTCAAGGCGGGTCTGCAGCGCGGGAGGCTGCCCAGCCGCACCTCCTGGGCAGCGCGGGGTGCAGTTGTCTGAAGTGTTCTGCAGTTTGGTGAGCAAGGTGGCCTCGCACTGAGCGTCAGCACCTGTGCTCGGGGCGTCTGGGCCTCTCTCCTTGGAGCTGCGCGGCACAGCCTGGCCTGTTTTTCCATCGGGTCGGATCTCCTTCCGTGTCCTGTGCGGGAGCCCCTGTGTCCTCTGGAAAGGCCGTGCTTTGCTGGTAACAGGTGTGGGATGTCCTTCCTCGTTACGCGGCTGCCGTCGAGTTGCCCGGCCTCTCTGTACCCACGCGCGCCGCCTTCCCACTAGTGGAGGGGTGGGGCCGCTTGTTCACAGTCCCTCCATCGGTCTGATGGGGGCGCGGCCGGCCCAGCGCCCACGGGGCCCTCCGCGTGGTGTCGCCTTATGTCGGCCGCGGAGAAGTGGCCCGTCTTGGCCAGCCAGTCTCGTCTCCCTGGGCATCTGTGGGCGACTGGTGCTGCCCAGGGGACTCCCGTGGGCAGGGCAGTGGGGGGTGCACTGAGTCCGCCAGGGGCAGAGGTTCTCGCGGGCTCAACCAGCAGCACCCAGGCCACCGGGAGGTGGGGCGCAGGCGCTGTGGGGCTCAGCGCTCTCAGAGGAGGCCCTGCCCCCCTTCCCGCGCGGGCCCTCGCGAGGACACAAGGATACGAGCACTAGGCCAGCTGCAGGGCCTGAAGTACCGCGGCGTAATCCACACGGGGGCGCTGTTCTCGTGTGACGAGGTGTCTGGACGTGCAGCCGGCTCCTTCCTCTCCCCCCAGCCCAGCCCGTTGCTGCGCAGCCCGGGGGGCCGATGGCCTGGGCGGCGCTCTTTTCCTGGGAGGAGAGGGCCTGGCCCTCCCAGCTCTCACCTCTCCTTGGCCAGAAGCGTGTCCCACGGGAGCCAGACAGTGTGGCTTACAGCTGGACACGTGGGCGCTGTCCAGCAGCCCCAGACTTGCGGGGACGTGAAAGGACACCCGGGAGGGCATCCTCAGATGACCACGGTGACAGTGCCATCGATGGCCCTGTTGTCACTTAGGCTCCATTCGCATTGCAAGCAGGTCATTGTTGGCCTTGATTCTGGGATACGTGCACCGTTGTCGCGCAGCATCCAATGTACGTTTCTGCCTGACGGGCGTGTATGTGCTAATAAAAGGAGGATTAGGTCAAAGCTGAAGGTCACCATCTTAGAATAAACGGGTGTAACATAAGAACACACGTCGGAGTCTGGTATTCGAGGTGCAGGGCCCTCACGACCTGGCCCCAGGGCGGGGAGTCAGCAGTGTGTGGCCTTCAGTGTGGCCCACGGGAGCCGGTGACCCTGCCTCCCCCGTAAGATGAGCTGGAGGGGTTGTGTTGGAGTGCGGGTGAGGGGCAGAGATGAACAGGTGGCATTTTTGTGCAGAATTGGAGACGAATGAGCGTTCTGTCCGCGGCTGTGGGTGTGCGTGGTGGCCCCTCGTGTGCACGGTGGCTATTGCTGTGTGAGTGCCATGGACGTGCACTGTCCAGCTGTGCTGCGGCCCTGGCAGGGGTGGCATCCACAGGCCCGCGTGGGCACCCCTGGCCTCTCTGGTGTCCTTCACCCCGGCTCTCAAAGCCCGCGAGCCCGCCTCCCGTCTGCCCGCGAGAGGAAGCCGTTTCCGCTTCTGGGGACCTGCGCTTCGCTCCGCTTGGCCCCGGCACTGTGCAGGGACCCAGATGGTGGGAGCGTTTGTCCTAATGACAGAAGGGACGGGTTTCTTGGCTCCAGGCTCCACGTCCCAGCATCTTCGGCTCCAGCTTTCATTAAGTAATGGCTTCGTGGTTCTCCCCAACTCCCCTCTCGCACTCTCCTGATTCTTGGGCTTTTCCTTGGCTACGTAGACTAAACATCCTCTTCCTTGTCGTCCACTTAAAATAGCCAAGTGCTTCTGATTAGAAAACATGACGTTCAGAACCGCCAGGAGGTGTAGATGGAGGCGCCCCAGTCAGAGGCAGCTACACGGAGGAGCCTTTCCGAAATGGAAGCGGGATGAGAACCGTGTCACGGGGTCGGGGCCCCACCCTGATGCGCACCCTCTTGGTGCCTCGCTGCCCAGCACAGGGATCCCCAGGCCCGTCTGCCTGGGCACCTGACCACCGGCCCTTGTGCTTCATTTTTTTCAGTGACTTTCTTTTTTTATTTTTAAGATTTTTTTTGACGTGGACCGTTTTTAAAGTCTTCAGTGAATTTGTTACGATATTGCTTCTATTTTGTTTTGGTTTTTTGGCCGCAGGGCATGTGGGGTCTTAGCTCCCCGACCAGGGATTGAACCCACACCCCCTGCACTGGAAGACAAAGTCTTAACCACTGGACCGCCAGGGAAGTCCCTCAGTAACTTACTTTCTAAAAACGACCCAAGTATATACAGATATCCCACTGTGGTGTGATTCTGTTTGGATCCAGGGACGTTAAACAAATTTGTAAGTAGTCGACCACGGTTGTAAGGCAATTAGAAAAACACAGGTGAGCCAGAGGAGAATCAGCTCAGAATCCTGCCACCTGGGAGGTTTTCACCTGAATATTCCTGTGCCTGCACTGTGTGGGGATGAGGCCAGACTCAGTTGTGGCCACGACATCAAATTCCCCAGGAAACCGTTATCTGGTAGGTGTTAGGGAACCAGAGCCGAGCTTTCACAGCCTTTCTTTTTTGTTTTTTTTGCGGTACGCCGGCCTCTCACTGTCGTGGCCTCTCCCGTTGCGGAGCACAGGTTCCGGACGCGCAGGCTCAGCGGCCATGGCTCACGGGCCCAGCCGCTCCGCGGCACGTGGGATCCTCCCGGACCAGGGCACGCACCCGTGTCCCCTGCATCGGCAGGCGGACTCTCAACCACTGCGCCACCAGGGAAGTCCTCACAGCCTTTCTTGACCTCTTAGATCTGGCCTCCAGCCAGGCTGAGACGGGGAGGCTTCTGCATCCCGAGCAGGCCCCCAGTGGGAAAGGCAGACCCACGAAGGCACGGCGTCGGCGGGCCGTCTGCCTGGCACCTGCCCACCCGCTGGTAGGGCTTCCCTCTCCAATCCTCAGTCTCCTGATCTAGGACCAAGCTGCCCAGGGTAGCTGGGCCTGTATAGAGGGTAGAGCACAGCAAGCATTGTTAGATGCCGTGAGGGAAGAGCGCATCAGCTTAGTGGGCCCCTTGTCTGGGAAGGCTGCCCATGGGCCATTTTATCTGGGTCTTGAAGGATAGGTAGGAGTTTTCTGGTCCGAGCACTCCAGACCAGCATGTGCAGAGGCACGTAACAACATGCTTGTCACCGTGCTGGGATGCAGGAGTGCGAAGGGGAGGAGGGGCCTGATCCTGGAGGAATCTGGGCCTGGTGAATACGAGGAGCCTCATTCTAGGCGTGGAGTGAAGCAGGCTGCCGGCGGGGGCAGCTTAGAAGGCGGGAGGCCACTAAGGAGCTTCTTCCTGTGTAGGATGTGAAGGGCCCTCTGAGGACGGAGGGCAGACAGATCCAGGATGCAGAATGGAGGATGCAGGAGCCAGGCACAGGGAAACATCGAGCTTAGAACGGGCCGGACTTCTTAGCGGCTGAGTGGGAGTTGGGGGTGGTTCCAGCTCCACGTTACAGACAGGGAAGCAGGTTCGTTCCACAGCTGGCCTGTGGTCACACTGCTAAACAGTAGTGAAGCTGGGCTTCGGACTTGGGTCTCTCTCTGACTCCGGAGCCCCTGAATATTGGACATTTGGGAAGGTTGCTGTATCAACTAAGATCATCACGGTTACAAATAATAACTTATTTGCTCACATACCCAAAGAGTACTGAGATAAAGCCAGCTTCAGGTAAGGCTTGATCCAGTGGTATGGGAGTGTCACCAAGGATCTGGTCTCTTTAGCATTAGCTTCACCCTGGGACTGGCCCCAAGATGGCTGCCACCAGCTCTAGAGGTGACACAGGACTTTGTCCTTGTCCCAGTGTCCCTACCTGGTGCCCTAGGAGTTACTGTGACTACCTGGCTAGGTAGGGGCTGGAGAGGGCAATGGGCTCAGGCCAGATCAAGTGCCCACTTGGGCACCTGGGGAAACTGGGGAAGGAGGGGACGCTTTCCAGGTGGTTTCCATCCAGGCAGACTTAGGTGCTGGCGCCACCCGCTATGTCCTGCGGGTAACGTGCTGCTTCCTGATTGTAAAGCAACCGTTCTTGAGGCACCTGTGTCCGTGGCTGTAAGAATCTCTCTTTTTTTTTTTCTTTATAAAACTAAGGACACCAGAAACAGATTGACCCAGAAACATTCAAAGATTTCTACAACTGCTGGAAGGAGGCAGAAGCAGAGGCCCAAGGGGTCAACCTGCCTTTTTCGGTGACGGAGCAGCTGGACAAAAACGAGTGTGTGTATAAGCTGTCAAGCTCCGTCAAAACAAATCGCGGCGTGGGCAAGATCGCCATGACCCAGAAGCGCCTGTTCCTCCTTACTGAGGGGAGGCCGGGCTACGTGGAGATTTCCACCTTCAGAAACATAGAGGTGAGGGCAGCTCTGGAAGCCGCCTGGGCTTGGGAGGTGCAGCAGCCGGACAGCCCACCGGGCTCTGCCAGCCGTGGGCCCGTCACAAGCCACTCATGGTTTGTGCCTCAGTTTGCTCACCTGTAAAGTGGGAATAAGGATGCACCCTCCGAATAGGAGTGATGTGAGGACTGAATAGATGGAGTGGGTGATGTGTTCAGAGCGGTAAGTGCACCGACAGCAGATTCTCCGTTCAGCTGACTCGTATTTGGGGGAAGAGCAAGAAGCAAAGCAGGCTTGTCCTTTCGCTGGCCTGGTTCGACAGTGTGGGAGAAGCATAGACGTTGCTTTACTGGGAAACGGCCGTGGGCCAGCCCGTGAGCGGTTCCATCTCGTTTCCTGATCAGGTTCCTGGCTGGCCCACGCTGTTCATTTTATAACAACTTTAAATGTCATCTTCCCCACTAAGGGCATCTGAGTCGAGATCCTGACTCATGGCTTACCTTTATTTTCCCATGTTTATTTCCTAAATTTATAAGCGGTGTGTTAGATGTGTTAATCCAGTTGCTGCATATTCCCAGAGACAGAAGAGGCATGAGAACTCCCCTGTGGCCCATGCCTAAGGCTGGGCCAGTGGACGCACCTTCTCACTGGTTCCTTCAGTTTCCCCCCAAGCCTGCTTTGACGGGCTTCCTCCCAGAAGTCCAGAGACAGAGATTTAAGGAGGTGAAAGAATGAGGCACCTTTAAACGCTGAGGACGAGTCCACCGGTGTGTCTCTGTCGACGTGTGGCTGACAGGTCACACTTAGACCCACCAGGAAGGCTTGCTGAGCTCCAGACACCGCCGTGACCCTGACTCCCCGTCACCTGTCTCCGAGAACAGACCACCTGGAGGAGCCCTGTTCACCCCACCCCCGGCACCCGGCTCCGGGTACTTCAGGGCCTTCTTGGGTCCTGCCGGACCTCCCACCCGGGCAGCCCCAGCCCCAGGCCAGCCTCAAGGACTCTGCCTTCCCATGGGGATGTCAGCCAGTGCCCAGTGGGTCCCCTCAGTGTGTGCAGACTGCCACCCCTAAATGTATTTCCTATCGACTCCAGGGTCCCTGCGGGTGTCATTTCACTTACTTGCCTCTTTTTCCCTCTGCAGGAAGTCAGAAACACCACAGTAGCTTTTCTGCTCCTGAGAATTCCCACTTTAAAAATCAAAGTGCTGTCCAAGAAAGAAGTCTTTGAAGCTAATCTTAAAACAGAGTGTGACCTGTGGCACCTGATGGTGAAGGAGATGTGGGCTGGGAAGAAGCTGGCCGACGACCACAAGGTCTGGGTCCCGGTCTGCCTTTTTATTCTCACCCAAGGCTCATGTCTCTATAATAATGCTCAGCATAAAGCCGGGTGGGACTGGGGCCTGGGCCTGGGCCTGGGCTTGGGATCCACTGAATTAGATGAGGTCTCATCAGAAGGCATTAAGGATGCTGTGGTGCACGTGACCCAGTGCAAAGCCCTGGGGTGCAAAGCCCTGGGTCTTGGGGGACGCCCTGGGGGCAAACGCAAGGGCTGGCAGGGTGGTGTGGGTGGACTGTGGGAGTGACCACTCTGCACTGCCCCCTGCCCCTGGTGACACCCCAGGGAGGGGAGCGTCGGGGGCTGGACTCTGGCAGGTCTGAGCTGGGTGGTCCGGGCACACCCTGCTCTAAGCGGCTCTTCATTTTTCCCCTTCACAGGATTAGGGTTTGGGTTGGGGGGAGGTGTTAGATTCCTTCCACAGGGTTACATTTATATCCTAGGGACTTCTGTACCTTCATTTACTTTGGGCCAAACTGATGGCTTTGATCACACCGAATTAAGATTTCCTAGTCATGAAGGGTACTGTGGACGGAGGGTAAGACTGAGGACACACGGTGCAGGGGAGATATTTGTCTTGTCTAAATGGCAAGATGAGACAGGAAAACACACAACAAAGTGGGCAAAGAGTACGAATAGGGGACTCCCATGAGGGAGTAGTTCAGAAGGTTCTGGAGAGCTGTGCCCACGGATCCTCAGGGAGATGCAGGTGAGGGCGGCACCCAGTGGAAAGCGTCAGGAAGAACGTATGTTCAGTGGTGGGAGAGCTGCCGTTTCTGATGGACGTTCTGTCACTGGAGAAGCCCAAGGTCATGGAGACAGAAGGAGCGTTTCTGTTTGGAGCAGGAAGCGGGGACTAGGTCCTAAGATTCCAATACTCTGTGACTTCGTGGCTCACTGGTTTTATACCCACTGGTTTTTTAGCACACACTGCCTCATCAAAGCCCGTGGGCTGGCAGACGTCTAAGGAGAGTCGTACGGACTCACATCCCGCCCTCTCCTTTACAGTGTCTGCGGCTGCCTTTGCCCTTGACGGCAGAGCTGAGTTGTCGTGGCAGAGACTGCATGGCCCACAGACCCTAAAGTGTTCAGCACCTGGCCCTTTACAGAAGTTTGCTGACCCCTGGTATAAACAGCCAGTGTGTGTCTCAACTAAGAGGACGTGATCACATGACATCAAATCCAAATCTAAACTCTTCACGTGGCTTTGAAAAACACACATCTTTGAAAGGGTTGTTTTATGTGACGTGACAAAGTCTTAGAGTGAAATGATTTCAGTGAAGCTGTGCTGAGATGACTGTCCCTCCCACAGGACCCCCAGTACGTCCAGCAGGCACTGACCCACGTCCTGCTGATGGACGCCGTCGTGGGTGCACTGCAGTCGCCCGGCGCCATCTACGCGGCCTCCAAGTTGTCTTACTTTGATAAGATGAAGAACGAAAGTAAGATCAGCATGTGTTCAATGCAGCTACGGTGTCTTGAGTTATGTCTTAAGTGATTTTTATCTGGTTGACTTTTGTCCATTAGAACCAGTCCCAAATGTCTCAAGTTTTTTTCTTCTGTACTTTTCATTTTTGAATATCACCCGTTGTTCTGCATCTTTCCTTTCCTCACCTAATAATACCTTGGAGCTCTGTGCTCCTAAGGACACGTCGAGGCACCTCACCGTTTCAGTGTCTGGGTTACTAGAGTCCACTCTACCCCGGATGATATGGCTCCTGAATCTTAGTTGTCAGCGACGGAATTGCTGCTGGCTGGTTCAAGCAGAGCAGAAATTCGTGGAAGGCTGTTGCGTGACTCACGGAACCGCCGTCGTGGTCGCTGAGTTCTGCGGTCGGACACACGCCCACTGCGGAGCTGCAGGGGCCTCTGTGCCCGGCTGCCCCTGGCTGCTGGACCTCGCCGCGCGAGCGCATGGAGGCCCCCGATGGCCATCTCTCTTTTTTCTCTTGATTTGGTCAGTTTCCCTCCATAGCAATTCTCTGATCTCCGCCTGTAGCTTGAAATCTGGCTCTCACATTCTGGAAGCCATATGGAGGTTGGTGGTAAGCTCAATTTTTTATTTTTAGAAGATTTTTCAAGTCTAGGAAATAGCAAGTAGGTAAGAATAGCTTTATGCATCATTTTAGCTACTTCTATTTTGTTTCAACTTTTAAATGATCTCCTAAAACCAACTGTCCTGTGCTTTGCATAAAGAAGCAGAGAGTAGAGGATTACTTATCGCTATTAACATTACTATGTGCCGGAAGTCACGTGTGCTAGATTAAACCCACAACATGAAATTAATTCATGAAACACGGATGAACAAGTTGTAGGATGTTTTTAAGATGACATCTAGTTCTATCTGTATGCACTTTTTAAAAAATAAGTTTTATTAAGATACAGTTCACATACCGTTCCTTTTTACAGTGCACGCCGTACTGGTTTGAGTGTATTCAGAGTTGTACAGTCGTCAGCATGATGGGTTTTAGAACATTTTCATCACCCCAGTAATAAGCCCCATGCATTTAGCAGCCACCCCTCACCTGCTTCAGCAACCGCTAACCTCCTTTCTGTCTCTCTGGATTTGCCACACTTTGGCCTAGTCTGTGCACTTCCTCTAAGTGAACTCATCGGGATGTGTCCTGTGTGTCTAGCTTCCTTCATGTAGCATCACGCTCCAGGCTTCCCCCGAGTGGCAGGTGTCACTGCTTCATTCCTTTTGTGGCTGCGTGTATTCTGCTCTGTGGATACGGCACAGTTTATCCAACCCTCCATTGACCATTTGAGTTTTTCTACTTCCCAGCTGTCGTGAATACTGCTGCTGTGAACACTCACATACAGGTTTTTGTTTGGACGTGTGTTTCATTCCTCTTGGGTGTATACAGCCAGGAAGACACTGTTGTTTAAACTGTCATCCCAGAATTAGGGCAAACAAGCCTCAGTGATGTGTGGATTCCCCCTGGTGCATTTTCCTCTTTGCTGTGTCTGTCACTAACTGTGTGACCCCTGGAGCTTCCTGGTCCGAGGACCCCCCCCCCCCCCCGGGAGCAGACAGGATGCTCCAGTTGCTGGAGTGACTTGGAGGCGCTCTTGTCAACAGTCCTAGAACCAGACATCGATTGCTGGGTTTTTTCCCCCCCCTTAATTAGGAACAAAATCAAATACACACTACACTTCAGCTGCTTAGACCACTCCAAGCTCATGCCTGATCTTTGTCAAGAGTTTACAGAAAAGCCTTCTCACTCCTCTGGAAATAACACACACAGTTACCATGGCAGCACCCAACAAATGACACTCTTAATTCCATACGGCAAAGGGGGGATGGTCCAAGCTCAGTGTCCCTGATTCCTTGTTCCCAATCAGGAACTGTTTTCCCTTGTGTAAAGCGTAATGAGGCAACCATACGTGATCCTGGGCTTAAGTTAAGAGCTTATGGGCCATTCGTGATGGAAGGTCTAAAAATGAAACTTTCTGCAATCTGCACCCCATCCCTGGGGTGGGGCATTTGGCAATGACTGGAGAGATCTGTGGTGTGTGTGTGTGTGAGTGTGTGTGAGAGTGTGGGGTGTGTGTGTGGGGGGGGGCAGTGGGGAGGCTGCTACTGGCATTGACTGGGTGAGGCCAGGGGTGCTGCTAAATGTCCTACAGCACACAGGACGCACCCACGGCAGCCACATTATGTGACAAGGGTGAGAAACCACTTGTGGATTAGATTTATGGAGAAACGTGTAAAGTCTTCTCTTGACTAGACCATACGTAACGGTTGAGTGTGGACAGAGGTCAGATCATTTAGCTTGAGAGCTGTGTTTAAACAAAAAGCAATGTGAGACGTTGGCAAATGCTCGCCCTCTGGCCGGATACGCTTGGCTTTACTTTAATGTCCAGTTTAAATAGAGCGTCGTCTTCACAAATTATGAAGTTTTACCCCAGAGCTAATACCCTAAGGAAAGCAGAATGTGCAAGGCTCTTGGATAACCTGGGTCTCCTCCAGTCTGGGGAACTAATCCCCCGTGTCTGCATTTCAGTGCCCATGGCAGTTCCGAAGACGACCTCAGAGACCCTGAAGCACAAGATCAACCCTTCCGCAGGAGAGACCTTCCCACGCGCCATCGATGTCCTGCTCTACACCCCAGGTGAAGGCCATTCCCTGCTTTGTCACTGCTGTTTGTTTGTTTTTAAAATTTTATTGACGTATAGTTGATTTACAGTGTTGTGTTAATTTCTGCTGTACAGTAAAGGGATTCAGTTATACACATATATACGTTCCTTTTCATATTCTTTTCCCTTATGGTTTATCACGGGACATTGAATACAGCTCCCTGGGCTGTACAGTAGGACCTGGTTGTTTATGTCGCTGCTGTGTTTGGAACAATCTGAGAGCTTAAGACTTGTGGTCAGGGTCAGCGCTGAAGTGGAAGGGCGATGGCAGGATGAGGGTGGACGGGGACCAGGTGGTTTTCTACTGTTGGAGGGCGGAACCCTGAGCAATGAGGTGCGGCCTCTCTGTGGACTCAGAGGCTGGAGCGGGGCCGTGAGGGGCCGAGTCCCCGTCCGGCCTCGCCATCCTCACGTCCGGTGGATAAAGGCCCTGCGCTTCTGTCTTTGGTCGGATCAAGCCCACTGTCACCGGGATGGGATGGCTGCACCTCCTATGCTGATGTGCACATCTGACAACACGGCTCTTCCTGCTTGGAGTGGTCGGACAGTCCCACAGACTTTCAAGGCCCCTACGAGCTGCGTCAGAGTGATAACAGCAAGAAGACAGGGTCGCTGCCCAGGCCTGGGGGTAAACAAAGACGGCCCTGTGTCACAGGCGTACAACTGTCCAAATGCTTTTACTTAATTCTGACTTGCAGAGAGTTGCAGCAGAGTGTTGCTTCAAGGTTATAGTGTTGGGAACAAAGGAGCTCAGTTCTGGGCAGAAGAGAGCCTTTGAGTCCGGTCGCCCCGTGTTCGGCCTGTCCGCATCAGGAGTTGGCGGTGGCGGCATCCGTGCACCCCCGTCCTTCACCCTCCGAGGTTCGTGACCTTGCAGGGCAGTCCAGCGATCCACAGCCAGGAGCTCACATTCCACATGGCTTCTGATGGGCAAATCGAGTTTCTGTGGCAAAGCAGCCTCCTCTCTTCCCTGAACGTCCAGAAGACCCAGTAAAGCAACAGATCTCAGATGAAAGAGAGTCGAGAGCAGCCGAGCCCATCCCTCTGGAGACGTCATTTATCCAGTCGAGGCGCTCTGTTGATGTCACTCGGCTGTGACAGCACAGACCAAGACGCTTTTCATCACGGCCTCTGAGTAGACGAGCTGTCCTTAGATCTACGCTAGTTTCCCTTAAATTAAGCCTGACTAGACTCTGGGTTTCCTGTCATCAAGGGCTAGTTCCTGTCCCGCTGAGAACATCTAGAAGGGCCGGACAACATATAAGAAAACAAAGGAGAACGGAGCTGCTGGTACTGGAAACAATGGCTGAGCGAGCTTTGGCCAGCCATGTGGGGTCAGGGGGACGAGCCTGGGGTCAGGACGCACCCGTCAAGAAGCGGGCAACCCCTCCAAGAATGCCGAGAGTCAAGGGAGCCAGGCCCCAGGCACCGAGCCCGGCTTCAGAGCATCCCAGTCTCTGGGGGATTGAAGACTGTGTCTCAGTGGGCAGGATCTCCCCCAAGGGGGCCAGGAGACCAATGGCGTGAACACCCCAGAAAGACTGGCAGATTCACACTTCTTGCACTTGTGACAGAGGTGGTGCTACAGAGCAGGGGAGGGGAAAGACGGTCTCCATCACAGAAGGCGTTGGGATGTTGTGCATCCGTGTGGAGAAGATGAAGCTCGACCACACCTCAGATCACACGTGGCCATCACTTCACAGTCTAAACGTGAAAGGCAAAAACATAAACAAATGAAACTTGGAGACGATAACATAGAAGAGGATATTCATGACCTTACGGTAAGGAAAAAATTCACAAATAGCATATAAAAAATACTAGCCATAAAGGAACAGACTGGTGAGTTAAGGATTTTTAAAAGGAACTTCCAAACGAGTGAAAGTGGTGGTTGCAGACTGGGAAAGGGATGTTCACAAGACGAGAGAACCGACAAGGGGCTCAAGTTGGGGATATTTAGAGAACGGCTACAAGTCAAGGAGTATGAGACAGCCCGATTCAGAAATGGGCAGGAGAGGGGCTCCCCTGGTGGCGTGGTGGTTGAGAGTCCGCCGGCCAGTGCAGGGGATGCGGACCAGTGCCCCGGTCCGGGAAGATCCCACATGCCGCGGAGCGGCTGGGCCCGTGAGCCATGGCCGCTGAGCCTGTGCTCCGCAACGGGAGAGGCCACGACAGTGAGAGGCCTGCGTACTGCAAAAAAAAAAAAAAAAAGACATGGGCAGGAGACATAAAGGCTTCACCACGGGGGAGATCCAGACGCCCAGCTAAAGCCAGCAGCCTCATCGGCATCAGGGAAACGCAAATAAACCACAAATGAAAAACCAAAGTCTTCACACCGTTAGGATGGCCAAGACGGGGAGCGCTGACCAGGCCTCGTGTTGGCGGTGACGTGAGGCAGCGGGAGCCCAGCTGCCCTCGGGGACGTGGCCACAGGCTCCCTCCTTCCTCTGTCCCTGCGCCCACTTCCCTCTGCCTGAAACGCTGCCCACGAGTGAATCCTCAGGCCTCCCCCAGATCCCGGCTCAGGGAAGCCACCCCCGGGCTCCGTCTGTCTGCGTGTTTCTCTAGCTGGAGCCAGCTTGTCCCCGAGACTGGAAGCTCCGAGGGGCACGGAAGCTCGGGCCGTGCTCACCTTGGATCCTGGGCACCCAGGGTGGCACCTGGCCGGGCAGGACCTGTGTCACCTAGGAACCACGTGCTGATGCAGCAGATGGTCTCACCGTTCTGGGTTGCTTTCCTCTTTAGGGCATCTTGACCCAGCAGAAAAAGTGGAGGACGCTCACCCCAAATTATGGTGCGCTCTGAACGAAGGCAAGGTGGTCGTATTTGACGCTTCCTCTTGGACAGTTCACCAGCACTGCTTTAAAGTGGGCACTTCTAAACTGGTGAGTAAACGAACGCGCACAGTACTCAGTCAGCTTCCAGGTTAACTTGTGATTTTGGAAATTGAACACGTCCACCTGTACAGGTAGCAGGATTCACGAATCCCACGGCGTCGCTGAATCCTGCAAGTCTTTGATTTTTATCTCGAGTTTTAAAATGTAAGCTTGTTCCATCCTTCACTTAAATATTCTTCTTTAAGTGAGCAGATAATGGCTTTAACCATCCCCGCTCTGAAATCTAAAACAGGATTTCAGTCATGGAAAGGGCAGTGTGGTAGTCTCACATTTACATTGTCAGTCACCAAAAGCAGACACTAGAATCATTTTAACACATTTGGGTTCGAAAACTAAGAACAATTTAAGTCAAATCTGCATGATACTATAGTTATCTCGTGGTTGAGAAACCTCAGTTCTTTGAGCTTTTAGACTGATAGCCTAGTCAACTTTAATTAAAAGAAAGTTAAGGGACTTCCCTGGTGGCGCAGTGGTTAAGAATCCGCCTGCCAGTGCAGGGGACACGGGTTCGAGCCCTGGTCCGGGAAGATATTGCCGCGGAGCAACTAAGCTCGTGTGCCACAACTACTGAGCCTGCGCTCTAGAGCCCGTGAGCCACAACTACTGAGCCCACGTGCTACAACTACTGAGCCTGTGCTCTAGAGCCCGTGCTCCTCAACAAGAGAAACGACCGCAGTGAGAAGCACGTGCACCACAACAAAGACCCAACACAGCCAAAGATAAATAAATAAATTAAAAAAAAAAAAGTTAAATTCATGCAAACACAGCCTCACCCCACCCCCACAAACCTGAGGTCAAGTTTCAGGTCTGTAGCCCTCAGTGCCACCAGGATCAGCCCCCTGCTTTTTGGAGACTTCTCGAGGCCTTGCACGGCCCTTTGAAAATCATGTCTTATTTCTGTACTACGTGATGTCAGCCACGTGCCCCAGGGCCTCCACGCCTGGAACGTGTCGTGTGAATTCGTGTTTCCAGATGAGGGGTGATCAGTGGTTTCTTTCCGGTGGGGCTGCCTTTTAACTCGGCACTCCAGGTATCTTTGGCGATACCACCCTACTGTTCAAAATGCTGTCACACCTACTCCTTGGTGGGCTTCATCCTGTTCAAGACCCTCTGAGGGCACAAAGGAAGCCACTGTCCCAAGGGATTCTTGCTAGGAAAATCCTCAGGCCAACTCCTTTAACACAAAACTTCTTTTTTCACGTTTAACGTAAAAAGCATGGCGTAGTGAAGTTTACGTGCCTGTGTTCCTCACTACTTCGCATCATCAACTTTGATGGCCACGTCCCACCGTCTAAAGATAATGTGACAATCTATGCCTTCAAAACTGGGTGAAACAGGAAAATTGTGAATCCAAATATACGTTGCCAAGAGGGTGCGGGATCGTCTAAAGAAGTTGCTGAACCATTTTCCCCGCGTTCAAACAGTGCGCCTCAGATGATAAAGGAACGGAATCCAAGGCACGTTAAAGTAAAACGTGTACAAAAGTCTAATAACGCTTTAGGTGAAATGAAAAACAAGGAGGAGAAGTTAAGGACTTCACTCTTACTCTAAAATTTAATTTCTTTCCTGTTAATTCTTAGTTACAAGCATTTCAAAGACTGTTTAATAACAGAATAACTTAAAATCCTTGTGAAAATAAAATCATACGGCTGCATTTTGTATCAATCTCTTCTGCTCCCCAGTTAGGCCAGGTAACATTTAATTAAAGCAGAGAGTTATCCAGTTATGTGAAAATATCTTCCCACTGGTTTCACAGGGATATTTTGTACTGTTTCAACAAGACAGCAACTGGGGCAATTATCTCTAGAAAATGCTGCCTCATCTGAAATTTGAATTTCCAAGTGGTTTATCTAAGATATCTTTGGGCCACTAAAGACAGACATTTTACTAAAATGTTACAACAATTCTCAGGTAGATGCCTCAAAAGAAAGGGCTTTTTTAAATGATTAGTTCTGAAATTAGCAAGGTAGCATCTTTTTCTAACTTATGAGAATGTTTATTGGTAAAATTAAAGCTATCAATTTTTTTGTTTGTTTTGCGGTACGCGGGCCTCTCACTGTTGTGGCCTCTCCCGTTGGGGAGCGCAGGCTCAGTGGCCATGGCTCACGGGCCCAGCCGCTCCACGGCATGTGGGATCTTCCCAGACCGGGGCACGAACCTGCGTCCCCTGCATCGGCAGGCGGACTCTCAACCACTGCGCCGCCAGGGAAGCCCCAAAAGCTATCAATTTTTATGAGCTCTTTCTTCTGACAAAGATAAGTACCAGTAAGCACCATCGGTACTGATTATACAGGATTAGATCTAGCCTCAGCCCCTCCACAGTGATGTAACTGTTGCTCTTTGAAATCTGCTTGGATCTGACAATCTGAGACCCTCGTTTGGTTACCAGTAAAATGTTGCCCATATCATGGATAGAGTCGGACACCGCTCAGGCAACGTTTAGGGAACGCTGTTTTAGGGATGCAGTCGGGTTGGTTGAGATGTACAGGCAGACACATTTGCGTTTCACATGTTTATGTGGCTTTTATAACTCTTCAGTGTTTTAGTTCTTAATTTCTAATTTCAGAAAGTCTGAAGATGGTCACTGGCATTGACCGTGCTAAGCCGGAATCCCCGAGAGCGCTGCTCTCTTAGCTGCAAGAGCACCGGCTAATATACAGTCTGTCCTCATTATGCGCAGATTCCATATTTGCAAACTTACCTACCCGCTAAAATTTATTTGTAGCTCCAGAGCAGATACTTACGGCGCTTTCATGGTTCTCCACAGACATGCACGTCTCCAGAGCAGGGAGAAATGGGCGCTGTGTGCGTGTTCCCAGCCGAGCTCAAGCCAGGCGACTCTGCCTTCTTGGTTCAGCTCAAACTGTAGACACGTGTCCTTTTCACGGCCTATTTAGTGCCACGTTCTTCACATTTCTGTGCTTTTTATCGTGATTTTGCTGTTTAACATGGTGCCCTAGTATAGAGCTGAGGTGCCAGAGGCTGGAATGTGCTTTACAGAGAAAATGTGGACCCATGCAGTTCAAACCTGTGTCGTTCAAGGGTCAGAGGCATCCTTAAACAGGAACACACGGCAAGATGATGTGTTGATCGAATGACAAGAGCGTGACCAGAGGCCGGCAGGACCCTAAGCCTGTCGGTCCCTGAGCGGCGGCTCAGCGCTGGCTGTGAGCGCACAGGACAGAACGACTGCCGGGAACACGGGGAACTGACTGCTCTGCTCTCTCCTCGGCCCCCTCAGAACTGCATGGTGATGGCGGAGCAAACCCAGGTGTGGGTCGGCTCGGAGGACTCGGTCATCTACATCATCAACGTCCACAGCATGTCCTGCAACAAGCAGCTCACGGACCACCGCTCCAGCGTGACGGGTCTGGTCGTGCAGGACGGAGCGCAGGCACCCAGGTCCGGCCAGGCTCCCCTGGGAGGAGGGGCCGTCTGGCTCTTGCGTGGGTCAGGGGTGCCAGAGGGAAGGGTTCCCATGGCCGTGGGCCATGGCCTGCAGGGCCCGGGCTGCGCAGGGGAAGCAAAGCGGGTCTGGAAGGTGAGTCGGGGACATTCCTGTGTGGTGTGGCCATGATGGGTGCAGAGCAGCGGCCTCTGCTGGAGACCGAGTCTAGCGTGCATGCGGTGCTCGTAGCAGCTGGTACCCCGCCTTCCCTGCCTGCTCTTTGGCTCTGGTGTTTGCCTGCCATCCTGGGCCTGTAGACACATCACCCTAACCCCATGTCTTCTCATGGAACCCCTTGTGTGCCCGTGTCCAAATGTCCCCTTCTTATGAGGACACAGGTCAATGTTGGATGGGGGTCCATCCAACTATTAGCGGCATTTAACTACTTCTGGAAAGGCCCTGCTGCCAAATAAGGTGGCATTTTGAGGTGTTGGGGGGCTAGGATGTCAACACGTCTTTCTTGGGGGACACAGTTCAACCTGTAAGATGTATTTACCTCATCCTTCACTGGCTTTACCAGGTTAAGAATGCCAGCCCCCCAAGGGCAGCCCTGTGTCTGTCCTGCTGTCTGCCGTGTCCTGTGCTTGGGACAGGGCCTGGACACAGCAGGTGCCCAGGGGAGACGCGAGAACCAGGCGGGGTCCCTGTTTTCCTCTGTGAGGAAGCGGGGCTCAGTGGGTGTGTGAGGTATGCTGAGGTCACCCACCCTGAACGGGCAGCCCCAGCCCTGGGCGCAGGTGGCCACAGCTCCTAAGCTTTTCTGCTGCTTCCCTCTGTGCCACCCCCATCCCCTTGTGCCCCGACTTTCAGGGCCGCCGCCTGTCCTCAGTCGGGTGGACTTAGGTCCTCATGTGAAGATGCCATGCCCTCAGGTGGTGGAAGGGCCGCCTCCCCGCAGCTGCTGATCCTTGGACTTGAGCTTGGAGGGGGCGTGTGCCATTCCCGGCCCCTGGCGGGAGGGGTGGATTTTAGTTAACAGCCCTTTACGGCTCTGTTCACAATTCCTGGCGGAGGCAGCAGCCGTGGTGGAGGTGCCGGGGGGGGGGGGGGGGGGGGGCGGCGCTCAGAAACCCGCCCCCCGACGGCGCTGGCGTCTCGCTGGCCGTGCTGTGGATGCTTACCTGGTGGGAACTTGAAAAGCACACGGTGTTCTCGGGGCCACAGTTAAGCGCCTGCATGTGTGTTCACCCCACAGCACTGTGTACTCGTGCAGCGCGGACGGGACAGTCCTGGCCTGGAACGCGAGCTCCCTGCAGGTGACCAGCAGGTTCCAGCTGCCGGGCGACGGGCTCTTGGCCATCAGACTGCACGGCGGCCGCCTCTGGTGCTGTAAGTGCTTGGTCCCTGCGCTTGGCTCCTGGCTAACGGCAGGGGAGCCAAGGCCCCTTTCCTCTGCCACACGCGTTTCCAACTTTGACTGTGAAACCCTGGTTCCTTCTTGATGCACGCGGCTCCCCACACCCCTCCTGAGTTCGCTGTGTCCCCGGCGGCCCTACTCCCTGCGCGGCCTCCCCGCCTGCTCCTGTCTCTGCTCTCGCCGTGCCCCGGGGGGCCGTTGCCACTCCTCCCGGCAGCCCTCTGTGGCCCGGTCGTTTGCGTGCGGGTCACGTCTCCCCAGCCGTGCTGTGTGCTCCCCTCTGCCCCTCCCAGCACAGACCTCGGGCGGGGACGTCTGGGGGTCTGAGGGGGGCACTTCGGGGTTGACGGGAGGTACAGACGCTGTGCCTAGTGACGTGGGCGTTCTGCATTTTCTGCGCATCACCGCACGGAGGTTGCCTGCACTTTGAAGTCTTCCCTGGTGTATGTATGCCAGGTAACATGGGTGATGGTCGTGAACGCTTTCTAAATTGAAGCATGTTTTACGTATGATGAGATGCACAAAACGTATGGACAGTTTGTTGTGTTTTTAAAAAATTTTTATTGGAGTATAGTTGTGTTAATTTCAGGTTACAGCAAAGTGAATCAGTTATATATATATCTCCGCTTTTTTTTTTTTTGGATTCTTTTCCCATATAGGCCATTACAGAATATTGAGTAGAGTTCCCTGTGCTATATACTAGGTTCTTGTTAGTTATCTATTTTATATATAGTAGTGTGTATATGTCAATCCCAATCTCCCAATTTATCCCCCCCGCCATCCCCTGGTAACCATGTTTGTTTTCTACATCTGTGACTCCACTTCTGTTTTGTACTTACTGTAAGTAAGTTCATTTGTACCTTTTCTTTTAGATTCCACATGTAAGTGACAGCATATGGGATTTGTCTTTCTCTTTCTGACTTACTCAGTATGACAATCTCTAGGTCCATCCATGTTGCTGCAGATGGCATTATTTTGTTCTTTTTATGGCTGAGTAATATTCCACTGTATATATGTACCACATCTTCTTTATCCATTCCTCTGTTGATGGACATTTAGGTTGCTTCCATGTCCTGGCTATTGTAAATAGAGCTGCAATGAACACTCGGTGCATGTATCTTGTTTCAAATTACGGTTTTCTCCAGGTATATGCCCAGGAGTGGTACTGCTGGGTCATATGGCAGTTCTATTTTTAGTTTTTTAAGGAACCTCCATAGTGGTTGTATCAATTTACATCCCCACCAACAGTATAGGAGGGTTCCCTTTTCTCCACACCCTCTCCAGCATTTATTGTTTGTAGATTTTTTAAAATTAATTAATTTACTTATTTATTTTTGGCTGCATTGGGTCTTCGTTGATGCACGCAGACTTTTCTCTAGTTACGGTGAGTGGGGGCTACTCTTTGTTGCCGTGCGCGGGCTGCTTCTCGCTGCGGAGGCTTCTCGTCGCGGAGGCTTCTCGTTGCGGAGCACGGGCTCTAGGTGTGCGGGCTTCAGTAGTTGGGGCATGAGGGCTCAGTAGTTGTGGCTCACGGGCTCTAGAGCACAGGCTCAGTAGTTGTGGTGCACGGGCTTAGTTGCTCCGCGGCATGTGGGATCTTCCCGGGCCAGGGCTCGAACCCGTGTCCCCTGCATTGGCAGGCAGATGCTTAACCACTGCGCCACCAGGGAAGCCCTGTAGATTTTTTGATGATATCCATTCTTAGTGGTGTGAGGTGATACTTCATTGTCGTTTTGATTTGCATTTCTCTAATAATGAGTGATGCTGAGTGGCTTTCTTGTTTTTTTTGGCCATCTGTGTGTCTTCTTTGGAGGAGTGTCTAGATCTTCTGCCCATTTATTGATTGGGTTATTTTTTTGATATTGAGCTGCATGAGTTGTTTGTATATTTTGGAAGTTAATCCCTTGTCGGTTGCTTCGTGTGCAAATATTTTCTCCCATTCTGAGGGTTGTCTTTTTTGTTTATGGTTTCCTTTGCTGTGCTAAAGCTTGTAAGTTTCATTAGGTCCCATTTGTTTATTTTTGGTTTTATTTTCATTTCTCTAGGATGTGGGTCAGAAAGGATCTTGCTGTGATTTATGTCATAGAGTGTTCTGCCTGTGTTTTCCTCAGAAATTTTTTTTTTTTCTTTTTTTTTGTGATACGCGGACCTCTCACTGTTGTGGCCTCTCCCGTTGCGGAGCACAGGCTCCGCGGCCATGGCTCACAGGCCCAGCGGCTCCGCGACATGTGGGATCTTCCCGGATCGGGGCACGAACCCGTGTCCCCCGCATTGGCAGGCGGACTCTCAACCACTGCACCACCAGGGAAGCCCCTCAGAAAGTTTTATAAAAAGTGTCTGGCCTTACATTTAGGTCCTTAATCCATTTTGAGTTCATTTTTGTGTATGGTGTTAGAAAATGTTCTAATTTCATTGATTTACCTGAGGCTGTCCAGTTTTCCCAGCACCACTTATTGAAGCGACTGGCTTTCCTCCATTGTATATTCTTGCCTCCCCCGTCATAGATGAGGTGACCATAGGTGCATGGGTTCATCTCTGGCACCTCTGTCCTGTTCCATTGATCTACATTTCTGTTTCTGTGCCAGTACCGTACTGTTCAGTTTGTTGTGTCTTGACGAAAGTATACACCACATAACCACCCGACAGTCAAGACACAGAACATTTCCATCACCACTGCTGGTCCCTCTGTGCCCCTTTCCAGGTGGCCCCCACTTGAGGGAAACAACTCCTGAATTCTGTTACGGACTTGTTGTGCTTGTTCCACTGCTGGTCCCTCTGTGCCCCTTTCCAGGTGGCCCCCACTTGAGGGAAACAACTCCTGAATTCTGTTATGGACTTGTTGTGCTTGTTCCTGAACTTGCTATAAATGGGCTCTACAGCATGTGTTCTTTTCATCTGGCTCAGTTCCGGCAACATGATGTTTTTAGGATTCATCCACAGTGTCTGAATAGCAGTAGCTCATTCTTTTTATGGTGTGAATGCTACAGCTTGCTTATCGGCTCTCCTGTCACTCTTTTCCACACCGTTTTATATCCCTGGCAGCGGATGTGAGGCTTCCAGTTCCTCCCCGTCCTCAGCAGAACTTGTTATTATCTGTTTTTTTTACCGTAATCATCCTCGTGGGCGTGCAGCGGCATCTCGTTGCGGGTCTGCTTGCGTTTCCCCGGTGGCTTATGACGCAGAGCATCTGTTCATGGACTGCTTGCCATCTGTGTGTCTTCTTCAGAGAAATGTCTATTCATACCCTGTGCCAATCAGTCTACTCACTTTCAAGGCGATTAATCGTATGGTTGAGTGTACCCTTATTTTTTTTTTTCCATTTTTCACATCTGTACTTTTTTCTTTTGTTCCTCCTTTCCTGCCTCCTTTTAGACTGCTCTTAAATTCAAGTTAATCTTCTTTATTGTCTTTTTAGCTCTATGTTCGGTTTTTTTTGGGGGGGGGGGCCATGCCACGCAGCATGTGGGATCTTACTTCCCCAGCTAGGGATCGAACCCACGCCCCCTGCAGTGGAAGTGTGGAGTTTTAACCACTGGACTGCCCAGGAAGTCCCTAACTCTGTGTTTTTTGTTCCACTTTTTAGTGGTTGCTTTAAGGATTTCAATGTGCAACCTTACCTTCTCACAATCTACTTTAAATAACTGTTACACACCACTTCATGTATAATGGACACAGAGCACAGCAGTAAAATTAATTCCATTTACCTCTTTCTCTCCCTTTCCTATTGTTGTTAAATGCAGTATTTTATTTCTATGATTGTGATAAACCTATTTTTAAAAATTTTGCCTAAGTGCTCAATGGTCTTTCAAAGAAATTAAGAAAAAAATTATTTTTGCCCATATATTTACCATTTTGGGTTGAGCTTCACTCCTTCTTAAAATCCAGGTTTCCATCTTGCATCACTGCCCCTTAGCCTTAAGAATTTCCTGCAGTATTTCTTCTGATATGAGTCTGTTGTAAACAGATTCTAGGCTGATGGTTTTTATTTTTTTCCCGGCACACTAGAAATATCATTCCATTGTCTTGCAGCTTAGCTCGTTCCTGACGGGAGGTCTGCCGTCATTCCCGCTGTTCTGCTGACTATAATGTGATTTCTGTAGCTGCTTTTAAGATTCTGTCTCTGGTTTGCATGAGTTGGACTACAGTGTGCTTGGGTGTGAAGGGCTTTGTGTTTATCTTGCTTGCAGTTTACTCTCTTGAATTTGGGGAAAACTTAACCATTACCTCTTCCATTATTTCTCTTGCCCATTCTCTCTCTCCGGGTCGTCTGGGATTCTAATTATATATTAGTAATATATATTATAATTGTATATAATTATATTATTAGTTAGACCATCTGATAATGTCCCACAGGTCTCAGGCACTGCTATAATTTTTTCCTTCTTTTTCTTGTGTGCTTTAGTCTGGCTAAGACCTGAACCTCTCTTCTTCTGTGTCCTGTCTACAGTTAAACCTATCCAGCAAACTTTCATTTTAGTTCTAGAACTTCCATTTATTTTATAAAGAACTTTGATTTTCTCTCCTAAATCCTATATTCTTCACTTATCCTCTCCACATCTTTCTCTAAGTTTTAAAACATATTTGTCATTGTTGGTCTAAAGTCCTTGTCTGCTGGATACTGGATCATCTGTGGGTCTGCTTCTGTCTACTGTGTTTCCTGTTGGTTTTTAGTTGCATCTTCAAGCTGCACGTGTGTTGTGATTTTCACTGCATCCTGGATATTGTTAATGACATGCTGAGGAGACTCTGGACGGTATCCTTAGGTCTTGTTCTAGAAGGTCCTTAAGTTACTGGCACATCATCTTGATCCTGTGGGGAGGCTTGGTCTTAGGCTTTTCTAGGGTGAGTATATTTCAGTTCTGACCTTAGTCCTGGTATGTGGTCTTTGTTCTTACAGCATGGCCCTTTTAGGGTTTCGAGGAATGCCCAAGGTATATACCAAGCCTTTCCTACAGGGATGAGCTAGAACTTTGAACTCTTATCTCTGTAGCCCTGTGAAATCTCCCTTCAGGTCTTGAATGTTCCAGTTCTGCTGTTTATACACAGTTTGGGAGTCAGCCAAGGATTTGAGGAGAATTGATACATGCATTTTGGGGAGCCCTCATTTGGGAGATATCCCCCCTCTATTTCCAGCCCCATTGGCAGCGGCAGCCCCAAACTATACCCTCAACCCAAGATGGCCTGCTACGTACTGCTAGAATTTTTATCCCTCAGTGCCCCACAGAGAGCCAGGAAGTCCCCTCAGAGGAAGCCCACGTAACTGTGCAGCTCACTGAGTGTCTTTCTTTTCTCTCAAAGACCACATCCCTCAGCTTTGCTTGACCTCCAGTGACTGTCAGATGTGCGTGTGTCCATCCATGGACGCATTTTGGACCAAAAGTTGCCTGTTAAATATAGTGAGAGACATGACAGATTAGAATGAGGATGGATAACCTTGTTTTCAGGATGGAATCCCCCTTATTTTTCAACTTAACGAATACAGTAAGTAGTTTTCCTATTTAACAACAATGAGAAAAGGACAAGAGGAAAGCAGGGCTTCTTTGGGTAAAAGAGAGTGTCTGCTGTGAAGTGTTGTTCCAAGTCTTTGTCTAAACAAGGATAACAGCTAAAGCCTTGGTCACTCATCAGCTGTGGTCCGTGGGCACTGAGGTGTGGCCTGAGAGTGTGTGTGGTGGGGGACAGGTGACGCCTCTGACTCCTCCCCAGGCCCGTGGCGAGGTGAGCCTGAGGGTCGCCGGCTTCCCTTACTTGCGTCCCAGTATTTCAGACCCTGCATGCCTTCCCTGTGTCTGGATGGAAGCTGCCTTTACTGCAGCACTGCCCCTCCCCCAGGCCTGGCGTTTCTGGGAGGGGGCGGACCCCATCCCTGCTCCCTGTGGCCAGAGGTCTGCTCTGTGATGTTGTTGGCACACCTGTGGCTCAGGCTGCAGCCTCCGTGTGCATTCAAGTTCAAATCCAGGCGCTGTCACCAATGACTGGTCACTTTGGGCTGGTCCCCTGCTCTCTTGGAGTCTCTGTTCCTTCATCTGAAAAGTGAGATGGAAATGCCATCCCTCCCACAGGAGAGCACGCTGACGGCTGGGAGATGTGAGAGGCAGAAAGCGGGCCTTGGAGCGTCCGTGAGTGTGAGGGTTGGTGACATTTACCCCAGAGGACTGCTTCCCCGGATCTCGTGGACAGAGCTCTCCCCAGGTCCTCCTCCCTTCCACCGCCCACGGCAGGGGTACCTTCCCCTTGGGTACCCGGCCCACCTCGAGGACAGTGATGGGTCTCACCCACATCTGTCGCCCCCGTCCCCTGCTCCGTGTGCAGCAGGGCCCCTACGTGCTCGCACAAGCAGGGTCGCTGTGAACCCCGCCCTGTGCAGTTTGGCGGGCGGCGAGCGTGCTGGTCGGCACGCCCCCGGGGGCATTAGCGCCTCTTGGCAGGACTTCCTGCCACCCAGGTCTTGCTGACAGGCAGCGGCATCCTAGGGGCCTGTTAATTAGTCCAAGTGGATAATGGCATCTCGGGATAAAAGGAGGGATGCTGGGGTTTGCTTATTAGGTCTCAGGCAAGAAAGAGAGGTATGGGCGGGCTCTCGCCACCTGTGACTGAGAACCCAGCTGAGCTTCCGAGTCCTGAGGGCAGCCAAGGACAGAGGGGTCATTTCTCTGTGGACCTGGAGTCCACCCACCATGACAGGAAGCCGGAGCCCACCTTGGGGACTCGTGCCCCCTCCCTCTGGAGCCAGATGGCACTGCCTGAGCCAGGGCTGTGTCCTCCTTCCTGGTGGCCTCAGCACAGGGCGGGAGGTGGAGGACGCAGGCAGTAAAAGCCAAGAGAGGACAGCCCTGCAGCTCTTCACCT
Source organism: Orcinus orca (assembly GCF_937001465.1). NCBI lineage: Eukaryota > Metazoa > Chordata > Mammalia > Artiodactyla > Delphinidae > Orcinus > Orcinus orca. The sequence continues at coordinate 84,958,363 of NC_064575.1, forward strand.
TCCCTTGAACCTGACTCCGTCTCCCCTGTACCCTTGATCTGACCTCCTACCTGCGGTACTAATTTTGATGACCTGTAGCTCTCGTGATGTGGAAACTCTTGGTTTGCTGGAGTGAGTAACAGAAAGAGACAGAGAAGAGCTTAAACAGAGAGACGTGTCCCGCGGCGGGGCACCATCACCTAGAGCTCTAATCCTCACCGCCGGGGGTAGCAGATGCTGTGGCCTCAAGTGATAGGAAATGCCAAATAACCGTGGCAGGAAGGGTTCCGAAAGCCTAGAAGAGGGTGCTGGGCTCCAGCCGTTTCCTTGTCGGTAAAAATGGGGCTAATGGTCTGAGTGTCCCTGCGAGAAAATGCGAAGGGGCAGCTACAGTTAGAGATGCCGACACCACGGTCAGATGTGGTACAGGAGCCGTGGCCCCACCGGGCACACCGCAGGTCACACCGCAGCTCTCCCGGCGCTTTCATCCCTGTGCTCCGAGCTCGCTCTGCCTGCCCCTCATGCTGGCTCTTCCGCCCCGCAGGTACCGGTAACAGTATCGTGGTCGTGACCACGGCTGGATTTCTTCATCAAGAACTGAAGATTGGCGAGAACTTTAAAGAGATAAGCACCTCCTTCCTGGGTTTCCAGCTCATGCCCGAGGTAACCCGTGCGGCAGGTTGGGCCGGTGCCCCCGTGCCACTGGGCTGCCACCGCCCGCGTCGTGACCCGTTCCCCTTTAGCAGGAGCAGCTCTGGGCGGCCTGTGCCGGGTACGACGACATCTACGTGTGGAGCCTGCAGGACCTCGCCCAGCCCCCGCAGAGGATCCACCTGCAGGACTGCTCCAGGATCCACTGCATGATCCAGGTGAAGAAGCAGGTACGGCGGCCCCGGGGCTGCTGGTCAGGGCCGGGCCGGGAAGGACGTGGGGCTGGGGGTGCCCGAGAGCACCGCACACCTCTGAGTGGGCTGCCTGCGTGGTGCCCGTTTCTCCTCAGCAGATCTGGGTGGGCGGCACCGGGCTGTCGCAGGGGAGATCCAAGGGGAAAATCTACGTGATCGATGCCGAGAGGAAGACGGTGGAGAAGGAGCTGGTGGCCCACACGGACACGGTGAACACCCTGTGCTCCGCGGAGGACAGATACGTGCTGAGCGGGTCCGGCCGCGACGAGGGCAAGATCGCCATCTGGAAGGTCGAGTAACCCAGGGCGCGTGTGCCCTGTGAGCACGGGACGCGCCTTCTGCTGGCTCCTGGCGCCTCCCCAGAGAAGGCGGGTCTGAGCCTGGGGCGGGGGCACTGGGAGGGCCCCGCTGCGGGGGCCTGTGTGGCTCTCTGGCCTCAGTTACGAGACCGATAGTGTCGCACTTTCTCTCCTGGACTTAGCTGATTAAACTGGACCATTTCAGGCTGGGGTGCCTGTCAGGCAGCCTCTGCTGAGAAGTCGCCCTGTGCTACCTGGACGGCTCCAGAACCCACGACCTGGGCCAGCACCAGGCCATCCGGGAGCAGTTTAGCCGGAGCACCCGTGACCTGCAGACCTCGGGTCTTGCTTTTCCTCCACTTCACTCACTCGCCAGATACTAAGCACCAGATTCACAGGCGCCCGACAGCCAGACAGACACTGACCTCTTGTTTGCGGCAAAGCTCATGAGAAGGGGGGAGTTTTAAATGACCACGTTGTGGTTGAACAGGTTTGCACCTGCCCTCGCTGTCCCCTGACAGCCAGACACTGACCTCTTGTTCGCAGCAAAGCTCATGAGAAGGGGGGAGTTTTAAATGACCACGTTGTGGTTGAACAGGTTTGCACCTGCCCTTGCTGTCCCCCGACAGAGCAGGTGACCAGCGCCTGCCCAGGGAGGGGGACAACACTGGGCTGAGGCTGTCGGGACAGGGCTGGGCCAGCTGACGCAAGCGCTGGGTTTTTTCCTTTTAATTAATGCAACGTTTTTTATAATGAAAAAACCTAGAGACTTTTTCAACCAAAGGTCGGCGTTCCATCTAAAATAGCACAAACAAACCCTTACCAGACGCTCGTGTCCGTTTCCGCTGCATCTGCATCCTAGGTGCACGGCGTGTATGTGTATGTAGGTGGTGCCTTATTATTTAACTGAGGATAATACTAGCTATGCTCTTACCTTACTAGCTATAAATATTTGCAAAAGGGACCTTTTGTACCTTTATACCGTTACCTTTGAGCTGTCGTCCCCCAGTTGTGAGCAAGGGAGGTTTTGGCACGGCTGCACTGCGTGAAGGCCCGAGGCCTGTCCCCTATGGGCCCACGATGCGCTCTGCCACAGGGGGCTGGCTGGCTGCCGGACCCTCCCCCTGGGCTCTGGGGACTTGGATAGACATCCCGCTGGACCTCGCTCACCCTGAGAGGTCTGTGAGGGTCTCTGTCAGGCCCCCAGCACACAGCCAGGCGTCAGAGGCATCTGCAGTGCCTCCCGGTGAGAGCTTTGGCTAGGCCTCCGGCTGTGCCTGCAGAACCCAAGCATTCTGGAGGGTCTGCTCCCTGACTGACATTTTGGAATGTTCTGAGACTGTGGTGCGGAGAACAGCCAGGCGGCCTAGTCCGCCCCTCCCCTCCCCCCGCCACCCCGAGTCTGTCCTCCTGGGGAGGGTGTGGTGTGTTCCCCTGACTGACTTCTAGAAGGAAGACGAGGCCAGCAGCAACTGGCAGAAGGTGGAATTCTGCCTCTGTAAACACATGAAAAATTCGAGTAACAGCCTGTCAGAAACCCACGTAAATTATTGAATTCCAGCCCACACGTAACCAGGTATTTTCACCTCGTTGGTAATAAATTCTCTTTTTCACCAAAACAAACACTGCTGTGCGGTTTCCTTACTTTATCCAACATTAACTGGTGGCAGCGCTTTAAAATAATACAGGACTGCTCAACATCACTAATTATTAGAGATGCACATCCAGACAACAACGAGGTAGCGCCTCACACCAGTCACAATGGCCAACGGTCAAAAGTCGACAGATGACAAATGCTGGAGAGGGTGTGGAGAAAAGGGAGCCCCCCACCCCTACACTGTCGGTGGGAATGTCAGTTGATACAGCCACTATGGAGAACAGTATGAAGGTTCCTTACAAAACTAAAACTAGAAGCACCATATGACCCAGCAAGCCCACTCCTGGGCATATATCCAGACAAAACTCTAATTCAAAAAGACACAGGTGCCCCAATGTTCATAGCAGCACTATTCACAATAGCCAAGACATGGAAACAACCTAAACGTCCACCGACAGATGAATGAATAAAGATGTGGTGTGTATATATATATACACACACATACACACACAATGGAATATCACTCAGCCATAAAAGAATGAAATAATGCCATTTGCAGCCACGTGGATGCAACTAGAGATTATTATGCTAAGTGAAGTAAGTCAGAAAGAGAAAGACAAATACCATATATCATTTATATGTGGAATCTAAAATATGACACAAAATGAATCTATCTACGAAACAGAAACAGACTCACGGACACAGAGAACAGACGTGTGGCTGCCAAGGGGCAGAGGGTTGAGGGAGGGATGGAGTGGGAGTTTGGGATTAGCAGATACAAACTATTACACATAGAATGGATGTACAAGGTCCTACGGTAGAGCACAGGGAAGTGTATTCAGTATCCTATGATAACCCATATGGAAAAGAATATTTTTAAAAAGTGTGTATGTATGTATAACTGAATCACTTTGCTGCTCTACAGCAGTAACTAACACAACATTGTAAATCAACTATACTTCAATAAGAAAAATACTAACCCCGGAAAAAATTAATACAGGATCATTTTGGATTTGTTCTTATTCATTCTAAGCACCTGTCAAGTTACTTTAATGCAGACTTTTCATTTCCTTTATTCTTGGTGATAATTTTCAAGATCTTATTTGACAGTGATTGCAACTGAAATGAGTACAGAAAAATCAGAGGCTTTTAGGAAATGATCCTTTATATAAAAGAGGAAAAAGAGGTGAACAAGGGGGTTAAAAGGGGAATAGATTGGCTGGTGCAAGTGTACGGTTCTGTATTTATGTAAAAAGAATCTTGCCAGTGGAGTTTGTGGAAATGAAAAGGGCACTTTCATGCCTTCCGTGTTTCCTCTGTGCTTTGGAGAGATTCCACGATGAATGATTTGTTGTGGGAAGGCCCAAAATGAGCCAGAATTCATTAAACAGACAATGATGCCTTCCCTACCTCAGCTTTAGAAACCGGAATTAAACTGGTACCAAAAAAAGTGTTTATCTTGAACTAGAAGCTCGTTTACTTTAATATAATTCCAGCTCTGCAGCCGTATTTCAGACAACAGACAAGGAAGCTTGGTTTGGGGGCTGGCACGGCGCCACGATGACAATGAAAAGCTCAACCCGCTCCCTGGTCACGGGGAATATTTTTATGATTTGTTCTCGGAAGATGCGAATGCACTGGTTGCTCTCAGATGACAACCTTGGTATTGGATGTGATTGTAACATCTGAATTACAAGTGCATTACTTTGATCCATTTCTAGGGGATTCCTTAGGAAGATGAAGAGGTGTTTTATCCACATGACTAGGGAGGGCACAGTTGGAAAACCTGGCAAAGTTGCCCTGCTGTTGCTGCTGCCTGCAAATGTTTGTATCATATTTCTTGCAGGGACTTCCCTGGTGGCGCAGTGGTTAAGAATCCGCCTGCCAATGCAGGGGACACGGGTTCGAGCCCTGGTCCGGGAAGGTCCCACATGCCACGGAGCAACTAAGCCCGTGCGCCACAACTACCGAGCCTGCGCTCTAGAGCCCTCGAGCCACAACTACTGAGCCTGCGCTCTACAGCCCTTGAGCCACAACTACTGAGCCCGTGTGCCACAACGACCGAAGCCCGCGTGCCTACAGCCTGTGCTCCGCAACAAGAGAAGCCACGATGAGAAGCCCGCACACCGCAACAAAACCACAACTGGAGGAAAGCCTGCGTGCAGCAACGAAGACCCAACACAGCCAAAAATAAATAGATTTATAAAATAAAATTTAAAAAAAAGAAAGATATGTCCATGTCCTATAGCCCCTGGAACCTGTGATTGTGGCCTTATTTGGCAAAAGGATCTTTGCAGATATAACCAAGTTTAAGATCTCATGATGAGATGGTCCTGAACCCAAAGACAAGCGTCCTTAGAATGAGAGAAGAGACCAACACAGGGGAGAGGCCAACTGCATGTCGACTGCAAGAGCTGCACTTTAAATATAAAAATGCAAATGGAATAAGAGAAAAAGGATGAAAAACGTGTACCCTGCAAATGATAAGCATAAGGCTGGTAGAGCTGTTAATATCGGCAAGACAGACGTCAACTGAAGGTACATTTACAAGAAACAACAGGGATGTGCGCGAGGATGAGAAGGTCAGTACATCAAGATGACACATAATGACCCTATGTGTATACGCATTTAGTAATAGAGATTCAAGGTATGTGATGCAAACGTGATACAACTGGAGGAGAAAACAGACAGAGCCACTCTCGTTGGAGATTTAACACACTGCTCTCAGGAACTGATAGAACAAGCAAACAAAAAATTAGCAAGGCTATAGAAGATGCGACACTATCAACCAGTGTGACCTGACATTACAGAACACTACGCCCAACAACAGCAGAATATCCGTTCTTTTCAGGTGCACGTGGGGTGTTCATCAGGCTAGACCGTATGCTGGGCCACAAGTTGGAAAAGATTTAAATCACAGAGAATGTTCTCAGACCATGCCCAGATTAAATTAGAACTCGGGGCCTTCCCTGGTGGTCCACTGGGTAAGACCGCGCTCCCAAAGCGGAGGGCCCGGGTTCGATCCCTGGTCGGGGAACTAGATCCCGCATGCGTGCCGCAACTAAGAGTTCGCATGCCGCATCTAAGGAGTCTGCATGCCGCATCTAAGGAATGTGCATGCTGCAAGCAAAGATCCTGCATGCTGCAACTAAGACCAGGTGCAGCCTAAATAAATGAATAAATTATATTTTTTAAAAACCTCTAATTAGTTGTTAAAAAATCAACAGCACTAATTACACAAAAATCCCCACATTAAAATCCCCACATTAAAATCCCCACATTAAAATCTCCACATTAAAATCTCCACACTAAAATCTCCACACTAAAATCTCCACACTAAAATCTCCACACTAAAATCTCCACACTAAAATCTCCACATTAAAATCCCCACATTAAAATCTCCACATTAAAATCTCCACATTAAAATCCCCACATTAAAATCTCCACATTAAAATCCCCACATTAAAATCTCCACATTAAAATCTCCACACAAAAATCTCCACACTAAAATCTCCACATTAAAATCTCCACATTAAAATCCCCACATTAAAATCCCCACATTAAAATCCCCACATTAAAATCTCCACATTAAAATCTCCACATTAAAATCTCCACACAAAAATCTCCACACTAAAATCTCCACATTAAAATCTCCACATTAAAATCTCCACATTAAAATCTCCACATTAAAATCTCCACATTAAAATCTCCACACTAAAATCTCCACATTAAAATCTCCATATTAAAATCCCCACATTAAAATCCCCACATTAAAATCCCCACATTAAAATCTCCACACTAAAATCTCCACACTAAAATCTCCACACTAAAATCTCCACACTAAAATCTCCACATTAAAATCTCCACATTAAAATCTCCACATTAAAATCCCCACATTAAAATCCCCACACTAAAATCTCCACACTAAAATCTCCACACTAAAATCTCCACACTAAAATCTCCACACTAAAATCTCCACACTAAAATCTCCACACTAAAATCTCCACACTAAAATCTCCACATTAAAATCTCCACATTAAAATCTCCACATTAAAATCTCCACATTAAAATCTCCATATTAAAATCTCCATATTAAAATCTCCACATTAAAATCCCCACATTAAAATCTCCACATTAAAATCTCCATATTAAAATCCCCACATTAAAATCTCCACATTAAAATCTCCATATTAAAATCTCCATATTAAAATCTCCACATTAAAATCTCCACATTAAAATCTCCACATTAAAATCTCCACATTAAAATCTCCACACTAAAATCTCCACACTAAAATCTCCACACAAAAATCTCCACATTAAAATCTCCACATTAAAATCTCCACACTAAAATCTCCACACAAAAATCTCCACATTAAAATCTCCACATTAAAATCTCCACATTAAAATCTCCACACTAAAATCTCCACACTAAAATCTCCACACAAAAATCTCCACACTAAAATCTCCACATTAAAATCTCCACATTAAAATCTCCACACTAAAATCTCCACACAAAAATCTCCACACTAAAATCGCCACATTAAAATCTCCACATTAAAATCTCCACATTAAAATCTCCACATTAAAATCTCCACACAAAAATCTCCACACAAAAATCTCCACACTAAAATCTCCACACTAAAATCTCCACATTAAAATCTCCACATTAAAATCTCCACATTAAAATCCCCACATTAAAATCCCCACATTAAAATCTCCACATTAAAATCTCCACACTAAAATCTCCACACAAAAATCTCCACACTAAAATCTCCACATTAAAATCTCCACATTAAAATCTCCACATTAAAATCTCCACACTAAAATCTCCACACAAAAATCTCCACACAAAAATCTCCACACTAAAATCTCCACACTAAAATCTCCACACTAAAATCTCCACATTAAAATCTCCATATTAAAATCCCCACATTAAAATCCCCACATTAAAATCCCCACATTAAAATCTCCACACTAAAATCTCCACACTAAAATCTCCACACTAAAATCTCCACACTAAAATCTCCACATTAAAATCTCCACATTAAAATCTCCACATTAAAATCTCCACATTAAAATCCCCACATTAAAATCCCCACACTAAAATCTCCACACTAAAATCTCCACACTAAAATCTCCACACTAAAATCTCCACACTAAAATCTCCACACTAAAATCTCCACACTAAAATCTCCACATTAAAATCTCCACATTAAAATCTCCACATTAAAATCTCCATATTAAAATCTCCATATTAAAATCTCCATATTAAAATCTCCACATTAAAATCCCCACATTAAAATCTCCACATTAAAATCTCCACATTAAAATCCCCACATTAAAATCTCCACATTAAAATCTCCATATTAAAATCTCCATATTAAAATTTCCACATTAAAATCTCCACATTAAAATCTCCACATTAAAATCTCCACATTAAAATCTCCACACTAAAATCTCCACACTAAAATCTCCACACAAAAATCTCCACATTAAAATCTCCACATTAAAATCTCCACACTAAAATCTCCACACAAAAATCTCCACACTAAAATCTCCACATTAAAATCTCCACATTAAAATCTCCACACAAAAATCTCCACACTAAAATCTCCACATTAAAATCTCCACATTAAAATCTCCACACTAAAATCTCCACACAAAAATCTCCACACAAAAATCTCCACATTAAAATCTCCACACTAAAATCTCCACATTAAAATCTCCACATTAAAATCTCCACATTAAAATCCCCACATTAAAATCTCCACATTAAAATCCCCACATTAAAATCTCCACATTAAAATCTCCACATTAAAATCTCCACACTAAAATCTCCACACAAAAATCTCCACACTAAAATCTCCACATTAAAATCTCCACATTAAAATCTCCACATTAAAATCTCCACACAAAAATCTCCACACAAAAATCTCCACACTAAAATCTCCACACTAAAATCTCCACATTAAAATCTCCACACAAAAATCTCCACACAAAAATCTCCACACAAAAATCTCCACACTAAAATCTCCACACTAAAATCTCCACATTAAAATCTCCACACTAAAATCTCCACACAAAAATCTCCACACTAAAATCTCCACACTAAAATCTCCACACAAAAATCTCCACATTAAAATCTCCACATTAAAATCTCCACATTAAAATCTCCACACAAAAATCTCCACACAAAAATCTCCACACTAAAATCTCCACACTAAAATCTCCACATTAAAATCTCCACATTAAAATCCCCACATTAAAATCTCCACATTAAAATCTCCACATTAAAATCTCCACATTAAAATCTCCACACTAAAATCTCCACACAAAAATCTCCACACTAAAATCTCCACACTAAAATCTCCACATTAAAATCTCCACATTAAAATCTCCACACAAAAATCTCCACACAAAAATCTCCACACTAAAATCTCCACACTAAAATCTCCACACTAAAATCTCCACATTAAAATCTCCACATTAAAATCCCCACATTAAAATCTCCACATTAAAATCTCCACACTAAAATCTCCACACAAAAATCTCCACACTAAAATCTCCACATTAAAATCTCCACATTAAAATCTCCACACTAAAATCTCCACACAAAAATCTCCACACTAAAATCTCCACATTAAAATCTCCACACAAAAATCTCCACACAAAAATCTCCACATTAAAATCTCCACACTAAAATCTCCACACTAAAATCTCCACATTAAAATCTCCACATTAAAATCCCCACATTAAAATCCCCACATTAAAATCTCCACATTAAAATCTCCACACTAAAATCTCCACACAAAAATCTCCACACAAAAATCTCCACATTAAAATCTCCACATTAAAATCTCCACACTAAAATCTCCACACTAAAATCTCCACACAAAAATCTCCACACAAAAATCTCCACACTAAAATCTCCACACTAAAATCTCCACACTAAAATCTCCACATTAAAATCTCCATATTAAAATCCCCACATTAAAATCCCCACATTAAAATCCCCACATTAAAATCTCCACACTAAAATCTCCACACTAAAATCTCCACACTAAAATCTCCACACTAAAATCTCCACATTAAAATCTCCACATTAAAATCTCCACATTAAAATCCCCACATTAAAATCCCCACACTAAAATCTCCACACTAAAATCCCCACACTAAAATCTCCACACTAAAATCTCCACACTAAAATCTCCACACTAAAATCTCCACATTAAAATCTCCACATTAAAATCTCCATATTAAAATCTCCATATTAAAATCTCCATATTAAAATCTCCATATTAAAATCCCCACATTAAAATCTCCACATTAAAATCTCCATATTAAAATCCCCACATTAAAATCTCCACATTAAAATCTCCACATTAAAATCTCCATATTAAAATCTCCATATTAAAATCTCCACATTAAAATCTCCACATTAAAATCTCCATATTAAAATCTCCATATTAAAATCTCCACATTAAAATCTCCACATTAAAATCTCCACATTAAAATCTCCACATTAAAATCCCCACATTAAAATCTCCACATTAAAATCCCCACATTAAAATCTCCACATTAAAATCTCCACATTAAAATCTCCACATTAAAATCTCCACACAAAAATCTCCACACTAAAATCTCCACATTAAAATCTCCACATTAAAATCTCCACATTAAAATCTCCACATTAAAATCTCCACACAAAAATCTCCACATTAAAATCTCCACATTAAAATCTCCACATTAAAATCTCCACACTAAAATCTCCACACTAAAATCTCCACACAAAAATCTCCACACTAAAATCTCCACACTAAAATCTCCACACTAAAATCTCCACACAAAAATCTCCACATTAAAATCTCCACATTAAAATCTCCACATTAAAATCTCCACATTAAAATCTCCACACTAAAATCTCCACACTAAAATCTCCACACTAAAATCTCCACATTAAAATCTCCACATTAAAATCTCCACATTAAAATCCCCACATTAAAATCCCCACATTAAAATCCCCACATTAAAATCCCCACACTAAAATCCCCACACTAAAATCTCCACACTAAAATCTCCACACTAAAATCTCCACATTAAAATCCCCACATTAAAATCCCCACATTAAAATCCCCACATTAAAATCTCCACATTAAAATCTCCACATTAAAATCTCCACATTAAAATCTCCACATTAAAATCCCCACATTAAAATCCCCACATTAAAATCTCCACATTAAAATCTCCACATTAAAATCCCCACATTAAAATCTCCACATTAAAATCTCCATATTAAAATCTCCATATTAAAATCTCCACATTAAAATCTCCATATTAAAATCTCCACATTAAAATCTCCATATTAAAATCTCCATATTAAAATCTCCATATTAAAATCACCTTGGGAGTTAGACAACATACTTGCAAATAAGCCATGGATCTAAAGAAAGAAAATCACAAGGGAAATGATAAAATATTTTCAGCTGAGTGACAGTGAAAACACAGTATCTCAAAATTTATGGGATGCAGCTAAAGCAGTGCTCAGAAGAAAAATTACAGCTTTAAATGCCTCTACTAGGTTTCAAGTCAACAATCTGAATTTCCATTATAAGAATACAGAAAAATAAAAACATTTAATCCAAAACAAGGAAAGGAGGAAATAATAAAGATAAGACCAAATATCAATGAAATGGAAAACAATCAACAAAGCCAAAGATTGGTTCTTAAAAATAATAGGTACGCTCTAGCAAGACTGATCAAGAAAAAAAAGCAAACACAAGTTACCAATATCACGAATGAGACAGAGGATGAAATCTTATAGCCATCAAAAGGATATCGTGAAAAACTTTATGGCAATATACTTGACAGCTTAGATGAAATGTATAAATTTCTTAAAAAACAACTTTATGAAACCAATGCAAGAAGTAGTTGAAAATCTGAATATTCCTATATCTATTAAGAAGTTGACTTTAGTCAAAAACCTTCTCACAAAGAAAATCCTAGGCCCAGTTGATTTCATTGGTGAATTCTAACAAAATCTTAAGGATGGAATACTAAAATTCCATAGAAACTTTCAGAAGAATAGAGGAGGGGAAGACACTTTCCAACTCACTTCAGGAGACCACCATGACCCTGTTCTAAAATCTGACAGAGATCTTACAAGAAAATAAAAGTAGAGATCAGTTCTCCTCATGAACATAGATACAAAATTCCTGAACAAAATATTAGCAAATTGAATCCAGTAATATTTTAAAAGGATAATATAGCATGACTAAGTGGTGTTTGTTCCAGGAATACAAGGTTACTTTAACATTTGAAAACCAATCTATATAATTCAACATATTAGCAAAATAAAGGACAACAACAACAAAAAATAAAAATAAAGGACAAAAGCCATAATGATCATCTCAATAGATACAGGAAAAAAATTGACAAAATAAAATATTCATGATAAAATACCTTGGCAAACTAAGAATAGAAGGGAACTTCCTCAAACTGATAAAGGGCATCTACAAGAAACCTATAGCAAAAAACATCCTTAATAGTGAAAGTCTAATTGCTTTCCTCTAAGATTGGAAACAAGGCAAGGATGTTCACTTTCATTCCTCCTATTCAGCATGGTCCTGGAGGTTCCAGTCATGGCAGTAAGGCAAGAAAAATAAAAGAAGGGGAAAAGTACATTTATTCACAGGCAATTATGATTGTTTACATAAATCCTGAAAAGAAACTACTTTTTTAAATTAGGAAAGTAAGCACATTTAGCAAGGTCACAGCTCAAGATCAATATAAAAAAATTCTAACAGCAAACAATTGGAAAATGTAAAAATACTACTTACAATAGCATTAAGGACACATCAAATAGGAATAAATTTAAGATGTGTCAGACCTGTGCACTGAAAATTCAAAAACATTGCTGAGAGAAATTTTAAAAGACCTAAATAAATGAAAAGATACACCATGTTAATGGACTGGAACGTTAAATATTGTAAAGATGTTAGTTCTCTCCAAGTCGACCCAACAGATTCCATTTAATCCCAACACAACTTTAAAATAGATATAGTTGTCAATATATACTTATTAAAGTTGTGTTGGGACTTGGATTGGGATTAATTGGAATCTACTGGGTCAACTTGGAGAGAACTAACATCTTGTACAATATCGATATAGATATATGGATATATTTGGAAATGCAAAGTAGAATAGTCACGATAACCCTTAAAAAGAAGATCAAACCCAGAGGACTCACACTACGTGATTTAAAGCTTTACTAAAAGATACAGTAATTAAGACTCAGGATAAACACATCAGTGGAACAAAATGTAGGGCCTAGACACATAAGTGTACAGTCAGGTGATATTCAACAAAAATTTCAAGACAATTCACTAAGGAAAGTCTTTAAAAAAAAAACAACAGTGCTGCAATTAGTGGAAAAGAGAAAAAAACTCAACCCTCATCTCACTGTACAACCCTTATCTCACTACACAAAATTTAATTCAAGGTGGTTCACCTAAATAAATGTAAAGCTATACAGCTCTAGAAGCAAGCATAGGAGAATTCTCTGGAACCTTGGTGTAGACAAAGATTTCTTAGAAATGATACAAAAAGTGCTAAATACAAAAGAAAAAATTAATATATTGGATTCATCAAAATACACCATTAATGTGGTGAAAAGAGAAACCACAGATTGGGAGAAAATACTGACAGTGCTACATCTGACAAAGACTTGTATCCAGAATATATAAAGAGCTCCTACAAATCAATAAGAAGACAAACACTCAATTAAAAAATAGGCAGAAGATACTTCACTAATGAAGCTATATGGTTGGCCAGGTTGAAAAGATGCTTAAAGTCATTAGTCATCAGGGGAATACATATTAAACCACACTGAAATACCACTTGGTGCTCGTTAGAATGGCTAATATTAAACATTCACGATAGCAAATAAAGATGAGGCTATTGAGCAAATAAATGGAACTCTCATACGCTGCTGGATAAAAACAGCATAACCACTTTGGGAGAGCTGTTTGTCAGTTTCTTTTAGACACATACCTACCCTGCAACTCCACAATACCACACTTAGTTTTTTTAACCCAAGAGAAATGAAAACATCTGTCTACAGAGAGACTCTTATGAGAATGTCCATAGCATCTTTATCTGTAACAGCCCTACAATGGAAACACCCATCAAATGGAAAATGGATGTGATATATCCTCGCAATGGAATTCTATGCAGCAGTAAAAAGGAACTAAACAGCAACGTGTATGACTCTCAAAAGCATGCTGAGCAAAAGCAGACACAAAGGCTACGAACCGTTTCCATTTACAGAAGTTCAAAACGGACAAAAGCCGTCCACGGTGACCGAATTCATAATCAGTGGTTGCCTGTGGTACGGGGTGTGTGGGGGATTGAGCTGGAAGGCATCAAGAGAGAACTCTCCGGAATGAAGGAATTATTCCATGCAGATCGAGCGTTAGTTACTCAGGTGTAGGTATTTGTCAAAACGCTCATGGAATTGCACACTTGGACCTGTGTGTGTCACTGTCTGTAAATTCACCTCACTTAAAAAACAAGACTACGGATTCTACGGCTGTTAAAAAAAGAATTAGGGAATATTTTGAATTTGATACCAATAAATTTGACAACTTAGACGGAATGGAAAATCTATGTGAAAGATATAAACAACCAAAGCTCATTTAAGAAGAAATAGATAACTGAATAGGCTTATTTACGATAAAGAAATTTAACCCATAATTTAAAACCTTCACAGGAAGAAAATGACATAAAGAACTCACCGATGAATTCTTCCAAATATATAAGGAATAAATACAAATTCTACGATAATTTTTTTCATAAAAACAGAAGAGGAGTTGAATGCTTACTATCTCATTTATGAGACTAACATTACCTTGCTACCAAAACCAGACAAGACAGTACAAAGAACAAAAATACAGACTAATTTCCCTCATAAACATTAAAGTCTTTAGAAACAGTTTAGAAAACCAAATCTAGCAATACATAAAGAGGACATTACCTTATGATCAAGTGGAATTCATCGCAGGAATGCGAAGTTGGTTTAATATTCAAGACCAATTGATGTCATTCACCATCTTAACAAATGCAAAAAGAGAAAACACAAGTTCATCTCAACAGATTCAGAAAGAGTATTTGACATAATTCAACATCGATTCATGTTAAGAACTCTCAGCAAACTAGGAATAGAAAGAAACTTCTTCAACTGGGTAAGGAGCAGCTACCAAAAAACCCACAGCAAAGGCTGTACTTACTGGTGAAGACTGAATGTTCTCACTGTGCAATCAGGAACGAGGCAGACTGCTTTCTCTCACAGATTGGGAGAAAATATTTACAAAACATGTCTGATAAAAGACTTGTATCCGTGAAACTCAACAAGGAAAACAACTAAAAAACAGGACAAAAAAACTACGTTAGACATTTCACTAAAGATATACAAATTGCAAACACAGGAGAAGATGCTTAACATCTAAGGAAATGCAGATTAAAACCACAATGGGACACCATTACACCACCCATTGAACGGCTAAAATTTTTTAAACTACGCTGACTAGGATGCTGACAAGGATGTGCAGAGACCAGAGCCCTCATTCGTTTGACTGTGGGAACGCAAAATGGTAGAGCCCATTCTCAAACCCATCAGAAAAGAGTTTGGCAGTTTTTATAAAGTTAAAAATATACATACTCACCAATCCCTCTCAGGTATTTAGCGAAGAGAAATGAAAATGTGCATTTCATTACTATACACACAAGTCTCCTACTCAAATGTTCCCAGCACGTTTTTTGTTTTGTTTTTTTTGCGGTACGCGGGCCTCTCACTGTTGTGGCCCCTCCCGCTGCGGAGCACAGGCTCCGGACGCGCAGGCTCAGCGGCCATGGCTCACGGGCCCAGCCGCTCCGCGGCATGTGGGATCCTCCCAGACCAGTGCGCCACCAGGGAAGCCCCCCAGCAGTTTTATTCATAATAACCAAAAACTAGAAACAATCCAAACGTCCATCAACTGTTGAATGGATAAACAAATTGCAGTACATTCATTTCATGGAATACTACTCAGCAATAAGAGGGAACAAGCTCATGGTGCCTGCAATAATATGGATGCATCTCAAATATTTACGCTAGGGACTTCCCTGGTGGCACAATGGTTAAGAATCTGCCTGCCAATGCAGGGGACACGGGTTCGAGCCCTGGTCCGGGAAGATCCCACATGCTGCAGAGCAGCTAAGCCTGTGCGCCACAACTGCTGAGCCCGAGTGCCGCAACTACTGAAGCCCACGCACCTAGAGCCCGTGCTCCACAAGAAGAAAAGCCACCACGATGAGAAGCCCCCGCACTGCAACGAAGAGTAGCCCCCGCTCGCCGCAACTAGAGAAAGCCCGCGCACAGCAATGAAGACCCAACACAGCCAAAAATAAAGTTTAAAAAAATTATGCTAAATAAGGGAAACCAATCACAAAATATTGCATATTATTATATTCCATTTATAAGAGACTCAAGAAAAGGCAAAAACTACAATGACCAAAAGCAAACGAGTGACTGTCATGCCTAGGAGGTGGGAGAAGGGAACGCCTACAGAGGGGCACAAGGGAACTTCTTGGGGGGACAAAATATGCTGCCGTGAACATGTGTACAGAAGTTTTTATGTGAACATGTGTCTTCTTTCGCCTGGGTATATCCCTAGGAGTGGAATTGCCGGGTTGCATCTTAACCCGACGTGTGTTCGACTTTTTGAAGCACTATATCATGCTTGCAGTGCTGGTTACACTCTCTACACATTTATCAGAACTTATCATACGGCACACTTAAAATTGGTCAATTTTGGGGCTTCCCTGCAGGCGCAGTGGTTAAGAACCCTCCTGCCAATGCATGGGGCACGGGTTCGAACCCTGGTCTGGGAAGACCCCACATGCCGCGGAGCAACTGCGCCCGTGTGCCACAACTACTGAGCCTGCACTCTAGAGCCCACGAGCCACGACTACTGAAGCCCGCGCGCCTAGAGCCTGTGCTCCGCAACAGGAGAAGCCGCCGCAATGAGGAGCCCGCACACTGCAACGAAGAGTAACCCCCGCTCGCCGCAACTAGAGAAAGTCCACACACAGCAATGAAGACCCAACACAGCCAAAAATAAATAAGTAAAATAAATAAATTTTTAAAAAATTGGTCAATTTCATTGCCTGTAAACTATACCTCAAGAAAGCTAATATGTAAAGAAAAAATAAAAGTTGAAATCAAAGAGAAAAAGGAGGCAAATCATGATTAATCCTGAATTACACACTTTCCTGATGCTCAGTGCTCAGATTAACGAGATGACGCCAAAGGTCTACTCACTTTGTGCCATGCAGAGCCAGCCGAGTCCAAAGTCTCCTATGTGCATTGCAGCAGCTGTGCCGGGAACGGTGTCACTCTGGATCTGTCATCTACCGCCAGGAGGGCGTGTGGTGGATATGCTAGTTGCCGCCACCCCGCTTGGCAAAAGTCCTCTGTGGTCCTTCAGGCTGGGTCTCCTTCTTCAGCGTCCTGCTGCTCTCCACCCTTCCAGGACCCTGGGAAGAGTCCTACTCTTGTCTTTGAGAGTGCGTATGTGTGTTTTCTATCATTTCTAAGGGCCTGGAAAAGACACTGTGTGTCCACCTTCTGGTATCTCAGAGCTCAGTTTCCTGATCTAAAAATTATAAGTCTCTCCATTTTGTTGGCAGAATCAAGCACGTAACAGAATGATGTAAAAGGACTGTGCAAATGGGAAGCATATAAAAGCTTTATAATTAAAGCCAATGTGTCCTCTAGACTGAGTTTGAAGCCAAATGGGAGATTTCTAAGAATTCAACTCTTCAATAATAAATTTTTCTTCTCCCACTCCCAGGAAAATCCTAAGGCATACGTCCCAGAAACACAAATTAGTGAGTTTTTAGAATGATAGATGAGGTATAGACAGACAGGTTAGACAGAAAATAGATAAGGTAAATAGACATAAATACAACTTTTTTTCTGATTTTCCGATAAAAATGAAACAAACACTCCAAACAAAAACCTCTGTTCATACTGTTAAAACAATGTAGTAGACCCATATGTGCTAATAAGGAAAGATGATCTACTATTTTGCGAAACAAAAAAACGTACATTGCAAACTCTACACAGTGTGGTCCAATTTTTGTTAAAAAAAAAAAGATTGTTTCTGCTTTAGCACATGTGGGACAGATGCGGAGGCGTGCGGGTTGGACGGGGTCTGGGGCACGGCTTTTCCGTTATCTACCGCCCGTGTGTGTGCGTCCTCCAGCCAGCGGCCTGGAGTGGCCTCCCCAGGCAGGTGACTGCACCTGCGCCAGGTGAGGCGTGGCGGCGCCGCACCTCCGCCCCGCGCCAGGTCTCGCGGGCTTTGCGCATCCTGGGCAGCGGCTGGACGGACACCAGGAGGCGCTGCGCGCTCGCTTAGCCGGGCTCTGACTCCAAGCCCCTCCCCACGGGGAGGGCCCGCCTCTCGCTGCCTGCACAGCGGCAGGAGGGGCAACGCGCGGACCCTTCAGTCCCCACGACAGGGAGGCACGACCCCCTTGGTCCCCACGGCAGGGAGGTGTGGCCAGGTTCTGCCCGCGGGGGCGCTCAGGGCACAAGCGCAGGGCCAGGGCCTCCCAGTTTCCATCCTCCTGATGCCCAGGCGCAACCCCGGGACCCCGTGGTGATCTCGCCCCCAACCCCACCCTGCCGAGGGTCCGAGCCGGCCCCTTCGCCCCTCCGACATCCCCAGGCAGCCTCCCCAGTGCCCCAACTCAGAGCCAGCCTGCGGCCCACTGCAGGTCAGCAGCCTCGGAACAAATCAACCCATCCTGCGTTCATCTCTCACCGGCTGCGTGACCTTGAGCGAGCCCCTCCCCCTTCCTTTCTTCTGTTGCCAAGTGCAGGGTGGCTTGCAGCTGCCCAGGGTCCCACCCAGTCCGTGTGGCACACACCCCATGCCTGATGGCAGCTTGGCCGCTCCCTGGCTGGCTGGTGGTAACCAGGGCCGTTCCCGAGTTTTCCACCCTTCCCTGGAAGGCTCTCTTACCAGCCGTCAGGACCCCATTACCCACCCACCAGGACAGGCCTTGGCAAGGACGGGCTGCCATTCATTTGCCCACACCTGGCCTGGGGCCCCAAGCTCGGGGTCTGGCCTGAAAGGGCTGTTGTCAGGTCACCAGCATGCTGGGTGGTTATCGCCCCCAGCTGGCTCAGCCTGAAGCCCACCTGAGCCAGGTGAGGTGGGCCGAGCTGAGACCCCCACCCACCCACCCACCCCCCTCACCTCTGGCAGGTGCCCTGGAGGGCCTGGGAGTTCTGACACGGGCCCCCAGGTTTGGGGCTGGGAGAGCCTCTGGGGACACTTCAGGAGCCCTTACCTAGTCCACACCCACCGGCAGCCTTTGGTCAGAGCGGGGCGTCTCTGTCCTCTCCACAATGGACCCACCCAGGTTCCAGGAGGGCAGGGGGCGGGCCTGGGTCCACAGCCCAGCCACAGGAGGGCCGAGGGAGGGGTTCTGGAGAAGTGACACAGACACACCCACACTGTCACCTGGCAGGGAAAGGTTTATTCAGTTTCAACCACAGAGTGACAGAGCGAAACAGACATAGGGAGAGCCTGGTCTACACCGGAAAGTGAGCGTGTTACACAGACAGGACCTTATGCACAGGGATGGGGCAGAGAGTGCCACGCAGCCACATCTACCGGAAAGAAGCCCTGAGACCTAGGGCTCTGCATCAAGACACACGAACACCAGGCCGCTTGTGCCCACCTAATAAAAAAATGAAGTGATGTGCGATATTACTTTTCTTTATAATCCCTTTTCCTCATAAAACGTTATGTGTTTAACACACACTCATATCACTGCTAAAATCAGCAAGAGCTATTATAGCGCTCCAACTTAATTAAGTTGATAAAAAAAAAGTTGTCCTGTGGCCAGTTCACAATGGAACTAAATAAGTTTTGTTCTGAGATGCCTGGGGAGTCTCTCTGGCAGCAAGAGGCATTTCCAACAATTGGGTCATTCCGCCACCGAGAGAGTCTCGGTCCACAGCACGTGGAGCTGTGCCCCTGGCAGCCCGGGGTAGGGCAAGAGGGCAAGGTGGGCACTCAGCTCGGTGGAGGCCCAGTGGAGGCGGCCACTCCCGAGGATGGGCTGGCCAAGGGGCCAGGACGGCGGTGGGCGGCTCCCCACGAGGAGGTAATGACAACAGCCCCCAAACGTACCGGGTGCCCAAGGGCCACGATGAATCGACACCACTCCGCTGACAGCTGAGCCCCAGGAACGCTCAGGGGGTGGACCCTCGCGTTAGCCCTGTCAGGCAGGCCTGAGGCCCCAGGCCCGGAAGCGGGCAGGAGATGGATGGTGTGTCCTAGAAGCAGCTGCCTGCGGATGGAACACGGAGAGTCGGGCACGTCCGTTTCTGGCAGCAACCTTCCCAGGAGGCCCCTCACAGGGGTGCCTGCGCTCACAGCCGGGGCAGCCAAAGGTGGACAGAAGCCCGGGTGGAAGCCCAACAGCTCGAAGGTGGCTCATGTCCAGAGAATCTGGTGTCTGACAGCCTTGCTCTGCGCAGCTGTCCCTGTCACCGGCTGCTGCGCGCCCTCAGCTGCACAAGGGATCGGCTGGCACCTCCCGGAGCGTTTTTTCAGCTCAGGCTACAGGGGCCTGTGGTGCCCGGAAGGCGAAGGCTGGACAGAGAGGACGGCCCTTCCCCACAAGCTCTACCAGCCACTCCTGCCCCTGCAGCCTCTCAGAGGCTCCACCTTGGGGTTCTGGGGGGCCAGAGATCTACGTCTCCACACACTCGAGCCTTTAAGAAAACACACCCGAGGACCATTTGGAGCCAGCCGCCCTGCCTCCCTCTGGGGGACACTGCTGGTCCCCCCACCTCAGGGGCCCTCCAGCCACCCGGGGAACATCGCAGTGCTGACCCTGCCGACAGAATGGGGACCAGGTCCCACCTGGCCGACCTCGATGGCCCCTCGAGCCTCCCCACGGGGGCGCTCCCACACAGGGCAGACCCCTGCCACGTGTTTGGGGCATCGATTTGATTCTCCACTCAGCGGGATTTTATAGGGAACCAGGGGTGCAAACCAGACCTATGTTACCCTATTTTGGTAGTAAGTCCATTTATATGACACGGCGACCAACCAAATCCCTGCCAAGCCCCCTGCTCAGGGACGCCGGGCCCTGAGCGGTGCCCACAGACCCCCGGGGCCCACAAGGCCAACTCCAGGGTCATCTCCAGCATCGGCCACCCGGCCAGCCTACCCAGGGGTTGTCACAGCCCACTGGTCACAGCCTGACCAGTCCCCTTGGCCGGAGCACCAGACAGAGGACGCTTCGAGTTAGCAGGCCACAGAGCACCGCTCTGGGGCAGTCGCCCCACGTCGCCCTGAGGTACAGCGATAGGACACACCCCTGAGCCATGGGCGGCAACCACCGCGCTCACGCAGCCCGCCCGCCCTGCCTCTCGGCTCCTCTTAAGACACAAGGTGACGACAGAGCTTCAAGTCAGTGCGACCTGGGAATAACCTCACTGCAAGGATGGTGCCTGCTCGCTCCCAGGCGAGGGGCCGGGAGGGCAGTGCTGCGGGCCGGCTCCATGGCTGCCCCCGATCCAGACCGCAAGGCACCTGCCCTCCCAGACCGACACAGTAAGACACACTTTGGTCACAAACAGCCAGAGGCTTTGAAATCTGTAAAGCTCGATGGCAGGACACTCGCTTCTGCCCGGAGCCGCCAGCAGCGGCCACGCCCTTCCCTGCAGGCCTTTATCGCAAGCACTTTCCAGGTGGTTCTTGTCCTAACAGTGACTTCAACAAATGTCCTTTGATGTCTTCGCTGGTGCAGATCACGGTCAACTTTAAGGCTGGGATCTCCAGGGTCAACACGCTTTCCAGGTGGTGGTCTCGCCACAAGCCCCTCTTGCTCCTATAAATCAAACCCCAGCCGGGCCCTGAGGGCCCTGGGTCTGGAAGGGAGCGCTGGCTGTGGATAGGGGCGGGCCCACGAGGGGTGGCCCTCTCCCCACCATCCCCGCCACCATCCCCATATAGTCTATGCTCTCCGGCCTCCCTGTTTTCTAGCTGCCAGGAGAATCCTCGAGGAGCAGCTAAACGCAGGCTGCGATCGAATCACAGCAGGAGGACCTACCATCCGAAAGCTATGAAGGCCACTGAACTGCATGTCAGTGACCTGCTGGGGGCACCCGCTTGGCTGGGGGGAGCGGGAGGCGAGGGGGAGGGTGTTGAGAAGCACACACCGGATGGCCAGTGGGGGCCTCAGGAACACCGAGAGGGCCTCCAGTGGTGGGAAGGGCTTTCCCATCCAAGCACGAGATTCCCAAGGTCATGCTCCAGCTATGATGCCATCGAAAACACTCCCATCTTCTGGTCGGTTCTCTGTGATCCTGGGCTTCTGAGGGAGGACACGTGGCCTGTGGACACGTCCGACATGGACAGGCACCGCTGCTCCTTGGGCACAAACCACAACCTACAAAGTACCACCAGCAACGGACGGGGCAAGACCAGAGGCTGTGGTCAAATACATCAAATACCGCTACTCCTTTCAACACACAGGAAATTCAAGTAGTTTATTTAAAAACTGCTTAACTTCATCTTGAAATATATGTTTGCTTTAGAATGATCATATTGCAGCATGATTCTCATGCATTTTAAAGTACTTTATTTAAAAAAACATCAACTTGAGGCAGCGAAGTATTACAATCCTCTCTCACTTCATCCGGGTAATGGGCGGGAGGCCTCCCTTCTTTCTCCTGAGATCAGTAAACCTAGACTGACCGTTCCAAAGAAGAAAAGCAGAAACTGCTTAGTTATAAAGAGAGTGTGGTTTGAAAAGCATTTCCAAACAGATGCAGCATGTGACGACCGTGCTTCCCCGGGGCCCGAGTTTGGTTCTCCGCTGAAACTAGAAACACCGCGCCGAGTTGACCCGTGGACTGGACCTTCCTTCCGTCCCAAGACCCACTTCTTCACCGTGAGGTGGCTCCGGTTCCAGTGGCCAGCGGGGTGAGCAGGCGCAGAGGTCAGAGGGTGCAGAGTGTCCGGCGTGTGGGCCTGGTGGTGGGGCGCCAGAGGCAGAGCCACACCGGGAGCTCTGCCCTCGTGATTTCCCGCACAAATGGTTTACAGACAAATCAAAGTGCAACACAAGAACCACAGCCTCTCCAGGGAGCTTCGGACAGGACGACGGGCAGGAGGGCTGGGCACGGGCAGCCACACACAGGTCGCAGGCAGGGGCAGGTCTGCTAGTTCAAGGGCTACCCCGGCGCTGGCAGCCCATCCCAGCCCGCTGGGCGGGGGGTCTGGAATTGGCCCTTGTGAATTGCCCTGGTCACCCCACGAGAACCCGGGGGCCTTGCCTCCTCCTGGCTTTGGTGTCACTACTACTGTTGCCCGCTGCCCACGAACAGGGCTGCCCGGGCACAATGCGGCAGACTCTGAGGAAAACAGGAGATAGATGCTGTTCTTCCAAGAAAACCACAGTTTCGGGAAAAAAAAAAAAAGAAGAAAAAAAAATTTTTTTTCCTAAAGTAATCATAGAGAAAAATACTCTCCAATAGCTGCAGCACCAACAAAATGTGATGAGATCTGACTGAACGTCCAAATACCTGTAGGCATCCACAGGGAAAAAAATTTGATAAAAATGTTTTAGTCACTGACTACATGACTGCTATCTGAAGAATTCAGATAAGATATAGCAAAATACATCAGATATTTTTTGTTTTCAATTATAACTTTAGAAATGCAAAATCCTTATTTTTTTCTAAATCACTTATGGTCTATGTTGTAAATCTGGTTTATAATTTTAAACCATGCAGAATAATATACCTGCAGAGTAAAAGACAAAGTTGAAATTAAAAGATCCTTTTCAATAAAAAAAAAATTTCAAATGATTCTTTTTAATTGTGGGAAAAGTAATTAACGTGGTATTTTTGCCTAGTGGCGCAGAACTACCCTACAACTACCGAGCCTCCACTCTGGTTTGCACTGCCGCTAAGGCCACAGCAGCCAGCCTGCAGGGGCGGTGTCCCCCGCCCCTCCCCGCCTCCCTGCCCACCCTGGAATGTGTGTGCACGGGGCGCGGCTCAGACCATCGACTGGGTCTCCGTGAGCCGCTGCGGGCCCTCCTTCCGGGACAGCTTCAGGACCGTGGGCTTCTCGATGCCGCTGCTCCCGCCTTCGCCCAGAGCCTGGGAAGACAGGCCCTTCTGCTCTTCCTTGGCCTCTTCAGACCCCTCTGGGTAGATGACCAGGAAGGTGGCCGTCAGGAAGCCCAGGAAAGAGCCCACAGAGGCCACCATAGGGATGACACGCACAGTCCCGACCGCATCGACCACGCTGCCCAGGGCGGAGGCCACCAGGATCTGGGAGATATAGACCTGGCAGGAGAGGATAGCACAGTCTATGCCAAAGCCACGCTTGGAGTTCCCGGGGCTGTGGTGAACGTACTGCAAGAGAGGAGGACACAGGCGTGAGGGCCGGGGGGTCAAGCCGTCGATCATCCTTCCCAGGGTTTGAACATTAGCTCAGAAGCCTGGACACAAAACCTGCCTTCCCCTCAGCCTGCCTGTCCCCGTCCTCACCCGACTTCTATCGAACATATAGTATTGGAGGTGCTGGCCATTGCGATAAGGTAAGGAAAATACATTAAACCTATTAAGAACTGGAGTATACATATAGCTAACTCACTTTGTTATACAGCAGAAACTAACACACCATTGTGAAGCAATTATACTCCAATAAAGATGTTTGAAAAAAAAGAACTAGAGGGGCTTCCCTGGTGGCGCAGTAGTTAAGAATCTGCCCGCCAATGCAGAGGACATGGGTTCGAGCCCTGGTCCGGGAAGATCCCACATGCCGCAGTGCAACTAAGCCCGTGTGCCACAAGAACTAAGCCTGCGCTCTAGAGCCCGCGAGCCGCAACTACTGAGCCTGCGTGCCGCAACTACTGAAGCCCGCGCGCCAAAGCCCGTGCTCCATGACGAGAAGCCACAGCAATGAGAAGCCCAAGGACTGCAACAAAGAGTAACCCCCTCTCGCCGCGGCTAGAAAAGGCCTGCGTGCAGCAATGAAGACCCAACGCAGCCCAAAATAAATTCCTTTAAAAAGAAATACAAATGAGAAACGTAAGTATTGTCTTTAAGAAGAATTGGAAAGCAAGAAACAAAGCTCATTACCCATGGATGATGTGATTGTGTATGCAGAAAGCCCAGAAGAATCTATAAATATACTACAACAATTAAGAGAATACACCATACTTAGGGAATATCATAAAGGCTCAATACTATAAACTTTGAACTCTCTCTAAATTGATATATGTAATCAATGTGTTTCCAATAAAAAAAAATCCCAGAAGCTTATTCTAACGTTTAAATGGTCAAGAATACCCAAGACAATCTTGAAGAACCAAGTTGAAGAACTTATACTACAAGGTTTCAGGTCCTATTATAAAACTACTTAAGACAGTGAAGGATCACCTGTCTAAGGACAGACAGACCCACGGAAGAGAACACAGAGATGCCCCCAGACAGACACCTGACTTATGACGATCACGGCACGGCAGTGCGGGGGGGACACTGGGTCACAAGGCCATCCCCATCCTTTGTGAGGAAGCCAAAAAGTTCTGATCTACCTTAGACCACACACACGAAGTCCACCCCAGGTAGGCCACAGGCCGAGGGTGCGAGTGCGAGGGAAGACGTGAGCAGGAATGTCCCATGCAGCAGGGCTGGTGAGAACCCCAGAGCCGCCCACAGCTGCTGACCCTGCCCCAGGACCTCACCCACCCGCTCCCCACGCCCCCACCGGCCACGCACCTCCTTAATGTCGTGGTACTGCCCGAGCAGGGCGTAGGGGCAGTAGGAGATGCTCATGGAGACGACGCCCATGGTGCTGATCATGATCATGGCCACGTAGACGTTGGCGAACATGGCCATCACGGCCGTGCCGATGGAGAAGCCCAGCGTCCCCAGCACGTAGATGATCCTGATGCTCAGGTCGTAGTTGTCCAGGTACTTCTGTAGCAGGGCTGCGGAGACAGGCCACCAGGTGACTGCCAGGCACCGCCCACGCGCTACCCTCCCTCTACCGCCGCACTCAGCCCGGCCCCGGAACAGGTGGCCGCCCCTCTTCTTTGCCCGCCAGGCCACCACATGGTGCTCCCGAACGGGCCACAGCTCACCGTGCCCCACGCGGCTGCCGGGGGCTCCGCACCGCAGAAGGAAGGCGGAGCTCTTGGTCCCAGACCCCATGACCTGGTGCTGTCCTGCAGCTCCCTGGGGCCTCCCTACCCTGCAAGGTCAGGCCTTCCTGATCCTTCCACCAGTCCAGGCCCACTCGGCACCCTCTTGGGCCCTGTGCCTGGTCCTGCCTCGAAGACCGAGCTGTTGCTGGTTTTCCTCGCAAGCACCCACCCCCTCTGGGTCTGGAAGGACTCACCCTTCCAGACTCCTGCTCACCCTTCCTGACCCAGCTCTCCCAAGAAGTCCTCTATTAAAGCATCGACAGCACTATGACCGTCATGAAGGCTGCCCGCTGCCCCTGGCTGTTATCTTGGTCATCCTCAGGTAAGAGCACAGGCAGGGGGCCCGGCCCAGGCTCAGCCAGGAGACCCCTAACTGCGGCTCTGCCTCGTTTCCAGAAGCTGTGCCAGCATGTCGCTCCCGGGACTGAAGTCTGTCACTCCCACCCCCTATCCTCCAGGACACAGCTGACCCCAGGGAAAGGCTGCTTGTCTCCTCCAGCCACCCTGACCTCCGGCAGGGCCCAAACATACCGTATACGCTCAGGCAGGACCCAGGATGCCTGCCTCACCTCCCCCTGGCTGAGGGCACAGCTCCTGCAGTGCCGCCACCCCCTGAGCCGTGGTCAGACCCCTCCCCGAGGAGCCTAGGCAGGCGCCTGCCCAGAGGACAGCCCACGGCGGGTCTCAGGACACCGGTTCCCAGTATCAGGCTAAGGTGGCTTATTCCCAAGGTGAGGATGAGTGGATTTCTACGCTGCTGTCCCTGAGGGGTGGCCCTGTCTGGTCAGGGCCCGCCATCCACAGAGCAGGATGCCCGTCGGTCTTTCCAGTCATGGAGCACGTCCAGACAAACGGCTCACCTGACTGGGGGCCGCTTACCCGAGCAAGTCGCACCGGTGGCCGCGTAGATGACCAAGCCCCAGCAGCCCATCTTCACGCCCGCGTTGTAGGCCTGCCATGCAGTCGAGTTGGATGGAGCCTGTTCCAGAAACGAGACTGGGGTTCAGGGGGTGGGGACAGCGTGCTGTACCTCTGGGCAAAGGAGGTCACTGATGTGGAAATTTACATCTCGGCTGCAGGCGAGCCGTGCAGCACTGTGGTAGCACCGCACGGAGGAAGGAGCAGCCGTGGCCTAGGCCGGGACCTGTGGCAGATCGTCTGCACCCCCCAGCCTCGCTCCTGCCCCGCCTCTGGCAGATGCGACCTACAGCTCCTGCCTCTGCCCTCTTGGAGCCCAGAGGCCGCGTGAAGCAGCTCAGACAGTACAGGACGGTGAGGACCACGTGGGGCGGGAAGGCCTGAGTCTGCGCTGGGACCATCTCAGACCTCCCAGCCCGACTCTGGGCGACACAGGCACAGGTGCAAGTCAGCTGACGCCACGGGGACTAGGACCCACACCCAGCTGGCCCAGCCACAAGCCAGCACATCGCTGCTTTAACCCTCTGTGCACGGCGTCTGTACGCGGCGGGAGTGGGCCTTCCTGCCTCTGGCTCCTCGGCGCTCCGGTACTTGCCGAAGCCTGCCGTTTGCTCGCCGCAGACCCCAGTGTGAATGCCCTCTCGGGCACACATGACGATTCCCGACCGTGTCAGCAGGGCTGCATGCTGGCTGGCGGCCCACCATGCACCCCTGCAGCTTTGGGGGTGGCCTGCTGGGCGCCAGGGAACCAGGCTGTCACCACAACCAGGCTCCGCCCCCCCCCAAGTGCCCGGGCGCTCACCTTGGGGTCCCCCTCAAAGATGACCTGGCCCATGAAGTCGGTGTAGAACACGGCCTCAGCGATGACGGAGAACCAGGTGAGCAGGTGGCAGAGGCAGAGCCGCACCAGCTCCTGGGGCATCTTCAGCATGGACAGCCAGAGCAGCCGGACAGTGGTCTCGCCCTCGCCCTCCTCGCTCTCTGTGTCCCCGCTGGACGTGGTGGCCCCGCTCTGGTTGCGGCGGCGGCAGCGCTGCCGCTGCCGCTTCTGCAGGTCGTACAGGTCGCTCATGCTGCGCGAGGGCTTGATCAGGACCACGGCGTTGGCGCGCCGGTAGCGGTAGCGGTGGGACCCGGTCTTGCCATAGTAGGAGAAGGTGCTGGAGGCCTGCCGGCGGAACATGTGCCGACGCCGACGCCCGGAGCCCGCCGTGGCCGTGGGCTTCACGTCCACCCGGCTGCAGCCGCCGAGGCCGCCGTGGGGTGGGGAGCTGCCTCCGTTGGGGAGCCCAGCCGTGCTCAGGTGGTTCTCCAGCAGGGTCTCGTCCTCCCCGGCGGGTTCGCAGAGCAGCGGGGGCAGGTGGGGCGGCCGGGCCCGGGCGAGCTCCTGGCTGGTGCTGCAGGGAGTGCCAGGGTAGGAGGCGTCGTGGAAGATGGATGGCTCAATGTCATGCAAGAAGAGCAGCTCGGGCTCCAGGCCCAGCGCGGCGTCCGGCACGTGCAGCACCGAGTCGCTCTTGCTGCGCACGATGCCCGCGTCCAGGTAGTCCAGGGACAGCTCGTGCGCTGACTGCACCTCGTCCGGGAACAGGGCGCCGCCGTCCAGGGCGCTGGGGGCCGGGGCCTCGGCCGCGTCCACGCTGCGCTCCTGCTGGGGGCCGTACTGCTCCTCGTCGATGCTGAACAGGTGCAGGGCCACTGACACCGAGAACACAATGGCCGCGAAGAAGAAGAGCACCTCGTTCTGCGTCCGGAACCAGGAGCACAAGAAGGTCTGGGTCCAGTCCAGCCCCCCCAGCACGTAGCCGATGGCCCCGCCAAGGCCTGAGGGAAGGGGAGGGGTGGTAGTGAGCCGCGAGCCGAGCCAGGGGGAACCCAGACGGGAGTTCAACACCCCCAACACACACACATGCACACATACACGCGCACACAGACACAGGTCCACACACACACGGGTCCACACACACACACGGGTACACACACACACGGGTACACACACACACACACGGGTACACACACACACACACACACACACACACGGGTACACACACACACACACACAGGTACACACACACACACACACACACACACACACACACACACACACACACACACACACACACACACACACACACACACACACACACACACACACACACACACACTGGGGTCCAGGGCTGCCACTCAGAGAAAACGGGAGGAACAAGGACATGAGGAACGACACCTGAGCCCGGGTTCGGAATCCTGAGCTGACAGGTTCCTGCTTCATGAATTGGGACAGAAACGGGCGCCTGCCCGCCCAGGGAATGCTCTCCGCGCTCCCCGCCATCCCGAGCTCACATTCTCACATTCCCACATTCCCACATTCCCGTCGGATGGGAAAGCTGCCCGACTGCAGGGGGCGGCCAGCACAGGGCCCTGGACTGGGGCCGCCCGGCTAGCACCCCAGACCACAGTCACCTGGCCCTGCCAGGATCTCAGCTCACTGCCTCGCCCACCAGCGTCTGAGACAAAAAAGCCTCACGCGGAGGCCATGGGAGCAGCCTCCACCAGCCCTGCCGACCTCAGACGAGCCAGGTAAGGACCGGGGTGCGGCGAACGGGGGGCCGGGGCCTGGGGACGGGCGGGGCAGGGCGCGCTCACCGGCAGAGAAGGCATGGATGTTGAGGGCCATGTCCTGCTCGTCACTGTCCGCCACGTCCAGCAGGTAGGCGCGGATGGGCCCCTCGGTGGCGTCAGCGCTGAAATCCAGGACCACCACCCCCAGCACCGTGAGGACGATGCCAATGGGCTGCCGGGTGGGGACATCGCCGAGGGACAGACCTGACAGGGCACAAAGGAGCAGCCGATCTCAGCCCAGTGGCGGGCAGTGACCTCCCGGGGAGACAGCGGCCTCCCGCCCCAGCCTGAAGGGCACGTGCTCCTCAGCACAGCCTCTCCTTACGGAAGGAGAGTTTTGTCTTTCCTGGCTCTGGGAAGGAGGCTGTGAGCCGTAATCACGCACCTGCCTCAGGTGAGTCTGGCCCTGAACCCAGAGACCAACCTGCTCCCCTGACAGCTGAGCTAAAGCTGGTTTTACTGGATTCACCGCCGTGGGACCGAGGGGCACTCTGTGCACAAAAGTGATGAGGGGGCACTGGGCTCATGGTCTGGAACCCAGGACCAGCCCCTGAGCTCTGCAGATGAGGCGGGTCTCAGACACACCCTCCCTGCTTGAGGGCAGGGGACCTGCTGGCTACCTGGACCCGGCAATGCCCGGGAGCAACACAGGTGCAGCAAGACAGAGGGCACCGGGCCGGAGCTCCGAGCCGCTGCGTTTGGGCCACAGTGGGCCGGGTCCACCTGCACACACAGGTCCTCGAGAAAGCCGCAACAGGCCCTCTAAACTGTGCCCGCAGGTGCCAGGAGGGCGGCACCCCCGGACTCCTGATCCGGGGGCATCTGGATGGAGGGGAGGTGGGTGGGCGCTCAGCTCAGGGAGGCCTTCCTCGGCCGCCCCCACCAAGCTGGCACTAAGCTCGCCCCAGGCGGTCTCATGCAGCCTCTGAGCAGCTGAGCAAAGTTTTCTTTCTGCGCCGCCCTCCCCAGTTCCTGAGCCTCCTAGCATCAGTGACCCCCGCCTGAACTGATGCGGACTCGGGGCAGGCTCGCCTATGTCAGAACACAGATCAAGCCTTCGACTTACAAAGTCGTTGCCAGAAAACAGGGTTTTGTTTTTCACCAGTGCTGGCGGTTGCTCTCAAGCAAAAGCTATTTTCCCACATGTAGTTGTTTTACTTGAAAACAAAACAACAACAAAAAGAAGCAAAACAAACCACGAGTACACGAAAGAAACAAACAAAAAAGTATCACACTAGGTCTGGACATTTTCAATACCAAGCCTAAGAAAAGGAGAAAAAAAAAAAGAGAAAAGATAATTTCTGAAATAATGCTGGAAACAGGACGTGGTGTCAGATACGCATTAAAAACAAACGGATCACAACAGGAAACGCTCCCTGAGAACAGGTTCCCACGGCGTTCCCACGTGGGGCCCGTGGCAGGGCCACCGCCCGGGCGCCCAGGGCTCTGCACAGCTGCCCAGTCCGGGACCAGCCGGTCTAAATTCTTTAAACATGCGCATCTTATCGAGTCCCAGGCAGGGCTCTGCAGGACACTCACCGATGGCAGAGCCATTAAGGAAAAGTGCCACTCCAAAGAGCACGCCCACGCAGAGCACGAGGATGAAAGGCCGCCGGCGGCCCCAGCTTAGGGTACACCGGTCACTCGCGGAGCCGATGAGGGGGGTGAAGACGAGGCCAAGGATGGGGCTCAGGAACCAGGTGAGGCTGTAGTACTGCTCCGGAAGGCCTGCAACAGACACGCGGGCCATTACACACGCGGGCGGGCGCGCTGCAGACCGCCTGCCCCAGGCAGCTCGGGCCGCGCGCACACACCCCTGCCAGCTAGAGATCCCCCAGCCAGACGTCCCCACCTGCCAGGCCCGGTGTCTGAAATCAGCCAAAGCCCGACGGTGAAGCATCAGGTGGCCCGAGGCCAGACCTGGGCCGAAGAGCCCGTGTCCTGGAACCTGCCCAGGGCGCACTCGGCAGGCGGGCACACAGCGTACGGTGCAGGACACAGGACCCAGCGGGCCCGGGCCGCCATGCACACGTGGAGAGGCACCTGCAGGGGCAGCGGCACGAGGGCAAGACCCTCTCATTCCTCTGGCACTGACCAGGGCCTGGGGTCTCAGGGGCTGCTCAACGCCACCCTTGGGAACCAGGCACTGAGCCCGTCAGCCCACAAGGCGGGCAGGGGACTGACGCTCCGCTCCCGGGATCCTGGGCCTCACAGCTGAAATCTAAATTACGAGGGTTTGCAGAGGGTTCTTGCAGCCACTGACGCACTAACTGACCCCAGCAGTGGGCTTCTGAGCGCTACTGAGGGGCGGCAAGAGGGGAGGCCTCAGTGTGTGTCCAGCTGGAACCAGGGGGTTGTGTCTGGCGCTTAATCCTCCTAACTGCCCAGGGAGGCAGGGATTACTGTATCCATTTCACAGACCGGAAATCTGAAGCTCAGAGAGGTTTAGCTAGGCAATCTGCCCTGGGTCACAGAGCGAAAAAGTAGGAGCCTAGGACTTAAACCCAGGGCTGCCTGATTTCGAAGTCTATGTACCCCCCACCCCACTCTACATGCCTCCTCCCTATAACACAAACCCAACGCCCATCGCCACTGGAACAACGAGAAACTGAGTCTGTCTCATTCATACGCAGGACAACAGGCAGAATCCCGCACACGCTGGGTGCACAAGGGCACACACTGTGGGTTCCATTTACAGGATGTCCAATGGGGCCAAAGGAGTGTCTGCTGGCAGAAGCCAGGGTGCTGGTCGCCCGTGGGAGGGGCAGGGGCTTCGGGCTGGTGTGTTCTGACCTTGATCTGGATGGGGGTCCCTGGTGACAGCTCACCCAGCTGGAGACTTGGACCATGCACCTTCTCTGTGTCATACTTCAACGAAGAGTTTATATAAAAAAAATAAAAGCGTGCCTTGGCACCCCAGCGATTGTTAGCTAATGTCTTACACCACCAAAGGCCCTGAGAAACGGAATATTGTGCTGAACTACTAAGAAAAATAAACTGTAGGAGGAGGAAATCGTTTTCAAAGGAGGAGGGAAGCACCTTTCAAAATCGTTGCTAACGTGCCCATTAAAATATTTATGCATTCAGCCTAGAATTCAAGGTGTCAGCCTCGACCTTTACACCACACAGAACCTTAGGAAGGGCGAATTCTGTTCCTGATTCTAGTCAGCAGAACGCACTGGTGTTTCAGGAAATGAGAAGCTTGCCGAGTGTGCTCTGCTGACAAGCGGTGGTTTACATGGTAGGCCCGGGTCGTCGGCGTTCACTGTCAAAGTCAGGCACTGGGGAAACGACAGCGGTACCGGCCACATCGGCCGCGGCGACACTTCCTATGCTCAAGAACGCACAGTGTTGAAGCATCAGGCTTCTCAAAAACAGCTCCCTCACAAAACCATCTAGCGGGTGCGGTGTAGTCTGTTTCAGAGAAAGGAAAGCATTTTTACCCCAATGGACAGACTCTTAACTATTGTTGGGCTTTTCAAATGTCACAACTTTACTCATGAACGGTGACTAGCTTGGTGACGGGGCTCCGTGCAGAGCTGCAGCACGCATGCACTTGCGCGCACGCATGCACTTGCGCACACGCAGGCACGTGTGCCTGCTGTCTCCCCTGGGGGCCTGGCCCTCCCGCTTCAGGCACAAGGAAGTGTTCTGGGCTTCTGCACCTGCTGACTCTCACCTCCCTACCTGGTACCTCTTAGAACTCTGAGGGGTCACCCACCCAGGAGGCTCCCACTCACCAGGGCTCACCACCACTGCTGTAAGTCCACAGCTGCTGAACCACCTGTATGCGATCCCAAGAGACGGGCATCTCTGAGGGTGGAGACCCACAGAGGTACCAACAACAGCTGAACTGAACCAAACCCGAGGTGCCCCTGCAGCGGGGTCAGCCTGAAGACCCCAACCACCGACCTCTGACCCTGCGCACTGCTGCTGGCCAGCCCCCAACCCGGGTCTGATCTTCAGCTGTGGTTGGCCACCCCACCCCCCGGTGCCCTCACCCGCCAGGCCTACCATCTGCCCCAGGCCACCTTCCGCATCCCCAGCCAGCCCACCACACACGCCTCCTGGCATCAGTCATCTTGGCTCCCGGTGCCGAACGCACTCAGCACTGGTCCAGGAGCAGGGAGGCTGGGCACACAGCACCCCTGGGGCCGGCTGTGCTTGCTATGCGGTGGGGGAGCGGTGGCTCCTGGCCTTGGCAGCTTCCAGTCCCAGGGGGACGGGCATTAGCAAATTCACCAGGCGACAAGCATCTCAGGGCGACCCGTGGCGCTTCAGGGACTGAGGGGTCGGGAGGGCAGCACCCTTGAGTCTGAGGGAGAGAAGCGGATGGGGTGCCGGGCGGCGGGGGCAGAGCGGGTGGGTGTTTCTCTGGCCATGGCAGGTGGAGCTCTTTACAGAGCAGAAGACCCTGCGACCCCGGCCGGGCCTCCCACAGGGGACAAGGGACGGGAGTTGCGGGACCTGCAGCATCATCCCTCGCACCTGCCCGGATGTCGGGGACACGGGAGGAGTCAGCACTGGATCCCTCCTGGCACCTCGGCTCGGCGTGGCCGGAGGGAGGCTGCTGGGCAGGGCGGCCAGCAGGGCCCCACTGTCATCCCAACGCTGCTCAGAGGACAGGTGTTCGTTCCAACCCGTCTCCTTCTCAAGGTCAATGCTCTGGAACACGACTGAGCAACTCTGTGGCCCCTTTTTGTTAAGAAGGTTGCTACGTTTTTTTAATGGTCGAAAAAGATCAAAGTAAGCACATTTCCTGACATGTAAAAAGTGTCTGTAAATAAAGTTTTATTGGAACGAGGCCACACTTGTCCGCTGATGAACGGCTGCTTTGAGCTCCGTGGCAGAGCTTGGAGCTGCTACAGACACGCGGCCAGAGCGCCAGGAACATTCACTCTGGCCCCAACAGGAACCGCCTGCCAACCCCTGCTCTAGATGCAGCACGGTTGTGTGTCGTCCAGGGTTTGTCCGTCTCCTGAGTTGTGCTCAGTCGGCCCTATTACTGAGGAAAGAGGGGTGTGAAATTTCCCAACAATGACCGCGAATGACTGTTGGATTCTGCCTGTCCTTGCCTCACCCGTGTCTTAGGCTCTGTTCCTCAGCACAGGCACCTCACTCCTGAGCCCACCCTTCCGTCCTGTGAGCTGCCCTCTGTACCCCCGGCAGTGCTTCGTCTGTATCTGAAGCCCCCTTTATCTGGGGTTAATACTCCCCCCAGCCGACTCAGGCTGCCTGTTCCCACCTTTTCACCTCAACCCCTCTGCGTCAGTCACGGTGTTTTACAAGAAGATGGGCGGGTCTTGCTCTTCCACCCACTCTGGTGTGTCTCCTCGCTGGCGTTTCGTCACTTACGTTTCGAGTAACTGCTCGCGTGGGTGACGTCAGGGCTGCCGTTTTGCTGTCTGCCCCCTCCTGGGGTCTCTGTTCCTCTTGTTCCTGCCTTCTTTTGGTTAACTGAGTATTTCTCCACCTTCCATTTTAATTTACACGTTGGCATTTTAGCATCATTTTGTAGTGGCTGCTCTACAGACTGCCTTACATGTCAGCTTTCAGTCTATTAGTGGATATCGTTCACATCACATAAGAAATTAGTGACTGTCTGTGCCCGTTTACCCCAAGCCCCTTTATGTTGAAGCTGGAACATACGTTTCACGTGCAGACATGATAAACCCCACGCTGTGCTGTGAGTTTTACCTGAAACAGTCATTCATTTTAGAAGAATTAATAGGAAGCTGGTCTTTTATCTTTACCACCCGTCTTACCATTTCCGTACCCTTCCTTCTTCCTCCTCGAGGTCCCAGTGTCCGTGTGCTATCACTTCTCTTCAGCCTGAAGAGCTGTTTTTGGCTTCTTCAGCATTTCCTACAGAGTCTGCTGATGACAAATGCTCTTAGAATTTACTTAAATTCTCTCGACTTCACTTTTTGTTCCTAATGGATATTTTTGCTGGATACAGAACTCTGGGTCAACTCCTCTCCCCGCCAGAACTTGAAGGCACGGTTCCACTGTCTTCTGAGGAGGCTGTAGCCCACATGACTACAGACACATCTTTTCTTCCTCTGGTGCCTCGAGATTTCCCCTCTGTTGCTGCTTTTCAGCAGTTTGACTATGGTGAGCCTAAGCGAGGCTCTCTTTACGTTCATCCTGCTTCACGAAGCTGTAGATTTAAGCTTCCACCAAACTTAGGAGGTTTTCAGTTATTTCTTACTTCACATTTTGATGCCCCATTCTCTTTCCTCTCTTCCGGAGCTCCAATTACACGTATATCAGACACTGTCCCACTGCTTCCTGAAGCTCTGCTCATTTCTTTCTTCAACCTTTGTTCTCTCTGTTCTTCATGTTAAGTCATTTCTACAGACCAATTTCTTAGTGCACTGAATCTTCTCTCATCCCTAAGGTTAATTTTTATTTCAGATACTGCATTTTTCAATTCCAGATTTTTAAATAGCTTCTATTTCTCTGTTGAGATCTTCTACTCTCCACCTGGAGCCTGTTTTCCTTTATGTCCCCGAGCAGAGTCAGAACGTGTCTGATGATTCCAACACAAGTCATCATATTGGGGTCAGGTGCCTTGTGGCCTTTTCTCTGGAGTGAAGGTCATGTTTTCCGTTTTCTTTTCTCCCCAAATGCCTAATAGTATTGAGTTGTAGCGTAGACATTGTAAAACGATGTGTGGCAGAGACTATATTCTGTTACATTCCTCTGATGAACAATGATGTATTTCCCCCACACACAAAGGTCAATAACTGGACTTTGATGAATAATTCTGGTAAAAGCGTTTCTGCACAGATACACAGGTATAAAACACATATAAAAAATGAACATAAAGATTCCTTCTCTCCTTAAGTACGTCTTAGAACAGCCTTGACTGAGTTTAACTTGATATGTATTTCAGAGCTTAAAAACCCAAGAAATTAATAACAGATTTTTGCAGCTTAACTTGAGGCACATGCGTTTATTGTCCTGACACTGGAAATACTTTCTTGACATTTGATTTGATACTCTTATTGGTTAAGCTTTTGCCTTTTAAAAGTTTTCCTAGGAGAAAATACAAGAAAAAAGTATCTATCCAGATTACCCATCACTCTTTGAACATTATTTAGGAATAACGTGATCTTAAAATACGTCAATTTTGAAAAACACTGACAAAATGCTGGACTGTTACTCTTTTTTTTTTTTTTTTTTTTTTTTTTTGCAGTACGTGGACCCCTCACTGCTGTGGCCTCTCCCGTTGCGGAGCACAGGCTCCGGACGCGCAGGCCCAGCCGCTCCGCGGCATGTGGGATCCTCCCGGACCGGGGCACGAACCCGTGTCCCCTGCATCGGCAGGCAGACTCCCAACCACTGCACCACCAGGGAAGCCCCTGGACTGTTATTCTTATATTCAGGATCTCTGTTTTGAAAAAGAAATGAGTATAAAAAAGTAATTTTGTCCTGACATTGGTGGGATGAGATACATTCGTACTGTTGACAAATCCAGCACATAAGAGTGTCTGTTTTAAATGAGATCAACACCAACACGTACCAAGAAGTAGAGAAGCCAACTTTAGGAGACGCGCTCATCCTACCCAGTCCCTCTCGGGTTTTACCACCGTTGATACTTTTGTTTTAACAAACAATTAACTTGGCTGGACGCGGACTCAAAACTGTCTCCCTGCTTTTTTAGCTTTAGCTAAAATCTGTCCCATTTCAGGAATTGCCAAGAGATACGAGCAGAGATGACACATGGGATTAGGGGTTCCCCAGCTCTCACTCTGCCCTTGGGTTCGGGTACCCAGCTGTGTTTTAGCCCCTCTGGGCGGCATCATGTGAGGCCAATCTTCAGGGAAAAAGCCATAAAACACAATGAGAAGCTCACCGGGTGCCCGGCCTTCTCCTACTCTGGCTGCTCTCTAGTGCTGACAGGCACTAGAGGGGAAACTGCACGGATAAAACTGTTCCTTGAAGATTCGGCCTCTTAGCTGGAGGGGCACAGACAGTGGCCAAGTGCCTGCTGCTGGCCATGGGCTCATTACCACAGTGGTGACCATGTGCTGAGAGGGGCTACAGGGCCTGGTCACAAGAGAACTGCTTGTCCACACTCTCTCTCTCTCTGGCCTACACAAACATTCTGTGAACGTCTGTGAGCTGCAAGGCTCTGCGTCAGACGGGAGCAACTGAAGACTGACCACAGAGGACACAGGGAGTGCCTGGGAGACATGCCCCGGCCCCAGCTCGCCCTTGGCTGCTAAGTGCCCACCGCCCACCCCTGACTGACCGGGCCGGCAAATGTGGGACACACAGGGTCTGGCCGATGGAAAGCCTGTGCTCTTCCCAAGTACACACTACGACATGTACGACATGGACATGCGTGGAGAGGCTGGCCATGCAAGGCGACAGAGAAAGCCATCTTCACCGAAGGCGCCCCCTGGAAACCCGGGCTTCTCGCCCCTCCCTGGGAGGGAGCACGGCGTGAGCAGTCTGCACTGCCCCGGGACCGCGACAGGAGCCCAAAGGGCCCTCACGTGGCAGCTCACGCTTCAGCACCCGACAGGCAGACCCACTGCCAGTTCCCCTCGGGCAGCGGCACTTACATTCCCGGGGCCCCTGTGCCTGCTGGCCGTCGTGTGTGTACTTCGCCCAAGGAGCTGCTGCGCTGAGGACACTGCCCTGCCCGGGTTAAGAGCGCGGCTCAGCCCGCACGCAGTTTCTGAGGTTCAAGTGCGCGTCACCAGAGTCAGACTCCATTCCATGTGACTCTGCTCGGGCTGCAGTGCCCGCCCGCTCCCCCCAAAAGGCTCCTTTGCACCGAGCTGTGCCCTGTGCTAAGTTTGACGAAGGTGGCCTCTCGGGGCAGGGCTGTCGGGGGAGCCTGTGCTCTGTGGTCACATCCCCTTAGACGCAGAGGTGACCTCTGACCCGTGTGCTTCACAGATGTAAACTGGCAATTTCTGTCCACCTTCTCTGAAAACACGCACATAACTGAAATTAAAACGGGCACGCAATTTAAAGTGACTCTTAGGAACTCATTAGGAAAGTTGTCAAGCTGGGTGCTGGTTAGCAATTCACCCCAAACCTGTGTCCTGCTCGCCCAGAAACACCACCATCACCAGGCTTCTCACCACCCAGAGCGCTGGCCGCCTCAAGAGGGAGCTGGAGGGCCTGCAGGTACGTACGGATTACCTGCTTTGCAGGCTCCCCGGAGCCTCGGCCACCTCCACCAGCGCACCGACCCTGAGAGACCGAGGGACATGGCTCGGGGCTGGCAGGGAGTCAGACCCTCGACCCACCTGCCCCTTCAGCTCTGCCCTCCGCCCCCACCAGCTCCAGCCTGTCCTTCTGACGGCCGCCGAGGCGGCTGGGCTGCACCTTCCTCTGGTTAGGCTGCCATCGTCGCCCCCCACCCGACCCTGTTCAAACGACTCCTTCCTCATCTCCTGTTCCCTCCACCTACTGCACCCCCGCCCCCACCCCGAAACTGCCCTCGGAGGTCACCAGGCCACCTACCTGCCAACCCAGCTGGCCCTTGTTTATTAGACTTGGCCGGAGGCCCCAGGAGGGTAGAGGGCGTTGGCATAAATGCCAGCTCCCGGCACAGAGCCCGGTGAGCATGGGCGCCAGGACCACGTGCTTGCTGCGCGAGACGCTGCCGGGCCCTTCCACTCGCACCCCGTCCTCCTTCCTGCTCAGCACGGGACACCCCACACCCAGGGAAGGCCTCCGTGGAGGGGCAACCGGGCAGAGGCTGCAGGACCAGGAGCAGCTGGTCAGGCCGAGGGGCAGGAGCGCCCAGGAGGCCCGACTGGACCGACAGCGGCCTCTGTTCTCCTTTGCCTTGTCCCCAGCTCTCCTAAACGTCCCCCTGGGCTGCAGAGGGAGTGCGAGCCCACCAGGAGCTGAGTGCTTGGGGTGTGGGGACAGCCGGGGTCACCCCGCGCTGGGCAAGGAAGACAAACACTTCCCATCACGTCCCCAGAGCAGCCCCGGAGGAGCGAGCGAGCCCTGAGAACACAGCCCCAACCCCGTCCGTCCCTGGCGTGGCTGCCGCTGGGATGCCCCGGACACGGCATTTCCCAGCAAGGCTCTTACACACGCAGCACCGGTGCGTAGTAAATAATTTTTGTTTTCTTCCCGGCAAAAATGAACAACAATGGTGGGACCAGAAAGGCTCCCCGTTCACAGGAAACGCCGAGGGTGTCACCGCTCGCTGAGGGCTGTGTGAGGTCACGGGCGACAGCGGCCACGCTCAGTCACGCGCGGCCTCCCATTCAGCACAGCCAGCGGCTTTTTTGATAAACTGGTCCTTCTGGGGGGAGGGGGCCAGGGGACTGGGAAAGCTGCCTATAAATCTTTAACAAAAGATCTGAAATGGGAATAGGAACTACATTCTTTCTCTCAATAGACAAAGCCTTCCCCATCAAGATATGCTTGTATTCTCAGACAAAACCTTCATGATAACATTAAAGCCATGAGAACCCGAGCTCTGTGGGAACCTTGGCAGCCTGCAGTAACCCGGGATGAACGTAACCAACCCAGCGGGAACGTGGCACTAAGCAGCCCCCTTGAGGGCCACAGCCGTGAAAAAGCACGGGTCCGGCCGAGGCCCCGGGGCCCAGACGCAGGCATGGTCCCAAGGAAAGTCCCCCCCCCCCCCGCCCCGAGCAGAGAGGGTCTGCACTGGGCAGCGGGGCAACGCCTCGTCCAGCTGGAGGGAGGGCCACAGAGCTGAAGGAGCCTTCCAGAATCCCAGGAAGGTAGGAAGAAGGATTAAGAAAAAGAAGCTCAGATGCCTGTTCTTGGGCCTCCCCCTTGGAACAGCAACCCCTGGTGTTCTGAGTGCAACTGGCCGGACCCTGTGGGTGTCCGCGGGGGCTCCTGTGCAGCCCAAGCCCCTTCCCAGAGTCCAGGCACTTGCCCCGGGCTGGACCTGGGAGCCCAGAACTGAACACAGATGTCCCTCATCACAGCATTAAAGAGCAGGGATGGGTGCCTGAAGGTGCAGACCCCAGCACCTGGGCCATGCGGGGGCCAGTCCCAGTGACGTCGGGGACAGCAGCGACATCAGTGCTGCGGGGAGAGCCATGTGACGCA
The DNA here is from genome assembly GCF_937001465.1 of Orcinus orca. NCBI lineage: Eukaryota > Metazoa > Chordata > Mammalia > Artiodactyla > Delphinidae > Orcinus > Orcinus orca. Next base: position 84,999,045 of record NC_064575.1, read on the forward strand.
GAGTTCGTTCGGTGTATGCGTTAGGTGCTCCCTGTGGGTGGACTCTGGTGCCGAACGAGCCATTTCGGATGGAGAGGCAGTAGTCTGGAAACAGCACGATTCGCACTTACCAAAGGCACCATTAGTCAAATTCCGGAAGGTTCCGAACGGCCTTTCTGCCGGTAAAATAAACATGCTCCAGCCCCTCATGTTGGCCCTGAGGCTGGGCGTAGTCTCTAAGGAGTAGACCGCCAGCCCCACCTGGGGGCTGCCCAGCACCTCGGTGGGAGTACTGGTCCTATGCTGGAACGAGGAGGAGCCTCCAGGGCCCAGCAGGATGCCCTCGGCCAGGTGCACGCAGGCACTGAGGCTCTGGGAAACCCGTGGGCGCCCCTCCTGCTCTGCTGGGGCCTGGCTGCGGGGGTCCTTCTTCCCGCAGCTCCCAGGAGCACAGCCCACTGCAGACTGGAGCACCGGCCCCTCCCCGCCACCCACCCATCCCACACTCTTCAAAACAGATGCTGCACTAAGCAAGCGTGCCCAGGGCACGGGTGGGGGGAACGAGCCCGCCCCGAGCCCCGCGACGGCCACTCGGCACCCCGGCCCAGGCTGGCCCCTGTGCAAGGCCTGGACACAGTGGCAGCCAAGGTCTCTCCCAACTCTGAGAGTCTGCGACCTGAATTAGGGTCGGGGGAAAGAACCCAGCCACCACCCTATCTGCTGCGATCCACAGCTCTGGTTTTAATAACAAGTGCGCAGCAACACCCCCAAAGCTCCGGTGGAGCGAGGTTACGGAGCACGCGCTAGGGCGGGGGGACCCCTCCTGCGGACGCCGGCCAACCTCCCTGGTGTGAGTCAGTACTCCCTCCGGCCGACCTCACGGTACCGAAGCGAGGTCAGTGAACCGGGGTTTCAGAGAGCCTCTGCGTGACATCTCCACACGCAGACACGACACACAGAGGTCACCTCCAAGGGCTGGGGACAGTGAAGTGTAGACGGATAGGTAGTTAGGCACGTGAGTGTGTTACCTTCCTCGTCAACGCAATTCACCTGCAAGCGCGTAATTAGTGTTTAAATAATGGATGTGCTCAGCCAAGGACGGACCCAGAGGATTCTGGGAAATTCAGGAGCTGTGGCTCCAGCGCGCCCCGGGCTGCGAGCAGCGCGGCCTTCAGGGTCTGCGCATCATATCCTACCTCCTGAAACGCTATTACACGAAAACTAACAAGTGTCTGGAAACTCAAAAAATTAAATTCTTACTAAATGTTGCTATTACCTTTGTCAATAAAGATCTGGAGTATTTTTTAAAAACCTCTAACCCCATCTCCCTTTATCACATCTCCGCCAAGCGCAGCAGGCGCAGCTCCTGAGGGGCAGGGGCGCTGAGAGCCGAGTTCAAATCCCAGCTCCACCACTGACCTGACTCTGTGGGCGCCTCCTTCCTCACCTGCAAAACTCTGTAAGAGGATGTCACCTGCAGATCTGTGTAGGGATTAGGTCGCTGGAACAGCTGCTGCTGGCATCGTCACCACGGGGTCCACACACCTCACTTCTAAGAGCGGGAAGTGGGAACCAACACCGTTAGCCCAGCTCTCCTCTCCTCCTTTGCTGCAGACTCAGGCCTGGCCTGCCCTCAAGAAGAGGAGAGGCTCCAATTCTGAGTCTACACTTTCTGGCCATGGACCCCTGGGCAAGCCACCTCCCTTCCTGAGCCCCAGCTCCCTCGGCACAGAGGGCCTTGTCCAGGACCCTGGGGAGGACTGACGGATGACAGGCCACATCCCTGGGCCAGCGTGGGAGCCTTATTCACGAGCCCGTTTCGACATTGCCCTTCTGTTAGCACTTAGAGCATCCCTCCACCCCGCCCACCAGAAAAGGGTTCCAGGGGTGGTCAGGGAGTGTGCCAGCTCCACCCTTCCCCTGGTCCTAGACAGCTTGCCTCCAGAACTTTCTCCTCTGCACGGCCACGGCCTCGCCACACTGCAGCGCGGCAGGGCCCCAGAGCTGGTGATGTGGGAAAGCCAGCGGTCGCAGTCTGGCTCCCCGTCCAGGCTCGGCTCTGAGCCTTCCTCCCGGCAGCCGGGCACTCGGGGCTTCCGTGCCCCGGCCTGCAGTGCTGTCCTGCGTGGCGACCTCAGAACCTGCTGTGAAAGTGGGTGTCCTCCCCTTAAAGCTGGCCTGCCCTCCCTGAGGACAGGGGCTGCAGTGCCCCCGCACGTGTGGCCTCACCGCCAGGGAAGGTGGAACACGCGGGCCAAGAGACGCAGACGACCTGCAAGGGCTGGGCCTGGCCCACCCTGCCCCAGGCCACACCACTGGCGACCACCCCACGCGAAACCAACAGCGCGAGACACCTACCCTGCTCTTCAATTAGGTGGGATGACTAAAATTCATGAGAGGCACGAAAGGCCCCATTTATAAGTCATGAGTGTCGGATTACAGGGGGCCGGCTGGTGCGGCTGGTGCCTGGAAAAGCGCTTCAAACCCAGGTGGTGGCTGGGTCTACACAGACTGCATTTCCGGTCTGGCTGTGGTTAAACCCTGCTTTGCTGTCACAGTCTAGCCCGGAAAACGGCGAAGAAAATGAGGACTTATTCATAGTCCAGAGACTGTGGGGAGGACCCGGGGACCAAAGGCCTTCGGCCAGGCCTGCAATGCAGGGCGGCAGCGAGAGGGGGCAGAGTCAGGCTCCCGGCTGAGGAAGAGGAAGAGCGAGTGGCCCTGCGGAGCTGCTGCTGGGCCCAGAGACCTGCCATCAAAGCAGGCAGCGACACCCCCTAATCGTGCTGTGAAATGACAGCAAAATGCAAGGGTGTGTAAGTCTAGAGGGACTTCAAGGACACATAAATAATTTGGTTGAAACTGATGAAGCCTCACACCCTCTCGCTAGGCTCGCTGCCCCCGCCCCTCCTGAGCGGAGCCTGTGGCCTGACCCTTGGCTGTGCTGACCTTGTGCGGGCCCAGGGGCAGGGCTCTTCCAGCCGCGGTCAACAGCACAGCACGCAGGTGCCCAGCCCTGACCGCCTCAAACGGAGGCTTAAACGCTTTCAGTTTCTGCCCGTTTTGCATTGCGTGCTACACACACCTCCACTGCGGATTTGCAGATAAAAGCACTTCTAACAATCACTCCCAATTCAACATGATGGGTGGCAGGCCTTCAAGTTTCTTTCTGTGATGTTTCCATCAGTTTACAAGCTGTAAGATACACCCCACATCCTCTCTCCACTTAAACGGGGGGCAAACAACCTACACTCACCCCAAGACAAATGATTCATCTATATACGATTTACATAATTTATTGATATGTGTATGTATTTCGTGTAAGGTTTAAATAGCTGGGTTTTTAATGACAAAATTACCATCATCTGGGAAATATTTTGCTGGTGGACACATTCTATACGGGTTGCTTTTAAGAGCAAAGAGTAGGACCTACCTGGTGGCACAGTGGTTAAGAATCTGCCTGCCGATGCAGGGGACACAGGTTCAAGCCCTGGTCCGGGAAGATCCCACCTGCTGCGGATCAACTGAGCCCGTACACAACTACTGAGCCTGCACTCTAGAGCCCATGAGCCACAACTACTGAACCCCGTGCGCCTAGAGCCCGTGCTCCGCAACGAGAAGCCACCGCAATGAGAAGCCCGCGCACCACAACGAAGAGTAGACCCTGCTCGCCGCGACTAGAGAAAGCCGCGCGCAGCAACAAAGACCCAACGCAGCCAAAACATAAATAAATAAATTAAAAAAAAAAAAGACTTCTAAAAACCATTCTTGCTTTACCGCTGCTCGCGTGTGCAATACTGGCCAAGGGCAGAATCGCTTGGGTTTCTCTGTAAATCGCCTCCTTGGAGTGGCAGAGAAGGCCTCCTAGGATCTGGCCCACCAGGGGCCTGAGCTCCCTCAAACGACTCTGCACCAAGCTCGTGCCACGCAGGCTTAGTCACAGCTTCCCCAACACGCCGCACTTCCCTCTACGCCTCTCCCTGCCGTGCCGCGGCCTGGAATGTGCCAACTCACCTTCGCTCACTGACCCCCTACTTATTACTCTTTGCGACCAGGAGGCCCAGGGCCACGTCCTCCACACAGCTTCCCCATCCCCCGCCCCCTTTCTGTGCCCGGGAGTTGCCTCCTGTTCTGTTCCTGTTGTCCGCATGCTCCCCTTTGACAGAGCGGGCAGTGACCTGTATTCTGACTGCCCTTCCTACTCTTCCTCTCCAGACCATGAATCACAACCTTGACCCCAGGCCCCGTGAGCACCAGGCACAGCCTCGGCGCCAGCGTGCTACATGACCTCCCTCCAGGCCTTCCCTGACCTGGGGCCCTTCGATCGCTGGCATGAGGGCACCGGCATGCCCACACGGACCCTACGTGCACACGCGGCTCCACCTGAAGCAGAAGCCTAGGCTGCTCCCGCACCACCCCCCCACCCCCCGGCACCTGGCACCACGCCCGGCACCTGGCAGGTAGGTGCTCAGTAAGCGTTGGATGGAAGAACAACAGGCACAGAGCTCCTTGGGAAAAACGACTGCAGCTGACATTTCATTGTTTCTAAAATACAATGATCTGAAACACAAGGAAATCCAGACTTCCCAACGCAAACAAAACAGCCCTGCACGACAGGTTTTCAATCACCTCAGTCAAAATTCAGGAGACTTGGACAAACTCCTGCCCGTTTATGGGTCCCCCCGGCATGCTGCCTGTGCTTTGGGGGCACTGCGAGGGTCCCCCGGCCTGGGTGGGCGGTCACGTCAGGGCTCCCGGGCACGGACACACACGTGTGTCTGGAACTCTCGTCCACTGAGAGAGCGGGCAGTCTGCCACCTCCCAGCCTGGGCCATGTGTCACCCTTCAGGCTTCCTTAGTCTCTCGTCAGCAGGAAATCCAGTTTTCGGTCAGATACTCTGTAAGGCCCATCCAGGTTTCTTTCACGTTTAAAAAATGGGGGTAAAATATACATCACGTAGAAGTGACCACTCTCACCACCTGTGGGTTCAGTGATAGGGACATCCCCACCACCCCCCAGGCCTGAAACTCTGCCCCCGCTCACTCACCCCCCGGGCCCCCCCCGGGCCCACATTCTACGCGCAGGGCCTCGTGGGAGCGGGCTCCCGCAGCCTCTGTCCTTTTGCGTCTGTACTATTTCACACTTAGGCTGGAAGTCTTTCAAGGCCCATCCTCCAGCCCTGTGGGCGGCACCTGCCCCCTCGCTAGATGGCACTCGGGGCGCAGGGGGACGACGAGGACTGAGCCCAGCGCTCTCTCCACAGGGAAGGACCGACTGCCAGACAATCGTCCCCCAAGTCCCAACGGAAGTAGCCTGAGCACCGTCTCCCAACAGCAGGGGACCCTGGGGAGCAGAGCAGACCTGCCCCTACCCTCGGGCCTGCAGACGGGCAACCCAGTATAAGCCTCAGGGTGAGCCAAGCGCCACACAGGGCGGGCAGGTCCAGGGGAAACCCATCCCCAGAGGGCCTTCTGATAGCATTCTCCAGGACTGGACAGCATCAGTTTCCAGCGATGCGAGAAGAACTATTGGATAAGAAGCACAACAAAGAAACCCTCCACCACCTGAAGGAGGATGGCCAAGCCTGGTCCAGTTTTCGCTGAAAATGAAAACTGGAAGCATCAACGCAGAATCCAAACTCAAAGACTCTGAGCTATTCTCAGCCCAGGACCGAACCCCCACACAGAGGAGGTTCCCACACACTGAACAGCGGTGGCACGGAGGACGGGCCCAGAACCAGACGCCTCAGGACCCTCTGCCCGCTGTGACAGCGAGGGTCCTCACATGTCCCAGGCATGGGCCGGCGGCCTGAAAGCCTCTGGAGGCCTGTGGGCATCGCCTCGGCTTGGGCAACGAAAGCAAACACAGTTACAAGCTGGGCGCTGTGTCCTTCCCCTGGGTTCTGGTCCCCAGAACCACCACTCGCGCCTGGACCACTTGCCCATTTCCCGGGCCTTCTGGTACGAGGCCTCCAGACTCCTTGAGTTGTCCCTCTTTCAGGCGACATGGTGGCCCGATTCTCTGAAAATAGCCCGTAAGTGACGCAGCTTCGTGAAATCAAGGAGTGCCAGGTGTGTATACGTATAGCTGATTCACTTGGTTATACAGCAGAAACTAACACACCATTGTAAAGCAATTATACTCCAATAAAGATGTAAAAAAAAACAAAAAAAAACAGGAGTGCCAGGTGAACCAGCAAGGTATGCCTTAGGAATTCTTGTGGCACAAAGGAAACTGAGGGCAGTGAGGTGCTACATCTCCTTTCACAAAACAGAAAGACCAACCAAGAGGGCCACCTGCAGAAGGCCCCTGGGGCGTCATGAGACGCTGAGGGGATTCCTAGGAAGGCAGCGGGCACATCTGAGCCGCAGAAGTGCTGCAGAGTGTAAAGCACACCTGTTGGAAGGTCCACGTTAGATGCGTCGTGCAAAAGGTTAACTCGCAACAGGTCACCTGTGGGCAACATCCTGCTCACTCAAGGACGCCACAGGGGACATGCGTTTGCACTTGGGATACAGCATATGAACCTGCATTGCTCAATTCTCACCAAAGACTTGTGTTCCCGGGCGCTGCCCTGTGGATTTTGAACGCTAGCCTGAGTCAACAGCACAAGAAGGCACTGGGCGGGCCGGGCTGTAACCTCCAACTCAGGGTGGGGTGAGGGGGCAGGGGCCTGGATTACAGAAGGGTGTTGATGCGGCGGGTGATTCAGTGGGGCTGCCCCCGGGTCACGTTCCCACTCTGCTGCAGCGGCGCTGGCCTCGCTGTCAGTTTCCCTCAGCAATCCGGGGAGTGGAGGAAAATGACTATAGCAGTTAAGGCACTTAAACTTCGAATGTTTTCTTTAAGGCGCGCTTTTAAAGGGTAGGTTTTTCCCACAGGAAGAAGAGGTGAGGTTCAAGTTGGGACAAATCATATCCTAGGAATCCTGATTCACATTAAGCTAGGACAGAAAGTGGAAAAGTGTTTCAAGAAGAAAAATAGACATATACAAAATGAACAAAGTTTCACCCCTCCTGAACGAGACAGACAAGACTAAACCTAACCTTCCGCGTAAATAACCCTGCAAACCACTTGGTCATTCCCAGGCCATCACGGCGCCCCCGACCATCATCAGGCAGGTTTTGAGAAGTCGCGTCTCGCCGTCAACTGAGAGACCACAGGACATTCCTCTATGACTCTCCTCTTCCCTCCAGGACACTTCCTGAACCAAGAAGGAAACAACGGGCGGGGGTCTGCTTCCCAAGGGAAAAGGCTGTCTGGGAACAGACTGGGTCAGCCCAGGAGGGCGCCTGCCCCTCAGCGAGGTCTGCTCAGGGCTCTGGGCAGGCTGTTCCCAGACTCTCAGAGGGGACCCCACGCTCCCACTTGATCCCAACTCTGAGGCCAGATTCATCAGCTGCACCTGAGGGCACACACACATTAATATGTACACATGCATACATTATACCCGTGCACACACGCGCACACATTATACACATGCGCGTGCACACACACAACACACGCACACATTATACCCACGCACACACACGCACACATGCACACACACGGCATGCAAATGACGGGCACCTACCTCCAGTGCCAGCATGCAGCAGGAGCTGGTGTGCAGGAGCTCCTGGGCAGCCCCTCCCTTGCCCTCAGACCACAGGCCCTGCAGGAAGCAGGCACGGGTGCTGCTATGCCTGCTGGGGCCTCTGGGCCCCCAGCCCCCAGCATGCCACACCTTCACCCTCTTCCTCGCCTCGGGTTTGTGGGTCTTACCAGAACCCCCTCGACACTAACAAAACAGCAGTTTTTATAGGTGCCCCCTGACCTCCTTTATCTGACGCTTTGAGCCTGAACCCTAAGAACATAACATATTTTTACAGGCCCCTCCTAAAGCTGCAATGCTTGACGAAACGGTGGGAATCCAGTGTGTTAACAGACCTGGCCTGTCAGGAAGCGGGAGAGATGACGGTGATGCTGAAGGCACCTGAGGGCAGCCCCGAGGGCAGCCCCGAGGGCAGCCCCGAGGTCAGCCCCGAGGTCAGCGGGAAGCCTCCTGCGAGGGTGGAGCCAAGGCGCCCCGCCCCTCCCCGGGGCTGCCACACAGCTTCGGCCTGGAGAGAAAGCCACGGGCTTTCTGCTCTGACCTGGACCTGGGCTCTCTACCTGCCCTGGATGCTCTGCTGCTGCTGGGGGCTTGTTGCGTGTGTCACACGTGTGGGAACCTCCTGATGAAGGCGCACGAAACCGGCTGCCTGCAGGGGCAGCACCAGGTGCTGCAGGGCAGGAGGGGCGGCAGTCTCACTACGTGACCGCTGAACTTGGTGAAAATGCTGTATATTCAAGAAAGCAGAACTGAAGTTGTTTTGTTTTTTGGGGGTTTTCTTGCGGTACGCGGGCCTCGCACTGTTGTGGCCTCTCCCGTTGCAGAGCACAGGCTCCGGACGCGCAGGCTCAGCGGCCATGGCTCACGGGCCCAGCCGCTCCACGGCATGTGGGATCTTCCCGGACCAGGGCACGAACCCGTGTCCCCTGCATCGGCAGGCAGACTCTCAACCACTGTGCCACCAGGGAAGCCCAGAACTGAAGTTTTTAAAGGCACCCTCCCCTGCGAGGGACGACGTAGAACCACGGTGGCTGCACTGGGCCTGCTCCGTTTTCTTCCCGAGCTCACGGGACGGCAGTCATGGGACTGCTGGCCTGCAGTGTCTCCCACGAGAGGTGGGCGTTCCTCCTATGCTGTGCCGACCAGAGGTCTCGGCCAATAGGACCAGGGAGGGAGGGCTGTCCTGGCGTCACACCCACCTCCTCCTCTGCTGTCACAGGGGCCTTCTGTCCTCCACAGCCCAGCAACGCAGCATCGCCTTCTAGCACTGAGGGATAGCACTGCTGCTGGTCCAGAGGCTCCGGCACAAGAGGTGCTCACTTGGAATCAGGGGCCCTCAATGCAGGTCCCAAACTGGCCGGACAAAAGTCTTGCTGTGGACAAGGCCAAGAGTGCTGCGGTGTCCTTGGTGGCGGGGCACACACTTCACGCCAGGGGCCAGCAATCACAAACGGTTTACAGTGTTCCAATTTAAACTGCACTTACGGGCCTCCCTGGTGGCACAGTGGTTAGAATCCGCCTGCCAATGCAGGGGACACGGGTTCGAGCCCTGGTCCGGGAAGCTCCCACATGCCGTGGAGCAACTAAGCCCATGAGCCACAACCACTGAGCCTGCACTCTAGAGCCCGCATGCCACAACTACTGGGCCCACGTGCCACAACTACTGAAGCCTGCACACCTAGAGCCCGTGCTCCGCCACAAGAGAAGCCACCACACTGCACCGTGTCAGGAACCAGGAATAGATATTGGTTTGGCAAAAGAACCATCTCATGAGAATGAAGTTACCTGGTTTGTCACCTGTGGAGCTCCCTGGGTGGTGGGTGCCCCAGGTAACAAGCTGCTCGGCCCAGTTTAGGTTTTCTGACCTGTCGTCAGTGGGGTTGCTCCTGCCCTGGCCCCCCGGAACCGCTGGGAAGATAAATGACCTGGCCTCCTCCAAGGGCGTGTGCAGAGCCCGGGCGTGTAGCTGAGGCTGGCTCCCCGGTACCTACCCCACCACCACAGTCTGAGCTCACAGACGGACCACGGAAGTTAACTCTAACCTAAATACAGATTTTAGCTGTCATCCTCAACGCCAGGCGATGGAAACCTGGGAAGAGATGGTGGGGTTTCAAAGCAGCCGCCATGAGACGGACTCCTGAAGCACCCACACACGCCCAGCACGGCCGCCGACCTTCGGAAGGAGCCGTTTCGATTCCAGCGACACACTCAATTATGAAAAGAATTATTCCAACCAAATAGAAAATACAGATTCTAACAAAGCCACTACCCTTCAGTATGCCACAAAATTACCAAGTGAATCCCAGACGACTTGAGATGGGCGGCCACGGGCTGGGACGCCCGCCACTGGTTAGAACCACGCAGGGGGGATGTGGCAGGACCTTCCCAGAAGCAGGGGCAGGGAACCTGCTGGCGGGTGAGGCGCACCCTGGCGCCCTCCTGATGGGGCCCAGCACCCAAAGCTGTCAGGATCTCCATGGTATCAGAACCAAGACCACGTGGGGCTCTGTTCCCTCCCGATTAGGGCGTGTGCTTCGCCTCCCGGAGGAGGACTCAGAATTCAGTGTCTCCCCCGTGAAGTGGAGCCAGCAGGGGGCGGATGAGCTCCCCACCTCGGTGCCCGCTGGGGACAACAGAAGCACATGGGAACCAGTCACGATTCCTGGGGCCTGCACACTCCGTGTATCCTCCGAGCACCACCTTGCGGCGACCACTCCCCGCCCCATCCATCCTCCCTCCGGGCCGCTGTGGGGTGGAGGGCACCCCATCTCCCAGCCTGTGACTCCCCTGGTCCTCAACGCAGCGGACTTGAAATGCAGATGGAGGGAGGGGCCAGGCCGAGGGCTGGGGATTTAAGCTGAAACCACCAACTTCCCTCAGCTCTGCTCACCGCGCAGCCCACCTGCTCTATTCGCAGATGACCGTGAGACCACAAACCAGAAAGGTCTGTAACACAGTGAAACCTACAGCTTCCACTGCCAGGATGCTGAAGCTGAAACACGGGCCAGACACTTCAAGGTTTAAACACCCGACTTCCCCCTGGTGGGCTCCCCCGAGGCAGGTGGGAGGCAGGTGGACCAGCCCTCCCAGCCTCTGCTTCCTCACGTGGGATGGTGACTAACGCTGTCTCCATAGTATTTACGTGTGTCCTCATCTGAGTGGTTGCGCATCTCTAACGGAGACTGGCCACATCCGCTTAAAGGGCAAACACACGCAATTGGAACAAGAGGTAATGCATATTAGCTCCGTTTGGGGTGGGCACTGACCCTAGTGTTCCCTAGTTCCCCACAGGCCTTCTGTGTCCTACACGCCAGCAGGTCCAGAGGCCTCATGTGCCCGGGTCGGGGCAGGCCGTCCGGGACCGAGGAAACCAGGAGTCCGGCCTTTGACGAGGCCACGTGGACACGTCTGGCATCTAAGGCGCGTCACTCGTTCTTTCCTTCCACACATACACACACACACACACACACACACACACACACACACACACAGTGAGCCTCCCCTGGGCACGGGCCACTAGGTGAGCCCGTCTGAATCTGCCCTTAAAGGGGGCGGGGCAGGGCGGGGACCTGCAGGAACAGTGACGGGACGACGGAGCTGCGGGCGCTGCTCGGAGCCTCCCCGGGGGCAGAGGACACGCACACACTGACCACAAGAGCCTGGCCCGGGGACGGGCTGCGCGTCATCACATCTAAACCGCCACTCACCGCAGAAGCGACGTGCAAGACAGGATCATCCCTCGGACAGAACTAGACGCCCAAGGGCGTCATATCTGATAAAGGACTCTTTAATAAAGAACTCTCACAACTCATTAAGAAGACAAACAACCTGACTGAAATGTCAGCAAAAGACGTGAACACGCACTTCACCTAAGATACACGAATGCCCACTAAGCACACGGAAAGCTGCTGAGAGTCAGTATTCATTAGGGAAACACAAATGCCGTGAAGGATGTGGAGGCTGGAGGGAACGGTCTTCTCTTATAAAGTAACCCTGGCACTTACCGTGCGACCAGACGCCCACTCCGAGGTCTCTACTCATGAGAGATGAAACACAGGTCCACACAGAGCCTTGCAGGTAATGTCAGAGCAGCTTTATTTAAAACAGCTCCCAAATGGAAACAATCCACCTGTCCATCAGCTGGTGAATGAATAGAGCAAAGGGGGGGTGGGTCCACTCAGTGGGCTAGTAGTCAGTGCAGCAGGACGGATGGCTCAACCACAAAAGCACTGCAGAAACCAGGCCACGGACTTGTGATGCTGTTTACACGAACTTCAGAAAGGGCCAAACTATGTATGACAGAGGCGGGCGGGTGGTGACGGGGGTCAAGGTGGACTGACGTGAGGGGCCACTAGGGAGGCTCCTGGGACAATGAAAATATTCCTGGTCTTAACTGTGGTGTTGGTTCCAACTGCAGACATGTGTCTATCAAGGGGATCAAACTGTCCACGCTGAGTGGGAGAATACTGTTTCAGCTTTAATAATTATTAATATACAAAATCCAGTAATAAACACCACACCTCTGGGTGTGACAGACAACTTTAAGAAGCTCTGACTCAGATCAGAAAACTCTGAATACTATGTTGCCCCTAAGAGTATAATGAAAGTACAACCCTGAGAAATACACTGGCCATCTGTCGTCTGTTTGCAGTCTAAGCCCATCTAGGAACAACTCTCATTAAGCAGCATTCCTTTAACCTGTGCAAACAGCCTCTGTCCAGAGTCCTGCTCTGCCCATGACCATGACCTATGCAGTGTTCAGGGTCAGTGACAAGGGTCACCTTCATCTCCTTTGGGTCAGTCTGTCACGGCCACCTGTGAGGACAATCCTCCCTCTTTCCATCACCATTTCTGGATGTTCATGTGGAACCAACGTACCTGCGACTTTCAAAAGCTACATTTAATGTCTAGCCTACGTATCATATAGTAAAACACATAATACGTATTACCCCGGAATACCTAAAATAGATACAAGTCTCATGTAATACACGAAATACTCAAAACCAAACAATGAAATGTAAGTTGTGTGGAAATTGAGACTCACAGCCTGTAAAGTGTGAAAGTTCCAAGGAGCTGTGCTGGTTCCAGGGTTTTGAGCCACAATACACATGACTTATCACCAAGGAAATGTGGAAATAAGAGCTCCCAAATCTCTACCAATCTTACCAACTTATTTCTCAGTAATCAGAGGTTCTGAATTCTGTACTTGTCACCATAACCACGGTGAGATGATCTAGAAGTTAAATAATGGTGCCTGACTCTGACCCCATAAGCTTAGCCACACTGCTTTCGTTAAAGCCTCAACCCACGAACCCACATCGCTGCACATCAAAGGGACAAAATAAATGCTTGGTAAGATTAACTGCCACCGGATGTACCCCATCCTGAGGTCTGGCCACAAAGGTGGTCTCCAAGCCTCTCGCCTCACTGCCACTCTGGAGCCGCCCACCCTGAGAGGTCTCCCCAGCCCGCCCGGGAGGCGGTGCCGCAACCTCTGGGGGCCGGCATCTCACCCCAGCTCTTCTCCTCTCAGCAAAGGCGGGTCACTCCCCCACCTCCAGCACGAGGACTAAGCCGCACGGGGACAGACATGGCGCCCTATCCACCCCCAGTGGCCTGGCACATGTGGGCACCCGAGGAAGGTGAGCAGGGTAAATGAGAGGTGATCAACACACGGATGAAAGAACAAAGAGTGACCCACGTGGTGCACACTCCACCACCCCCAACTCTCCAGAAAAGGTTCTTAACTCATCCGGGCCACTTTCTCAGGTCCTTTTTTTTTTTTTTTTGCGGTACGCGGGCCTCTCACTGCTGTGGCCTCTCCCGTTGTGGAGCACAGGCTCCGGACGTGCCGGCCCAGCGGCCATGGCTCACGGGCCCAGCCGCTCCGAGGCATGTGGGATCTTCCTGGACCGGGGCACGAACCCGCGTCCCCTGCATCGGCAGGCGGACTCCCAACCACTGCGCCACCAGGGAAGCCCAGGCCTCTTATTTTTAAAGATGAAAAATAGAACACCGGGAAGGGAACAAGAACAAGGGAAAACATGTTGAAACACAGCAACCTAAACACTAAGAGTGACGAGCCCGCTCCTTTATTAACGTGCCTGACAAGACAGGTGCGGCACCTGCTGTGCCGTGAAATGCCCAAGTGCACCTGCCTGCAGAGCGCCCTGACGCCAGGGGGCCTGTTCATAACTGAAGGGGCCGCGCGCTTCTCCAACTGATCTGCACCACGCTGGGCCTTAGCCTGTGCTCTCTGAACAAGAAACATTTTACCACGTTCAGAGAAACTTTCCTGTAACAGCCAAAATAAATAGATTGTTTAAATATTTTACTAGACACATGTGGAATTCTAGAATGAAACATGCTTCTAAATAGTCTGGCCCCTTATCCAGTTGGAAAATTACAGATTTTAAAACTTTCTTAGACAACGGGGAAAATTAAATACCCTGGCCACATTTTTAGGGCCTAAGGCACCCCCAGTGGTAATTTGGAAGGGATGCCAGCGTTTTCATATACCAGGCTTAGTAATGCTAACCTGAGTGTTACCTCTGAGAATTTCTGGAAATATCCATCATTCAGCCACCTAAAGTCCACAGTAAACTCAGATTTAAGTCGATAATAACAACAATATGATGAAAGTAAAACAAAACAAACAAACACACACAGCATTCTTTGGTGTCTTCTTCAGCCAGGCCCTGTTCTGAGCGCGGGCATGTCTCCTGCCCAACAACCCGGGCTGGTCTGCGACTGACCTCACTTTACGAACGAGTGAGGGGCAGCGGGGTTCAAGGGCTTACCCAGCTGGTGGCCGCGTCTGGAGGCACCTCGGGGGAGGTGGGCACGCGCTGGGCCAGAGCTTGGGAACGCCACACACGCCCGAACGCCCAGCCACCAGCTGGCTGGGACCTCTGACTCCACGAGAGCATCCGAGGACCTCCCCCCCACCCCACCCCACCCCCGCCAGGGGACACGGGGAAAGCCCATCGGAGGAGGCTGAAGGGAGAGGAGGCCGGGGACAGCCGTCAGCCAGCGTGCGGTGCTCCGTGTGCGTGCCGACACTCACAGGCGTGTAAGGCCCGGGGCCAGGACCCCGTGGAAGCCCAGGCGGCACTTACCGATCTGCAGCAGGATCGGCGTGACCAGCGCCGTCTCCATGGCGTAACAGAACTCCCTGCCAAACATCACAGCCCCGTGCATCACCCACAGGCGCACGGGGATGCGGTCTATGGACCCCTCGCTGACGGTCTCGTCGTGCGTCTCCGCCTCCGCACTCCCCGGCTTCTGCAGGTCCGGCAGGGGCACCGGCAACTCCTGAACTCGCAGAGATTCCGAGTCGGCATTCTGCGGGGCCATTTTCATTACCACCAAAAATATATATATATATATATTTACTCTACCTATATAAATAATTCTATCATATATCTTTAAGGATAAATTAAGACGTCTTCTCTTTCTGCTTCAGTGTGTTCCTCCAGCAAGTAATAATACTTATATTCCTCTTTGTACAAACAGGTATCTCGAAACTTCTCACAATCAGATGAGACACGCAGCAGAATAGAACGATTTTTGGTTGGATTCAACATATGGCTTGCTGGTTTACTGTGAATTAGAGTTAAAAATCCATAAATGCCATTCAGTTAATACCAGTTTCATCATCATTACTGAAGAAGTGCTGAAGCTCCTTTCCTTGCTACAGAGAGGTGGGCAGGTGACACACAGAGGTAGGCCGCCGTCGCTCCCCATCGAGGGACTGGTTGATCTGCAAGAGAGGAAAAGCCCTGCCCGGTCAGACGGGGCCTCAGGGCCTCCCACCCCGGGATCCGGGCGCCCTGCTCGAGGGGCTGGTCCTCAGCCTCTCGGAGACCATGGGCCTCCGTTCACTGGTCCTTACCCTAGGTCATCTGCGGAGAAAACAAAACCCAGTTTTTAGAAGAACAACATTTTCCTGCATGGAATCAATCGTGGGGGGAGGATAGAGACGGGACAACAAAGGGAGAAAGGGAGACAGAAAGAGAGCTCCTTGGCAGTGACAGCCCGCTGGGTGCGGGGACCCCGCCCAGGGAAGGGGCACATGGGAGGCTCAGAGTCCACCCTGAGGCGCTGGATTCCTTTTGTGGGCCGTCTACAGCCGTGGTCCTTGACCTGTTTGTTATGAAGCCCTTTGCTAATGAAATGAAAGAGTGCCTCTCCAGGAAAAAACATACACGCAACGCGTGCCGAACACTGAACACCACGTTGAGGGGCCTGAGGACCCCCACCCAGACAGGACATTCCACGGGGCCCTGGAACCCGTCCCTCAATCCTGTTTCCACCATCCCGGTACCTATGACCCAGCTTTGTGACGCTGTCTCTACCTGGATGAACACACCACTACCAAGTGTGGATTGCCGAGAACCTAACTAGAAACGTCCCCTTAGAAAGGTTTTAGGAAAGCAACCGTCTGCCCTGTGCAAGGCCAGAGCACGGATGCAGTAACACCCTTGCTCTTCTGCACACGGCCTTCCGACACAGCTTCCGTTCAACCCGAGGTGAAATCACAGAAAATGTGATGTTACGTTAAGGTAGGTCGGTAGCTGAGGGCTTACTGAAAATTTTCAACCATCGTTTTAAATAAAAATACTTCTGGTTAATATTCACTTAACCCAAGATGATCTTAACTCCTTCTCCCCTTCTCCCCAGAAAGGACCAGAAATCAAGGGGTGGCCTTCGCCGAGTGCCCTCCTCAGGGAGCCCTGGAAGTGATGGCGGGTTCCCAGCCCGACTGCTGGCACCGCTGAGCTGCTACCCTGGGGCTCCGGAACCCCAGCTTCACTACTCCACCATGCTGGGGTCTCCTCATGCTCTCTTTCCTTCAGCCCAAACTTCCCAGGGAATCACAGGTCCAAGTGATCCTACCTACAAATTTGCTTCTTAGGCCTCAAGTTTAATGACAATTCCAAACTGCAGCCTTCACACCTGAGATTTCTATCACATTTATAAATGTCCTCTCTACTGTATAATCAGTATCTGGATTAAAACCAGCATTTCCGGGCTTCCCCGGTGGCGCAGTGGTTAAGAATCCACCTGCCGATGCAGGGGACACGGGTTCGAGCCCTGGTCCGGGAAGATCCCACATGCCGCGGAGCAACTAAGCCCGTGCACCACAACCACTGAGCCTGCGCTCTAGAGCCCGTGAGGCACAACTACTGAGCCCATGTGCCACAACTACTTAAGCCCGTGTGCCTAGAGCCCGTGCTCTGCAACAAGAGAAGCCACAACAATGAGAAGCCCACGCACCGCAATGAAGAGTAGCCCCCGCTCACCGCAACTAGAGAAAAGCCAGTGTGCAGCAACAAAGACCTAAAACAGCCAAAAATAAATAAATAAATGCATGAATGAATGAATGAATGAATTTATTTGAGGGGAAAAAAAGTATTTCCAAACTGGCACCCTGCTACAATCTTTTTACAAAACATTACCATGAAACTCTCTCACATATACAATGTAAACAAAACAGTATGAAAACAAAACACCCAGCATGAACACCTTCCAACACCCTACGGTTCTCATCCCACCCCTGCCCTTCGAGTGATTCCCATCCTGAGACAAAAATCTCGGGACCTTCCCTTGAGTCAACGTGTCACTCTTACACCAGAACAGGGTCAGTGATTTTAAATGCCTTTTTCCACTAGGTAAGGGGTCATTTTCATGTGAAGACAGAACATCCAGACGTGTCTTGAACACTGACTGACCAGCCGAACGACTGTGACTGGTTTTCTCAGAAATGCTAAGGACTCAATTATAATCATCAAACCCTTCAGTTCTGTCCCATCACCCCTTGTACCACTGTGTATCTATCCTGAGACTCAGGCCCGAAATACAGCAAACTCCGCTAGGAGTCGTTTCAGCAACGGCTAAAAAGTAGGCAATAAAGCTGTGTAACGGCGCACTCGAATTATTTTAAGGCCGTGGGTCTCACCCAGGGCCAACCGGCACCCTTGGGGACCCCGCCCTGGGTGATGCCTGGAGATGTTTTTGGTCGTCACGACTAGGGGGAGGGGTTGCTACTGAGGCTCAGAGTGGAGGTCAGGGATGGGCTCAGCGCCCTGCAGCAGCCAGGATGCCTCCACAGCATCCTGCAGAGCATGGTTGTTCCCTAAGGTTATTATTAGACAGGAAAAAGGCTCTCCTAAAAACGCTGAAACCTTATCACACTCTGAATCAATCAGCTAGCCCAGAAGCTGCAAACTCAACTTCACTTTGAGTTGAAGTGAACTCACTTCCCTTTGTTTTCCTAAAACAGCCTCTGCTCAAAGCAGAACAGGAAGCGCAGGTGAGCTCAAGGCACTGGCTCCCCGAGGAGGGGTGGCGTCTAGGGTCAGGTTTATAAGCAGGAAGAGGTGCAACCTGTTCCCTCCCCGTCGATCACCTAGGCCACAGGTGGTGGCATTTCCTGGTATTTATTTGCAAAGAGAAGGTGCGTAAGAGCCAGCGAGGGGCTGCAGAGGAAGCACAGCCAACTGCCTGGCCTCCATCATGTTCAGGCTCTGGGTTCCAACCCCAGGCCTACGGCTGCACGTGCTGAAGGGCCTGCGGAATCGGCTAAAGATAGCTAAGCAAGAGGTCTTGAACTTACTGGGAAAGCCAAGGAGGTAGAGACCGAACCCTTGGGGAGCAAAGGGCCCTGCGTCCTTAGGAAAGCCGCACGCCAACAGACCACCAGGTCAGTGCAAGCGTGTCCCCTCTACAATGCAAAGCAAGTCACCACACCCGAGTCCCTCCTGTTTGGGGTTCCCACTAAATTTCTAAGAATGGTCCAACAGTGGCCTCTGGAAAGAACGTGAGGGAGAGGGAGGGAGCCCCTGGCTGGACGCCTCCACTCGCAGGACTTCTCCAGGGTAGGGTGACCGTCTCCCTCACAGCCAGGGGCGGGCACAGCTGCTTAACCTGTCAGCGGAGTCTGCTTCACACTCGGTGTCCTGCTGGCCAGTCTGGTGGCCCAGGGACTGTGCACTTCCAGACGTACCCATGGGTCCCACTTTAACCCCGGCCACGAGCACCGTCTTCTCAAAAGGGGAGCCTGCCCAGGGCTGGGGCGGGGCTGTGACCTGTTGGGGGGCTCGTCCAGCATCCAGATCCTGCCCTGACGCTGTTTCTGGCGGGGGAGGGGGGCAGAGGGAAGAACTCAGCCTGCAGGGCAGGAGGGCCCTCCACCCTCGCTGTGTCCCATTTTCCCAATGGCCGTGAGGTTGTCTCGACATGATTTATTTACAAGTCCACTCCCAGCACTTGGAGATTTCTCCCTTATCATCTCACACTGACTCCGTCTGCGCTGGGTCTATATGTCTCGGTTCATCCCCGGTTCTCTCCGTCCCGCGAGCCCGTCTGCCCGCACCCAGCAAGGCACTATGCAAGGACAGAGCCGCCAGCAGGTCCTGAGGTCTGGGGAGCCACTTCCCTCTGTAGCTTCTCTTCCCAGAGCTCTCCTTTTCACTCCTGCCTTTTTATTTGCAAGAGCTTCATGAGTGTGTGACCTTTAAGAGCTTGACTAGCTCGGGGGGCGGAGGGGGGCTGTTGGTATATTCAGTGAGATTCCACTGATTTTATAAACTAGCCGAGGGAGAACTGCCATCCTTAGGGCAGTTTCTCCATGTACCCCAGTCCACCCCAGTGCCTTTCGGGAGGATGTCAAAAGATTCCTTCTACAGTTTTGCACATTTCTTGTTAAGTTTCTTCCTAATTATTTTATCTTTTTTGTGGCCACTGTAGACGGGATTCTCTCTTCCTTTGTATTTTCCAACTGGTTGGTTTGCATACGCGAAGGGGAGGAGTGCTTGTTCATTTCCTCAGGTATAATTTATACTCGGTGAAAAGGTACCATTCAATCAGTTTTGACTAGTTTATGTGGAGACACAGAACATTTCCAATGCCCTGGAAAGTCCATGTGAGTCCCTTCCCATCAAGTGAATGCTAGCGATTTTTATACTTTAATTTGATAACCTAGTTCTTTAACTGAGTGAAAATGGAGGAAAGGGAGACTATAACCAAATTAACAGCAAATCTAACCATTACCAACATGCATCTAGTCCCCCGCTTACCTGAATGGAGAATTGGACTCGCCCCCCACCCCCACCCCCGGCCCAGTCTGAACTAAGCACAGCACCAGCTCGGGGCGTGGGACAGGGACCCAGGGGGCATGCAGGCACCTTTCCTGGGCTCTGAAAGCCTTCCCTTTATAGCTTCCCACCCTTACTCTGTCTTGAGGGCCCCAAGACAGATGGCCCCACTGAAGACATCAGTGCTCTGCTCTGCCAGAAAAGGGAAGGAGGGCAGCTTTGAGAAGAAGAAAAAGAAGGCGTGAGTGGAGTAAGGACGCCTGCGCTCAGGGTGTCACCACGCCCAGGGGACCGAAGGGACACACAAAACCAGATTCGCTGCTCATGACATGGTGCCGTGAAGCAATCTTACAGCAGGCAAACTGTTTTCTTTAAGGAAGCTATTTCATACAAAGGCTGGTGTTGTTAACTATATAATACCTAAAGCCATGAAAATGCTCTCTTCTGAAGCACCTAATGTAAAAACACATGCCCAAGCTAAATGACAACAGCCTGAAGCAATGCAAGGAGGATTAGCTGCTGCTTCCCGAAAGCACTGGCAGCTGCGTGTTCCTAAGGGCCTCCTCTTGAGCTGCCGAAAAGTGTGGAGAAGTTTGTGTTGTGACCTGTTCCGGCGTCTGCTCTTCAAAGAAACCAGACGACCTCCGAAGACAGGTTTCACCCTGGAGCCTGCCGCAGGGCCTGCCGGGCTGTCACTGAAAACGATTTGGTTATGATTCGCAGGTGCACTGAGACAAGTGAAACTACAACTGTTCCAATCAACAACTTCCCCTACTGTCCTGTTTCTAATTTAAGGGTAACTCGTGCCAAAGCACGTGACTTCCTACCATTTGCTGTGTCACGTCATCAGAAAGTTAACTGCAGAATAATTTTTTTTTTTTTTTTTTTTTTTGCGGTACGTGGGCCTCTCACTGCTGTGGCCTCTCCCGTTGCGGAGCACAGGCTCCGGACGCGCAGGCTCAGCAGCCATGGCTCACGGGCCCAGCCGCTCCGTGGCATGTGGGATCCTCCCGGACCGGGGCACGAACGCGTGTCCCCTGCATCAGCGGCGGACTCTCAACCACTGCGCCACCAGGGAAGCCCCCAGACTAATTTTTGACAGGCAATCCCAGCTTCAGTTACAGTGAAGAGGCTACATGACAATCACAATACTCTGTGTGAATGCGGTAACGAAGGTCAGTGACCCACACGTGCTGGAAAATGGACGAAGGGGGGTTAACGCACGTTTGTTCCCTTCACGGGCCCGCACGTGCAGGCGTGCGTGCAGCCTTCCAGGCACGGGAGACGGGCGGCGCAGGTTGCGCGGTGCCTGGTGGCTTTGTGCACGCACCATTTAAAGCAGGCATCTCTACCCTCGGAAAATCCACTACAACTGCTAGTATCTTCATAAGACATCGCCAACTATTAGCCTCAGCTGAGCCCATCTGACTTTCCTAACTTTCTGCAGCACACAACACTAATCTAGGTCGACACAGAAGCCGGGGAAACCGGACCAACGACACCTGCATACCACACAGAAGACCAGCTTTTGGACCAAGAGCTAAAAAGGTATAACATCAAATCAAGCAAGGTCAAAGTACCCTTGATAAGAAAGAAAAAACATTCTGGTAAATTTGTTTATAAAGTTATTTCCTCTCGGGACTTCCCTGGTGGTCCGGTGGTTAAGAATCTGCCTACCAAGGCAGGGGACGTGGGTTCGATCTCCGGTCAGGGAACTAAGATCCCACATGCCGCGGGACAACTAAGCCCGTGTGCCACAACTACTGAGCCTGCGCTCTAGAGCCCATGAGCCACAACTACTGAGCCCACGTGCTACAACTACTGAAACCCGCATGCCTAGAGCCTGTGCTCCGCAACGAGAAGCCACCATGATGAGAAGCCCCCGCTCGCTGCAACTAGAGAAAGCCCACACGCAGCAACAACGCAGCCAAAAATAAATAAATAAATAAATTTACATTTTGAACAAACAAAAAAGGATGGGCCAAAGACCTGAACAGACACCTCACCAAAGGGGACACGGAGATGGCAGATAAGCACCTGAAAAGATGCTGCATATCATCTGACATCAGGGAAATGCAAATTAAAACAATGAGATACCACTCTACGCCTATTAGAATGGCCAAAGTCCAGAGCGCTGACACCACCGAACGCTGGCGAGTCTGTGGAGCAACAGGAACCCTCGTTCACTGCTGGTGGGAACACAACATGGTGCAGCCGCTTTGGAAGACAGTTTGGTAGCTTCTTCCAAAACTAAACACACTCTTACCATGCGATCCAGCCATCGTGCTCCTTGGTATTTGCCCAAAGGAGCTGAAAACTTAGGTCCACACAAAAACCTGCACATGGATGTTTACAGCAGCTTTATTCATAATGCCCAAAACTTGGAAACAACCAAGATGTCCTGCAGTAGGTGAATCAATAAATACATCAATGAAACAGTATCCAGCACTAAAAAGAAATGAGCCATCAAACCATGAAAAGCCATGGAGAAGCCTTAAACGCACATTACTAAGTGACAGAAGCCAACCTGAGAAAGCCACACGCTAGAGGATTCCGACTACATGACATTCTGGAAAAGGCAAAACTACGGAAACAGTAAAAGGACCAGTGGTTGCCACCCGCCGTGTGTGTGGCATGAGGGTGGAAAGAATGAGCACAGATGTTTAGGGCAGTGAAACCACCACTATCTAATGGCAGATACACGGCACTGCACGCGTGCCCAAACCCAGGAACGCACCACCAAGAGCGACCTCAACGTCAACTCTGGGCTCTCGAGGGTTAGGACGTGTGGATGGAGGATCGACCATTTACCAAACACACCACGCTGGCGGGGGAAGCTGGTAACGGGGGAGGCTGTGTGTGTCTGAGGATGGGGGTTTACAGGAGGAACTCTGTGCTTTATGCTAAATTTTGCTGTGGACCTAAAACTGTTCTAAAAAATAAAGTTTATTTTTTTTAAATGTTGTGTCCTTACATTAGAAAAACAGAAGACACAGTCAAAAACATCTGACCAGAAAGGCATGAAGAGGTGGTCGTGCCATGACTTGGGGACCCTTTCTCACACCTGAAACTATCCAGTTGCGAATTGACCTGCCTCAGGTATTATGTGTGTCACTTTCCTGTGATCACTCACTCAAATGTGCCTCTAGTCCAGCGTATTTGGGCTAAAGAATTATAAAATTAACATAGACTTAAACTAGACATGTTTAACACACAGCCCAACATCCATGTGGATTAGTGTGTGCTCTGGCCTGAACGTCTGTGTCCCCCTCAGATACGCACGTTGAAACCCTACCCTCCAAGGTGATGGCTTAGGAGGCGGGGCCTCCAGGAGGTGACCGGGTTATGAGGGCAGAGCCCCGTGAATGAGATCAGTGCTCTTATGAGACCCCAGAGACATCTATGAACCAGGAAGCAGGCCCCCCAAGACAGACTTCCCCCGTCTACGGTATTCTGTTACGGTAGCCAAATGGACTGAGACACTGAATCTGTCTGAAACAAGTAGATCCCTGGGTTCCACCTGGGCCCACCGAGACAGAACTCTGCGGAAGGGCCCAAGAACCCGTAGGCCAACTCGCTCCAAGTGTGAGCCACTGGCTGCAGGCACACCGGCGGCCATGCCCCCTTCACTCTCGAGGGTCCCGGCCGGCCAGCGCACTGCCCCTCTAAATAGAAATGACCAAAAGCTGATCTACGACTTACCTCTTCATAACCCAGCCTTTGAGCGTTCTGTGTCACGAGACCTAGTCAAGGACACTTCAGAAACCGAACGTGACGCCCGCCAGACCTGACGCCCCTTTTGACTTGTGCTCCTTTCCATCTGTCTGCTGTGAAGTCGGGGTGGGGGGGACGAGGAGGGATGTGACTGTGTGTGTTCTTGTGCGTGCATATGTGTGTCTGTCAAATATTCGGAGTATTAAGAGACTGAATGGGAAGAAATCTGGAAAGGGGCCCCAGGGCGCCAGGGGATGAAACTACTGCTACACCGTAACAAGTCAGTCTAATTAAAGTGCCTCCCAAGGGATGAGTAGCCCGCAATGAGCAGAGACAGCCCAGGCCTGGGCACTGCAGGCATCCAGCTCGCTTCTCCTGGGCTTCTCTTCTGTTGACTACACAGCCCAGCCCTGCACCCTGATCCCTCCCCAGACAGTGCCCGGTCTCTTCAACCAGAGGGCACCCTGCAAGGCGGCTCTCAGCACACGCCACACCCACTGTGAGCTCTCAGAGCCGTGGACTCAGCCCCTCTTGTGTGTCTGCAGGACAGACAGTCCCGGCTGTCAAGGTCCTGGCAGCGCGGCACCCTTGGAGGTGGCCTGGGCCCTCTCTTTGCCTTCAGGAGCCATCAGACCCGGGGGGCACCCAACACCAGCATCCCAACCTTTCTCCCACCCTGGCACCCCGGGGAAGGGAGAAGGCGCTCCCTGCAGGAGGTAAGTGCGCCTGGGCCGCCCATCCACGGGCCAACCGAGCAGCTTGGGTCACTCTGGGTGGGCACAGGCACCCGGATGGCTTTATAATAATGAATTCGCAAGCACAGAAGGCAGAGGACCAGGCTAAGCATGATTACTCCGTTCAAAAAAGAAAAACCAACTTTTAGAAATCCCTCCCCCTTTAGAGACGAGAGCAGGATAATCGCAGAGCTCGAGGAAAATCCATTGCTCTTTTGAATAGGAAGCAGAAGCCAACGTGTCAATGCCAATGAATAGTAGAGATCGTTCTTTATGCGCCTTTAAACTGGCACACTGCAATTTAAGTAAACTTTCAAAATACACACTCTACTTCAGAACTACTTGTTAAAAGTCACCCCCCCACCCCACCCCAGATAGATCACAGCATCTCACAATGTCACGCCTATGTGGGATTCTTCAGGAATCACTGTCTTCAATGAGGCAAGAGCAGTGGCTCTCACTGTTGGGGTTTACATGTGGCGCACCCCAAACCCTCGCCGTCCTGCCTGTTGGGGTTCCCGGTGCCCTGTGTGGAGCCAACACATCTAACACGTCTAAGCAGACTCGTGCCCGAGCAGCTGGGAGGCCAGCGCTGGCCCTGCCTCCTCAGAGGTAATCTGTAGGCATCAAAAGGGCTTCCGCCAGCCCTGGGCTTCCTGGTCCCCAGCACGGCAGGAGGACCACCTCTGATTCCCCCACCCCGGCCAATATCTGTGACCCCAGAGAGCAGGATGGGAGGCAGGGGCTCAGATGGACCTAAAGGACAAGTGAGGTCACATCTAAACCAGAGGGGAAGAGCCTCGGCCCACGGTGCTCCCTGCAGAGGGTCTGGCAGGCACGCCCGAGCCCATCCGTGTGCGCCCAGCACGCTGGGTGAACTGGGCCAGCTGCGCACCCACAGCGGTGAAGCGCACCAGGGGCAGAGCCCTCCTGGAAGGGTACCAAGAGGCCCCTGAGAACAATGACCCTCCAGTTGCGAAGCAACCGGCCAAGGGCAGGGCGCTGATGGAAAGGACGCCAGGCAGCTTGGCTCTCTCCACTCCCAGGGCCTTGGGTTTTCTCTGACAGCACACCCAACTCCAGAAGCCCCCTTTTCATCCAAAAAGGGAACATCAGAATTGCCAACAGAGCCACGAACTCCTACCAAGAATTCCTAGGACCTCCAGGGACAGGGCACAGCTGCAGGTCCCGCACGGTTGCAGCCCTGCCCAGACATGGAGGACTGCATCATCTCTTAGGAAAGGAACCTACAGCAGGACGAGGGGGTGAGTGGCGTGGAGCTCATGACAAGCACCAGGGAGCCAGCGCCCCCCTTCCTGACTCCAGTCCAGAAGGAGCAAGGAAGGCTCGGCTCTCCTCCACCGGAGGACCTCGGGGGAGCCCCGGTCAGCTCCGATGCCAGGTGTGTGGGAGCCCCCTGCCCGCCCCCCGCCAGCACAGAGAGCACCATACAGGACTCCGTGCTGCCCCTGCCCTTCTGCCCTGGGGACAGGGCGGCTGCCGCTCCGGACCATCTAAAAGCAGTGTCAGGTTAAAATAAGCAGAAAAGCACGTGGAAGCAAACTCGGCAAACTCTAGTGACAGCTTACATGACAGAAGACGCGTTTAATATTGGACCCTATCAAAGCACATACTATCTATCCTGCTTCCTAAAATCGAGAGGGCACGGCATGAGGACGGAACTCCAGCACGCTCCCGAACAGAATATCCGTCCTCACCTTCCACTAAAGCAAACTGTTCCCGGCACGCGAAGGAAAGCGAGGCCTAGCATCCGACACCCAGAAAGCTCATGTGGGAGGAAATTGCACTGAAACAAGGACACACTGCTTTGTCCCCAAAGGAAACATTCTCTGCAACAGTTACCTTCTTAGGAAAACACAGAAAGACCCGCTTACCTAACTTTTCACCTCTGACCTTTACATGGTTTTCCTTCATTTGCACAATCAGGTGAGTAGGAGGGTTTTTGTTTTCTAATTAAAAAGCTGCCAGAGTTTTTTTTTTTCTTCCCCTTCTTCTGAATGCTTCTAGCATCAATTTGCTAGTTTAAGCTGCTGGGGTCAGAGTGAAGCTTTGGCTACCATGGAAACAGCAGCATGCTTTTCAACTGGGCGTTTCCTGGAAGCCCAGCTAGCCTAGGAAAACTGAGCTCCAGGCTCCACCTAAAATGCCAAACTTCGCATTACTTCATCTAAGGCGCAGGGCCAGGTACCAATAAACGCACGTTCTGTCATCCACGATATGGAAGAGACAGGCAAGCTGCCTACTCCTGACAACCAAATGGTACTTTTAAAAAATGAAAAGAAAGATTCCTCACGTTACATACATATAATCAAAAACAAGGAATTCCCTGGCAGTCCAGTGGTTAGGACTCAGCACTTTCACGGCCGTGGGCCCGGGTTCAATCCCTGCTCGGGGAACTAAGATCCCACAAGCCTCACGGCACGGCCAAAACGAAAAGGAAAAAGAATAGACCTCAAAGACGGGTAGAATTAAGGGATACCGCTAAAGACTGCCGAGATGTAATGAACCCTTCTGATGGTACTTACGTGGGATATCAAATCAAAGCAGTTTCCAGACTCTCCGTGCACCTAAGGCAAAAAAGGACGCGGTGCTACAAGAGGAGAACTGGAGACAACTCAACTGTCTAACAATATGGGATTATGTGAATTACGGTCCATGTGTCAGGTAAACACAAAATGTCAATGTTTTTCAAAAGAGGAAGTACGAAATATATTTGAGGAATGTTAAAATCAAAACTAGTTTTTTTTTGAAAGGTAACATTTTGGTGAATGAAGGGAACATACACAGCTTTAGTTTGGGGTTAAATTCATTCTTACTCTCTGAGACCATAAAAACAAACAACAGGGGCTTCCCTGGTGGTGCAGTGGTTAAGAATCCGCCTGCCAATGCAGGGGACACGGGTTCGAGCCCTGGTCCGGGAAGATCCCACATGCCGCAGAGCAACTAAGCCCATGCGCCACAACTACCAAGCCTGAGCTCTAGAGCCCGCGAGCCACAACTACTGAGACCGCGTGCCACAATTACTGAAGTCCATGCGCCTAGAGCCCATGCTCCGCAACGAGAAGCCACTGCAATGAGAAGCCCGCACACCGCAATGAAGAATAGCCCCACCTCGTCGCAACTAGAGAAAGCCTGTGCACAGCAACAAAGACCCAATGCAGCCAAAGATAAATAAAAATAAAATAAATTAAAACACCACCACCACCACCCAGCATTCTGCAGTCACCGCCCCGACCCTTGCACACCTGAATGTGGCTGAAGGTCAGGACTCCACACAGAGGGGATGAGCCATGCCTCCACCATTTACAGGACAGACTGGCACTGCTGAGCTACCAAGAACGTGGTCTAAAGCCACACTGCAGACCTTGTAAAGTCTCTACACCCTTCAAAAACCCTCCCACCAACTCATGGTTACCTACAGTCGGTTTTACCCAGAGGGAGGCGCGGTCCAAGGACATTCCCCATCGGGGAGCCCCTGTGCTGGGCCTCAGGCCCACTGCAGGCAGGGGACAGGGGAAGGCAAGGCAGTGGCTTCCTCGGCCCAGCTCAGGGAACCGGCTGGAGCGCACAGGACAGCTGCCACGAAGGGGGAGGGGGCAGGAGGGAGCTTCCCGAATGGTGCCAATCAGACTGCAAGCTCACGGAATCGGTCCTCCCCTCTACAGAGAGGGGTAACCCCTTCACCTGCGAGGCCCCCGATGTTCTGTGAGGAAGAAACCCAGTTTGGTACCTGAATCCCCCTGCTGCCTGGAAAGGTCAGCTATTCAGAACCAGTGCTTTCCTGGGACCCCGGAAGCTGAAGTGCTCAAAGTAAGCAGTACTATCACCTGTGCAATTAATCATGACAGTCCTGGCTCCATCAAAAATGACTTCTGGGGCTTCCCTGGTGGTGCAGTGGTTGAGAGTCCGCCTGCCGATGCAGGGGACACGGGTTCGTGCCCCGGTCCGGGAGGATCCCACATGCCGCGGAGCAACTAGGCCCGTGAGCCACAACTACTGAGCCTGCGCGTCTGGAGCCTGTGCTCCGCAACAAGAGAGGCCGCGACAGTGAGAGGCCCGCGCACCGCGATGAAGAGTGGCCCCCGTTCGCCACAACTAGAGAAAGCCCTCGCACAGAAACGAAGACCCAACACAGTCAAAAATAAATTAATTAATTAATAAACTCCTACTCCCAAGGTCTTCTTTAAAAAAAACTGCAGTGCTTTCAGTATGTATAAAAACCCTTAGGATGTAAACGCCCTTTGATCCTGCAATTCTGCTCTTTGGAACTCTCTGGAAAGCAAAGCCCTGTACAGGGATGCTGATTACACCACCGAGAAACCTGCAAGTGTCCAAAAAAGACCTGGTCACATAAAGTAAGGCAGATCCTGACACAAAATCCACATTGTGGGATTACCTGTTGACATGGAAACGTGCCGAAAATTAGGTAGAGAACAGCAGATTATAGCCCTTTTGGCTCTCGGAGCAGCAAGCACCACGGCAGTCAGAAAGAACAAGCGCCTCACGAAAGGCGGTCAAGAGGGAGCCGAGAAGACAGCGGCTGGCCCATTTTCTGAGAAAGATTAGTGTGATGTGAAAGCACCAGCTATGTTCAATATAAGAAATACTGGGAAAACACGAGTCACGAGAACTCACGGAACCAAAATCACATCTGATGGCCTCAAGGGTCGTGTGCTTGCAGTGAGCCTTGCTGATCTGCAGAATGATGAAGTTGCATTTAGAAAATCAAGCTTATTACTGAGGATGTTCAGGGCAAAAACTCCCTGACTAATTCCCAGGGCATGGATCTTACTATCTTACCCGTAACAAAACGTGCTCCACGGTCAAAAAATGGCGGACCATGATTGAACCTCATGTTGATGTCAAGACTACCGATGGTTATTTGCTTCGTCTATTCTGTGTGGGTTTTACTAAAAAAAGCAACAATCAGATTCAGAAGACCTCTTATGCCCGGCACCAGCAGGTCCACCAGATCCGCAAGATGATGATGGAAATCGTGACCCGAGAGGTGCAGACAAATGACTTGAAAGAGGTGGTCGATAAACTGATTCCAGACAGCATTGAAAAAGACATAGAAAAAGGCCTGCCAATCTATTTATCCACTCCATCAAGTCTTTGTTAGGAAAGTAAAAATCTAAAGAAGCCCAAGTTTGAATTGGGAAAACTCATGGGGCTACATGGTGAAGGTAGTAGTTCTGGAAAAGCTATTGGGGATGAGACAGGTGCTAAAGTTGAACGAGCTGTTGGATATGAGCCACCAGTCCAAGAATCTGTTTAAAAATCAGACTTTTGGGCTTCTCTGGTGGTGCAGTGGTTGAGAGTCCGCCTGACGATGCGGTAGACACGGGTTTGTGCCCAGGTCTGGGAAGATCCCACGTGCCGTGGAGCAGCTGGGCCCATGAGCCATGGCCGCTGAGCCTGCGCGTCTGGAGCCTGTGCTCCGCAATGGGAGAGACGCCAGCGTACCGCAAAAAAAAAAAATCAGACTTTTAATGGTGACAAATAAAAGACCTTACTTGTGGGGGGCGGGGGGGGGAAGAAGCAGGTTATAAGTCAAGTACACATTATGGTCCCGTTAAGTTTTTTTTTTTAAGGCATGGATGCAGAGGTATTCTGAGTGATTCATCATTTTATCTCTCTCTCTATCTACACTTATTGCTTCTGTAGAACCCCAAATTATTTTTTAATTTAAAAAAAGGTAACAGATTTTTCCGGTTGCCCCATCCAAACATCACATAAAACCTTGATATGTGGAATGATATTCAGGAGTGTTCTACAACGAAGATGAATCTCAGATGGCCTAGACAGTGCAGAGAGAGGTTTGCAACGCCACGCAGCCTGAGAGGGTTGGATGGGAGAGGAGGGGCAGGGGTGGCAGGTTTGAAAAGCCACCTGTGGACTCACTGAGCTGCTGGCAGGTCCACGGAAAGCTGGTACGGACTCGAAACTGATCACCAAGAAGCATCTCAGAAGCTTTCCCCAATCTGACACCAGCAATAAAGTGACTCAAGATTGTTCTATAACCGCACCCAGGAACACAGCAGATCCCTCCCAAACATTCTGGTACATGGAGGCTATTCCCCCCTCCTGTGTCCCTGGCCAGACCCTTCACTCGGTGGCTACTCCAGCTTCCAATCTCAACCACGGGGCTTTTCATTCGCTAACACCTATAGCCCCTCTTGGAGCTCAGATTTATCTCTGCTTTATTTAGCCTTCTCCCCACTGGACCGACGTCAGACACCCGCCCCTAGCTGCACCACCGCCTACTTTGTTCATCACAGATTCGCCCACAATGCACTGCACTCAGGGGTACTCATGGTCAGCCTCGACTACCAGCAAGGAGTCAGGGTCAACTCTTTTCTCTCCAGGCCAAGAGTGGCTGGCAAGACAGAAAAGCCCTGCAGCAAGGTCTGAAACAGGTCCACTTTGGATTGAGGAGCTCTACTTCTTGTCCAGGGGTTACAAAGCATCTTCCCCTGCCTGCAGCCCAGAGGGCACCAGACTCCCCAGGCCCAAGGCTGCAAACACCAACAAGCCCCTTTTCTTTCTCATTCATTAACCATGGGTGCTGACACCCCAGGACTAAGCACTGCCCTCCATCTAGGGGCTGCCTCCTGCCGGAGCTGAGAACACAGCCAACACACAGCAGTGGGGGCTTCCCCGGTGGCACCGTGGTTAGTAACCCGCCTGCCAATGCAGGGGATACGGGTTCGAGTCCTGGTCCAGGAAGATCCCACATGCTGTGGAACAACCAAGCCTGCGCTCTAGAGCCCTCGCACCACAACTCCTGAGCCCTCGCACCACAACTCCTGAGCCCTCGCACCACAACTCCTGAGCCCTCGCACCACAACTCCTGAGCCCTCGCACCACAACTCCTGAGCCCGCGTGCTCCAACTACTGAAGACCGCATGCCTAGAGCCCGTGCTCCACAACAAGAGAAGCCACCGCAATGAGAAGCCCACGCACCACAACAAAGAGTAGCCCCCACTCGCCGCAACTAGAGAAAAGCCCGCGCACAGCAAAGAAGACCCAGTGCAGCCAAGAATAAACAAATGAATAAATAAATTTATTTTTTAAAAAACAGAAAAGAACACAGCAGCGGGAAATAGAGTCTGAGCCCGAAAGGAGGCCCAGAATTCCCAGGCACCTGCCATCCAGGTGAGCGCCAGCACCGGTGCAAGGGCTAGATGGTTCCAAGCACACCTAACACAATCAGAGCCAGAAGTACATATGCTGCCTTCTGCAAAACGATACCCCACACCACACAGTGCAAATCGACACAGGGGCTGCCAAATGTGGCTACAAGTGCTTCCTTCTACCGTTCCGGGGGACGAGCAAGCTCCACCAGGCTCCCCACCTGGGTGCCTGATGCTGGCACAATCCAGTGGTGACTGGGATGCAAATATGGTCAGGAAGCCACAGGTAAGACCATAAATACAAAGAATGACCACCGATATTGCCCAAGGAGTGATACCTTTCCACTAAGCTGGACACAAGTTCATGAGGGGGGCTTCCCCGGTGGCGCAGTGGTTGAGAGTCCGCCTGCCGACGCAGGGGACACGGGCTCGTGCCCCGGTCCGGGAAGATCCCACATGCCGCGGAGCAGCTGGGCCCGTGAGCCATGGCCGCTGGGCCTGCGCGTCCGGAGCCTGTGCTCCGCAACGGGAGAGGCCGCAGCAGCGAGAGGCCCGCGTACCGCAAAAAAAAAAAAAAAAAAAAAAAAAAAAAGTTTATGAGAGGGAAGCACAAGAGTATTTAAAACCTGGGGAAATAGTTAAAATCGAGCCTCCTTGGGCACAATGGAATCCTCAAATACATAAACATACTGTATCTAGTTATGTAAACGCCACATGACAGCATGACCTGAACATGTATTACAGTCACTGCATGTGCCTGTGAGACGAGAGGGATCAAAACAGAGTAGATTTTACCTCTACTGAAAACGAAAGATAATGCTCTTAAGTCACCGCTTTTTAAACACAGCACTCACTTCCCATCCACGAATCAGTTACGCTGCACCCTGGACTCCCACACACACACACACACACACACCTCCCTCAGGTCAGCCCAGCAGAGCATCCTCATACCAGAACCTGTGTTTCAACCTCTAGAAACAGGAGTTAAATTTAAGAACACACAGCACTAACCACAGGACCTTACTGCTTACGATGACTTTCCAGATGTATAGAACATAAACGCAAGGCACGTGCTTCCTCATTGTAAATAAGCTTGTCTTCCTATCCGGATTTTTTCTGTGTATATGTGTTCTACCAATTAACTACTTTTGCAGTTTTAATCCTACTTTATCTCTTCTACTTTGTTTTGTGTAAAAGGGGAAAAATGAAAAGCTGGAATCCCTCCATAGGTAAATAAATAGATAGATAGATAGGTAGATTGGTTGATTTAAGAGGTACAGAGTTTCCACTGGGGGAGAAGAAAAAGTTCAGGAGATGTATAGTGCTTGAGAGACACCTAGAAGACGACCTGGAGAGTTATGTGAGCAAGAAATCACATTTTCCCCTGTAGAAGCTCCGTGCATCCCCCCAAACAATTCGGCCAACCATCAGTGGTTTAAACGTGGATGCTGAACCCACAGGGACGCTGGGGCATGGGCAGGGATGAACCCGTGTGACCGCGGGGAGGCAGCAGGAAGACCCAGGACACACACTGCCTCCCGACCCCCCTCAGGCCACGGCAGCTCCGTGTGCAGCTCAGGGGGTGAGTCAGGAGGGAGGGACAGAGGCAGACAGAACGACAAGAGACAAAAGAGGAACAGCGAGTCGCCTGACCAGGAGGAAGTGCTCGGTGCTGACTGAGACCTCCGCAGGGCAGGGCACCACGGGTGGCACCTCACATGCCCCCACCTCTGGTCCCCAGGGCAGCCCACCTGAGTCCCCTCTGCCCACACCGGCCCGGCCCCGCGCCCTCACCGGGCTCCCAGCCCCCAGTAACTACGTTTTAAACTCCCTTCCGGACCTCCGTCTCCAGACTTTATCCACCCACCCCCCCACCAGCCACGCTCGAGTCCCCACGTCTGTCCCTGTGCCCAAGCTGCAGGACCCACTTCCGGACTCACCTCTGCTCGCTTGAGCCTGCACCCAACACTCGCTCCTGGACCACCGGGCGGGGGCGTGGACATGGGCCCCCTGGCACCGTCCTGTCCCCAGGAAGCACCCCGCCTCCAGTCCACCCAGTCCAGAGTCGAGCGGGGCTGCCAGGTAGGGGAAACGGGCTCTGGAGAAGACCCAGAAGTGGTTCCTTTTACTGACAAATAACACCCTCAGGAAAGCTCTTTATTTAAGTTCACTCTCAGTGTGCTTTCCTTTAGACCTGAAACCTGGTGACCACTCACAAATAATACCGCCTACTGCACATTCTTGTTATTTATATCACTCTTCCTTCCCTGCGCGCTGTCAGGTCTTTGAAGACTGCATGGCGAGGCCAGTATTCCCATTGGAAGGAGGCACCTCCACTTTTAAAGGGACAATTCATAAAAAGTGAGGGCTCCGAGTACAAAAGTCCACATTCCTAAAAAGCCTGCCAATCATAAAATGAGTAACACCCGAATGTATTACAAAACCAGCTCCCCTGTGCCAGGTCTCCCCTCTCCCAGTGCATGCCAGTAACAAACAAAAAACACAAGGATAAAGACCTCTTTACAAGAAGAGCCAACACTATTCCATCTGTTAACAAAAACTAACTGTTGCGTTAAAGGTTGCAAGTTCAAACACAATCTGGCCATTGTAGGCAGTGCCTCAGTTTATCAATGTAACAATGACTCTCTTTCAAAGATTGATAAAGCTCTCAGAAAATAACTCGCCCTCCAGCATTTTTAAGATACTTCGCAGGATAAATATTAGCTTGGGACTAGCCTACATGAGAAGTGAAAGCTGCCAAAGAAGCAGGTTTACAAAGAAAAAAAGAAGGAACAGCAGTAACCGGACGGGAGCAAAAGCCACCGTGCCCTGGGCCCCGGGCCCCGCGCCCCTGCCTCCCTTCCTGGGCCCCTGACAGGTACTCTGTCTGCAAACCACCCTGGCAGGGAAAATGGAGTTAATTAAAAGGAGAGATTTTAAGATGACCGTTGGGGTGAAAGTGAACAAGGAGCGTTCCAGCTTAACTGTGATTTAAACTTAATTTCTTGACAGACAGGTAGGTCGCCTGGGTGGCCAAACGCAAGCAGCCAGGGGAGGGCGGGCTAACACGACGCCCAGGGACCCCTGCCGGTCAGCACCCCCGTGGCCAAGTCAGGTGGGCGCGCGGCACAGCTCTGCGGCCAATTCCCACGACTGGCTCCAGAAGTTACTGACCCTGACTTCCCCCGGGGGGCCTGTGAGCTTAAAACTCAGCAGGAACTGGATGCAAACTCACAACGGCGGCCACAGCACAGGGGACGAAGGCATCACCAGGGGACGCGAAAGGCTCCCCCGAAGCAGGTGGCTCAGGGAGTGGCTGCAAAAGGGGTGGGACAGAAGACTCAGCCGGGGTCCCACAGACCTGGACCCCCACATCCTGGCTCCTCAGATGCCATGCTCCCTCCGAGACAGAGCAGGGCAGCCTCAAGGGTCTCAGCATCCCACGAGTTAGCTCAAAACGCTCCGGAAACAAGCTGAGCTTCTGAACTCGACGGCAGGAAACGGTGCAGAGATGTGGATGCCAAGCCGCTGGTAACAGCTGTGACTCAGACATTCTGCCTGCAGATCCCACACCTGGAGGTGGCGGCCACACCAACACACAGTTTGGGGGATGCAATAATGCCACGATGCGTCATGCAGAATAATGCAATGACGCGGAATAATGCTGCTGCTTCAGGGCTGTGAAGGAGGACGGGCACCTCTGATCACATTCGGAGAAGACTGTGCTGAAGACTCCCTGGCGAATGGCACCCTTTGTTCGCCTCCATTGCAGAGGATGTGCTGTTCAGGTACTTAGTCCTAAAGGACGCAAATCACCAAAACAACCGGGAACCGGCTAACTGAGAATTTAAGTTTGGTTTGAATGGCCCAGAAGAATAAAAAAGTAATCTAATAATGACGATGCCATCAGTTTTCTGAGGATTTTTACCCAGAATGGTCACTAGGAAAGATAAATATTTATTAGTAAAACAATTTAGGTTGAGGGTCCTACTCAGTTAGCAGAACCAAGTGCAGCCTCTCTCTGTCAAGGAAGGTCCCGAGCCGCTGACCCACAACCCTGCCTCCTGCACAGTACCTGCCCTACCACTAGGATGACCAGCAAGGAGGTGTGTAAACAGGTGCTGGAGAGTGGGAGAGCGGAAAGCAGGGCGGGCAACTGGACGTCTAGGTGAGGGTTTCCCTCTGACCCTCCCACCCCCACTTTCAGGTGCCTTGAGGGGAGGCACCCTGGCCTAGACCACGCGGTATCCTGTGTCCGCGCTGCCTGCCCCCCAGCAGCCACCGGGCACGGGGCTTCCAGCAAGAGCAGGTGGGTTCGCTCCCTCCACCGTGACCCGCCCTTCCCCTCCATGGGGACACCCACGTGTGGACGGCACAGCCCAGCGGGCAGGCCTGGGAGGGGGTCAGGCGTGCTGTCCAGAGCCCCAAGGCAGACCGGGGGCGCGCAGGGCTGGGAGGGCAAGAGCTCGGAGTTCACCCAGGTGGGCCGTGGGGCTTCAAGGAGCCTGGAGCAAATGTGAGGACGGCCACGAAGCTCCTCTGGAAGCAGGACAAGAAGCCACAATCGTCGGGCTCCAGGTCAGAGTCGGTGGCGGCTTGGAGGAGCCAGACATGGTGCAGCCCTTCCCCCACCCTCAAAGGAGAAACGGGGCCAGGAGGCCGGGGTGCCGGATGACAGCGACAGAGACACCGGCCCCTCCTGGCCTCCCAGGTGCCCCCATACCGGGGCCTCCTCAAAGTTCTGAAACCTGGCCGTCTGTCCTGAACGGAGCTGGAGGAGGGCTCTGTGAACTCGCAACAGCCCGATATGCATGCTCACCTGTCTCGACAAGAAGAATCTACAGGTGTGCCACATCCCATGCAACCTGTGACCAGTGACACAGTTCCCTTTAGCCTGTGGCCCCTCCTCCCTCCCTAGGCTGTCCTGCCCCCACTGGGGGCATCACTCACTCCCCCCTCTCCCGCTGACTTTCCAGGCCCCTTGCTCCTCTGTCCCCAGCACAAGGCGTAGCCAGACTGAGGGGCTCCTCGGACATTGTCTCAGCTCAGCCCTCCTGGTACCCCGCCCTCACATCTCCCCTCTGCTGTCCCTCTGCTCTCGCCTTCCTCGCCCTCCAGAGTGGCCAACTTCACCCCTCATCGCCCAAGGCCCAGGCTGCACGCAACAGACGACCTCCTTCCCTGTGGAGGCGGCTATGCCTTTGAGCCTGAGCAAGCGGCCGCAGGTCTGGGGCCTGCACTCATCTCTTTCCCGCCTAAGGCTCCAGGGTTACTGTTTGTCTGGCCGCCTGGAAGTGGCACAAGCTGGATGAGGCCAGAATGAGAGGTGGCAGAACAGGGTCTGCACAAGTTCAGACGGCCTCCGCCCAGTCCAGCGGGGCGGGCCTGGTGCAGGGGACCTGGGTCCGGCTCCGCGTGGAACCAGCGCCGGGCGGCCAGCAGGCGTTTCTGGCCAGGCTGCAGGTACAGGGGATCATCGGTGAACCACCCAACCACCTGAGCTCTGCTCCTTTACAGCTTGCTACATCCGAACTCCACAACCTCACCACCAAACGACCCTGCACGTCCTGAGCTGTATGCAGAGCCTTCTGGGGGGGGCCAAGGGTGGCGAGCCTAGGACCCCCAAGGACGTCAAGGGCCTCTACGCTGAGAAAAGCTGGGGGCACTTGGCGCTTCTCCCCGTGGGGAGCCAGCAGCAGCCCCTCCAAGCAGGCCGGTGTCTAAGGTCACAGGAGCTGCCCCCGCCCCCAAGTTCTGGGCTTCCCCCCACCCCCACCCCCCGCTTCCCGTCCAGTGCCCAGGGACACATGGGAGACGCAGGCAGCATGGAACACAAACAAGGAAGCCTACAAGGTCTCAGCTTCTCCAGAAATCCCAGGTCAACGCTGCTCCCAACTCTTCCTACACTTTTAGGGGGACCCTGGGGCCACGGGACAAAGGGCAGCAAAGGGGCTTCAGTCCCCTCACCACACAGCTATAGGGATTCTTCCATGACGACCGCTCCGTAGCTTAAAGGCACAGAAGAGGGAGGGCCACGCAGACCCGGACTTGCCCCCCAGTCGAGACCCGAGATGCCGAGCAGTTCCAACCCTGACGGCAACATGAAGACAGGGTGCAGGCGGACGGTGCCTGGTGGTCCAGCACCACAGTCCGTGCCAGCCACGCGCACGTCTACACGAGGCAGAGCCTCCGCTGTACACGTCACACACGTGCTGCGTGGACCCTGTGCCCGTTACCAAGGTTGAGTGAGTCAGCCGTGGGACGTCTGTGTGGTCTTCACAGCACAGCCTTGCCTTAACAAGGGCTGAGGTCACACTGCTTCCCCGGCTTTTGACAGCAGCTATATAAGCACTTGCTGTACCCTGAGATTCAGGGATGACAGTGACCTTCTGCAGTTCAATCGTGTTGAGGTTTGTGATCTGCGAAGATCCCAGGAGAGCTCGCAGTCACAGGGGGAGCTGAGAGGCACGGAGCGCGGGCCCCAACGAGGCCGGCTGGCCGCGGCGACAAGAGGGGCAGGTGCTGGCTTTAGAGGCGAGCGGAGGGGCCCAGCAGGCGCCAGCCAGCTCACGGCATACCCCATCATCCCGGGATGGAAAGTTGGCCAGGGCTGGTGAGGACGTCTGGTGTCTATAAAAATATTCCTCCCGGGGGAGCCTCTGGAAACAGAGACTCCGAGATACTTTCATTCTTTTCCTTATTTGCCACTCTGAAAAATAAGCCGTTCTTCCTATTCTGAAATGGAATACGGGTCAAAACCTTCTACAGTGAATAGCGACCCAAAGAAAAAGGTCACCAGACCCAAAATATTTCCCGTTTGGCCAGTGGCCCAAAGTAACTCTACTCTGTTTATTTGGTCTCTCTCCTGGGGGATAAAAACCTAATCCAATATACCAAATTGGCCCCTGTCCGGCTCAGTTCTGCAAAGAGGCTGAGATGCAGAAAGCTTCTCGCTCCCTCTGGCGGGTCCTCCTGGACGCTGCCCCCTCCCCAGCCCAGGGACTCCTCTGTGTCCCCACGGGGCCTCACACGGGAGAAAGCAAGTGTCCACTCCGCCGTGTGTCTCCTGGGCGTTCACCCCACGCACCGGCCCCCAGCAAGGCCAACTCCGGAGAACGCATGACTGGAAAGGCCTGAGAAGAACCAGAAACGGAGCTGAGTGGGGCTCAGCGTCAGCGCGGCTCCCCAGCAGGGTTCCTTCCACCGCCCAGGCCGGCTCCCTCCACCGCCCGCGTTTCACCGTCTCCAGCGAGGGAGAAGGAAGCGCGAGTCCCTGCCTTCACTCCGGGCCTCGGCCCGAGAGCTTCTGCAACAGCAGCCGCTGGGACCACACCCGACACCCAAAATCTCAACAGGCCTTCCTGGGTCACGACCCCACTTATCACTCTGAGCTGAGGGCCACAGCCTCGCGCCACGGCCGGTCCCTGCCTGGGCTGCAATACCGGCAGTCACCCACAGCTGTTCAACCTTCACCTGAAGCATCGCTGAGTGCCCCCTCCAGGCTGACAGGCCCTGTGCTCAGCCCAGACCACAGCGTGTCCCATTTTTCCGCAGAGGGACCCAACTCAGAGGACTGGACACACACTCCCAGGGTATAAATCCCATCCGAGCAGCTGGTCTTTAAACTCCTGCGCGTCTGCATGTCCTGCGGTGCACATCTGTGCCCACGTTCACTGAAGGTGTTTCCCGAGGACCTGCACGCCCCCAGAAACAAGGCCAGCAAGGCGAGGGGGAAAGCGAAGGGCAGGGACAGGATGCACACTGAAGGCCCATGACAGAGGCTGGTACCAAACGCTCAAGAGACAGAGGAAGGAGCAACTGAACGCACAGGTTTGTACACACTTCCTGAGGCCCACCCGAGGGAGCCCAGGATGTGTGCAAACATGAGGGTGTTTAGTCTTCCCCAAACAGTCCCTGAAGACGCTCCATCAGGAGTTTTAGCAACGCTTCTAGAACCAGTGAGGGGGCTTTTCACCCTCTGACGTCAGTCCACAAGCAGGGAGTCCACAAGACACCGCTTCTCAGGACACATATGAGGGCTGTCAGCCGGAAGGGGCAGCGGGGAGGGAGGGCGTGAGGGGGTCACATGGAGGGAGGGCCGTGGGGGGCACTTCGGGCCCCCCTTCTGGGCATCTCCTGAGAGAGAGCTGCCTCAAAGGCACAAGGGAGACAGGCCTGGCTCCAGCCCTTTGGCAGCCCCTGGGCTAGGGCCCTAACACCTCCACCTGTGCCCCCTTCCCAGCCCCCGGCGAGGCGGGAGTCTGAGCTCACAGTCCCTCTGCTTCCAGCTCCCTGACAGAAAGATGGGACTTGGGAACAGACAAGGAGGAACAACAGTGGCTTACAGCAAATGCCCCTCTGTGCCCCCGGGAAGCTTCCCGGCGGGGAGCCCTGTGCGCTCACTGCAAACAGACCAAGGCAGAGTGAGGTACGAGCATGCAGGGCTACAGACATACCTTGCTGCATCTGGAAAAAACGCCTTTGAAGTACATTCTCTACCTAAGCCATCTTAAATCCTCTCCAGAATAAGGCAAATATAAGCCCAATAAGTTACAGCTGAACAGCAAACGCTTCCCCACTGAGGCCCAATGGACACAATAACCTGCATTAACCTGCCCCCGCCCTGGGCCCCTAACCCGCAGGAGGACTGCCCGTGTCTGCAGCCAGCCAGGAGACTCCCGCGGCCCCTCAGCCCCCTAACCCGCGGGAGGACTGCCCGTGTCTGCAGCCAGCCAGGAGGCGGCCCCTCAGCAGCAGCCCTCCCCTCCACGCCGCTGTCGTCCACCTTGTGCACACCTGCCCCCAGCGAAACAAAAGTCACTGCCCTTTGCAAACTGCTCACACCTGCGTGCGGCCAGCCCCGCCGAGGTACCTTCCCCGCCAGCTGCAGGGGGCAGGGTGCTCCTCGTGATGCTGTAGGGCTCCGCCTGCAGTATCCATCACCCTACACTAAGAACGCCAGAACAGCAAAGCGGCAAACCAGGTCCCAAGACCACTGCCCGACCAAGGAAGCCACTGTCCTCTCCAGGCCGCAAGCACCGTCCCACCTCTCCCACTTCCACGAGCTCGGATCCCGCTTAAAACCACACGTGGAGAGCACTGCCATCACAGGAGAAAGGCCTGCTGGGCTGGCAGGAAGCCTGTGATAGACAAGCTATAAACTCAGCACACCTCACTCTCCCCTCCAGACTAATTTTAACAGGGAGAAGACATAACCACAGCTACAAACCTTCCCTTGGGGATACAGTTTACAGCATCATGACTCAGCTGCCCTGACGGCCTGACAGGTGAGGTCACCTGGGTGTGTCATGGGTGTTTTCATGAGTGAGCTACCATCAAACAGGGTCAGGCGAGCCGGGTGCGCACCTCGCCCG
Source organism: Orcinus orca (assembly GCF_937001465.1). Taxonomy (NCBI): domain Eukaryota; kingdom Metazoa; phylum Chordata; class Mammalia; order Artiodactyla; family Delphinidae; genus Orcinus; species Orcinus orca. Next base: position 85,039,693 of record NC_064575.1, read on the forward strand.
GGACCGCCCTCCCCAGCCTCCCTCCTCCAAGGCCCTCCAAGCCCCTGCGCCCCCCTGACCACCCCAGGGCTGGCCCCCTTGTTAACCCTGCGTGGTGCATCTGGATTTCCAAATTCCTCCAAAGGAACATGGAACATTCCCAAGGCCAAGATGGCCGAGCTGGCTGAACAGCCAATTACAGGCAGTTAACTACAAATAGGAAAATTATGTATTTGGTTAAAGAGGTGTTTTTCTTTGGGGCATCTGATAAGTCTATCAAGAAAAGACTTCAGGCCGTAAAAGGCTCACTGTGCCACCTCCCATCACACCACCCTCCAAGGGCTGCAGCAGGTACAGCTGGGCCAATGGCCGCTGGGCTGGGGGCTCAGACGGGCAGCAGCAGACCAGCACCCTAAGGGTTCCATTGGGGGGGCGAGCCATGGGCCCCTGGGCTCTTGTGCTGCCCCACCCCGTGCAGGCCCAGGCCCCTCCCAGCTCCCAGAATTCCAACCCTCCCAACCGGATCACAACTTGTGCGTACAGGCCGGCCACTCCCACGCCCCGACCCCAAGCTAGCCCCCCCCCCACCCGGCACTGGGGAACCAGCTCCCACCCAGGGAACCAGAACCTCACTTCTGTTCACAGCCCGCCCTATTCCACAGCTGCTGCCAGGACACGGAGCCAAGCGTGCTGCACAGCCCAGCTGCCGGTCCCCCTGCTGGCCTCCTCCAGCACCACCTCCCTCCGCTCCCGCCCAGCTCGGCCCGACGTCCCTGCGCCCAGGAGTGCTGGCTCTGCCCCTGCACGAAGGCACACGCTCCAACACCCAACCCAGGAGTGGATGGCCCCCGGAAGGCCCGATTTCCCATGCGATCTCATCCCTTCCTCTCGGGAGCCGGCAAGTCTCTCCACAGATACTGGGTCTTCAACTGCTTCGTGCGGGTGCAACACTGCAGCTGAAACTCTGCAAGTACTTCCTAGGCGCCAATTACTATTGCAGATGTTTTCTATATGTGCACTCACTCCATCCTTGCAACAGTTCAACGTGGTGAATACTATTCTTAGCCCCAATTTACAGACGAGAAAACTGAGGCACTAGAGGTCACTTGTCCAGAAGGATGCTAAGTGGTGGGCACACAGGAACAGCAGCCCTGCCAGCGGTACCGCCTCCCAGTGCTCTTATGAGCCATCAACAGTGTTGCTAATGGGCTGGGAGAGACAGCAGGAATCAGAGGGGAGAGGCCAGAGCCCCATGCTGGTCTTGCTTCTTCGTGGGAATCCTCCTCCTCCAAATGAAGAGGTCAGGCAGGCAGCTGGACACGGGTGTCTAGAACCACGGCACACTTTGGAAACGTGGCGTGAAACGGCACAGAGAGGCTGCTGGGTGCGAGGTGGGGAGCCAGCGAGGGCTGTGCTTGCTCCTTTCAAGGAAGAAATTAAAACCTGGCCTGATCAAAAGTCTTAGTTTAGGGCTTCCCTGGTGGCGCAGTGGTTGGGAGTCCGCCTGCCGATGCAGGGGACACGGGTTTGTGCCCCGGTCCGGGAGGATCCCACATGCTGCGGAGCGGCTGGGCCCGTGAGCCGAGCCTGTGCTCTGCAACGGGAGAGGCCACAGCAGTGAGAGGCCCGCGTACCGCAAAAAAAAAAAAAAAAAAAAAAAAAAAAAGGTTTAAAACAACCTTTACTTCACCTTTCACACACAATAACAACCATTAGAGTGAAGCATAAAGTCGCAAAGATGTGATTTGACTTGTGGCTTCCCATAATTCTAATCTTTAGGGCTGCAGATGGGGTAAGAGATTGCTGAGAATTATCAGGAACTGCTGTGCTTCCTTTTCTGGAGAGCACGCAGAGGTGATCTGATAAGCGGGTGGGACTCTGGGTTCTTCCCCACTTAGCGGAGGTGGGCTGGAAAGGATCACACGTCTTGTCTCAAGAAAAACTAACTAGCCCAGTGGCAGAGGCGGGGGCGGGGGGGTCCCGGGTGGCTCTGGGCTCTGCAGAGGGGGCCCGGAGGAGGCCGGTGCTGAAGGCCGGAGGAAACCCCAGGCCCCCCTGCTCTGCCAGGCAAACAGACTCAGGGCAAAGCAGGCCCAGGACACAGGGGCACCAAGGGGAGCCTGTCCCTGCAGCTTCAGACCTAAGAAACACGCTGTCCCTCAAGTTATCAATGAAAAGGAGCTGGTGGGGGACTGGAATCCTAGACATCCCCCCAAAGAACTTGAAATAAAATACACATTCCTGGTGGCACAGTGGTTAAGAATCTGCCTGCCAGTGCAGGGGACACAGGTTCGAGCCGTGGCCCGGGAAGATCCCACATGCCGCGGAGCAACTAAGCCCGTGCGCCACAAATACCGAGCCTGCGCTCTAGAGCCCGTGAGCCACAACTACTGAGCCTGTGCTCTAGAGCCCACAAGCCACAACTGCTGAGCCTGTGCACCACAACTACTGAAGCCTGCGCACCTAGAGCCTATACTCCGCAACAAGAGAAGCCACCGCAATGAGAAGCCCGCGCACCACAACGAAGAGTAGCCCCCGCTCACCACGACTAGAGAAAGCGCACGCGCAGCAACAAAGGCCCAACGCAGCCAAAACAAAAAAAAAAGAGCAAAACTTAAAAAGTACACATTACGATATTAGACTCCGCTATACACATTACATACATATAATGTGTATTATGTACAATATGCTATACTGTACAGTTAAATAATGTCATAACAGATAACTTGCTATAACATAATACACACACATATGAGAGAGTATACTGTACTATAATGTTACACCTTATATAAATGAATACATCCGTCTCATGGTACCCATGAGGGACTGGTTTCAGGACTCCCTTACACTATAAAACTGCATGGTGTGGTCGGCCCTCCATATCCGTGGATGGGAAACCCGCAGGTGCGGGGTGGCCCGCTCTCCAAGCCACGGCCACATCCACCTCTGGGATTAACCACATAAGGGGCAGCGCCGGCAGAGGTCTAACCCAGCGCCCCTCTTGAGGACTTGGCACTAGCACCAAGGCCCCGCGAGTGGCAGCTGTGAGCCTGACCCTTCCACCTCGGCTTAGCTTGGGCTGGGAATTCCACCCGCCACCCAATATGACATTGCTCGGTTCTCTTGGACAACCTTGACTCTCGGAGGCTCCTGCTGCTAATTTTAACTACACTACATTCCCCACAAAGTGAACTGGAGCATCCCAATGTCACTGTCATGACAGCATCCCACAGCCGCTCTAGCTGGCGCTCAGACCACGGCTTTCAGACTCTCCAGTGCCATTGACGGACCCCCGAGTACAGTGGGCCGTCGCCCCACATCCCAGTCACAGCAGCCGGGAAACACCTCGAGCCACCGCCCTCGGGGCTGATCTCTGGAACTGCCAATCGGGGAGTGCCAGCCGCTCCATGTGACAGACCAGGCAGCCCACCGTGCAGGGCCCTCTACCAGGGCCCGGGGGACCATACTCGGGGGTGTCAGGAGACCCATGAATCCTCCGTAACACACACAAAAGATGGTGTCTCTGCACTTTTGAGAGAAAGAGGTCCATAACTTTCAGCAAAGTCTCAAAGGAGTCCATGACCCCAACCAGGTGGAGGGAAGGAGGAGGGAAGCAGAGTCACTCAACTGCCCAGAGGGATTCTTGCTGTGATAGGGCTGTTACATCATCTTTACATGATTTTTTAAAGTCAGTCTTTACTTTTGTAATTTCCTTTAGAATTTAGTTGAGCAATTTAGGTTCAAACAAACAAACAAAAAAGGCAGGTAGAAACAAAGAAAAGTGGAAAGATCAATTCTAAATTTAGGAAAACCGACAAGGACCAGCCTAGATTACTGCAGAGCTGAGAATTTTCTGGAGCACACACACACACTCACACACGCACACACACACACGCACGCACATACACACACACACGGTGACATCAGAAAGTAAAGATCAAACCACAATTTCTACAATTTATCCTAAAGGAAGAGACAAAAATACAAACCACTGTAAGTAAAACGACTGTCATTCTGTCAAATGAAATAAAGTCAGCCTGGCAAGCCCTGATGTCTGGACTGGAGTCCAGGATAAATGTTATTTACTTGGTTCGCCAGGGCGATAATGAGCTTGTTTTGAACCTTCTGTATATTGTATTAGCTCATTCATTTTGAAAAGTAACCCAGGACGGGGCAAGCTGGGGAGGCACGAGTGAGAAAAAAACAGGCCAGCAAAACACTGGCCTCACATTTCATAAACAAACACGAGCTGTACTCCAGGTAATACGTTAATTTGATCTGCACTTAAACGTGGGGTCTGGGCATCGCCCATCTCCCTCAGACCCAGAGAACAGTCCTGCTCTTCCCTTGGTGCCTGGCTCCAGAGCCGTCCACCAGGCGCTGGGACCACGGGGTTCAGACCGCGATCCAGCCCAGGCTCTCCGCCCTCTTCCAGCCCCTCACTGTACCCCCAGCGCACGTGCATCAGGGGGCTCAAGCTGCCCTCGAGATGCTCCAAAGCTACCCTGCACACCACGGAGCCCATGTGCAGCCCCGGGAAAGGAGAAAGCGGCCTGTGCACAAGGGGCCTGAAACCCACAAGCCCATGGGGGGCCTGGGTTTCTCAGCGGCACTGCCAAGACCCCAACTTACCATAAAACCCACAGCTGTCAGCTCCCACGCCAGGCGGCAGAAGGCAGGAGGCTGGTCCCACATGCCGGCACACTCTGCCCAGGGGTAGAGCAGGAGAGCCGAGGGCACTGGGCTCCCAGGCTCCCGCCCTGACGCGTCACCACTGGTTGACCAGGACCCCCTGTGGAAGGCCACCCCACCTCCTACAGACCCCTCCCCTCGCATGGCCCTGGTCACTGCTGCTCCCAGTGCCCCTCGGCCCAGGGGTGGCTTCCAGAGGGGCTGCTGTGGTCCCGGAGCCCTGCCCACCCCTTTGTATGGTGCTAACTCTCCCGGCTCTGCCTGTGGAGGCCACCTGCTTCCTGCCACCAGCAGGATGAGAACGATACAGCCAGAGTACCCCTCCATGACACTGACACACATGCGGTCACCCCGGGGCACGGAAGCTGGCAACGGCAAATCCCGCGACCTCCAGACAAGTATGAAGGAGGGACTCTCTGAAGTTCTTGGTCAATTTGTTATCAAATCAAGACAAAACCCATCAGCCTTGAAACTGACCCTCAGCTGCAAGACAGTAAGTAGGAAGTGCAAGCAGATTCTGAGGCCTGCGTGCCCTCAGGGCCCAAGGCACACGTGACTCATCAGAACTGGGTTCACACACATACATGCAGCCACTGCCACTCGGGTCAGTGACGAGGAAAACAGAACCTAAAGGCAACTCCACATAAACTGGACATGTAGGCCCTATTTAACGCAAATCAGCAATTCACCGTAAAGACAGCAATTTACTTATATCACACCCACAACGTGGAAAAAACGCATGGCGCTCTGCAAAGTACAGGATGGAACCACAAAGGCACCACTGCCGACGGCCACATGTGCTCCCTCTGGCTTCCAGGGGTGGGGAGGCAGTTATGCTGGGAAATGAACACTGTCAGTCCCTCAATCCCATTATTAAAGATAAGAATATCTCACTTCCCTGGTGGTGCAGTGGTTGAGAATCTGCCTGCCAACACAGGGGACACGGGTTCGAGCCCTGGTCCGGGAAGATCCCACATGCCGCGGAGCAACTAAGCCGGTGCGCCACAACTACTGAGCCTGCGCTCTAGAGCCCGTGCGCCACAACTACTGAAGCCCGCGCTCTAGAGCCCACGAGCCACAGCGAAGAGTAGGTCCCACTCACCACAACCAGAGAAAGCCCGCACAGAGCAACGAAGACCCGACACAGCAATCAATCAATCAATAGAAATGGGGATAACAGCTCATCAAGCGCTCTTTTACGTTCAAATGCCAGAAGCTGTGCGTGAAAGCTGCCCAGCACTCAGCAGATGCCAGGGCGGACGGAGCCCCTTCTCGGCCCCCCACCTGCTACCCTGCGACGGGTTCCGCGGCAGAGAAACTGGTCTGCAGCAGCCACCTTCCCGCGGGGACCTGGGGGGTGTGCAGGCTTCACCAAGCGGATACAGCTTCAGTCTCATCTCCTGAGCTGCCCAGGAGCCCCGGCCGCAGCAAGAACACGGGGACCCTGAGGAGGGGAGACTGGAAACCAGGCCAGGAGAGCAGCTGGGGGAGTGGGGAGGGACACGTACTGACCGGGGCAGGGGGCTTGGTTGATCCGTGAGCAAACACACTTAAGCCACGTCTAATCCGTGTGCTTCGACAGGCACGTGCTGAAGGCAGCTCCTTCCCATCAGCCGAACCGCAGTGGGCAGGGCACAGCAGGGCCCCACAGATGCCACTCGTGGCAGAGAAGAATGGATCTGAGAAGTTCAAGGACTCCATGCCGGCCAGCAGCACATCTTGCCCCATCCTCCAGCTCTGGGGCAAAGGCCTTGCCCCGCCCAGCAGTCCAGGCGGTCAGGCTCCGGTGAGGGCAGCACCATCGAAGCTTGGCGGTGCCTCTTCCCCGGACACATCACTGTGGCAACCCAGGTGGGGTCGTCACTTATTAAAATAGATGTAGTTGAAGGGGCATCCCATCTCCACCATCCAAAGCAGCACTGCGTCCTCAGGCCCTGACAGTCAGGCTTTATTTCTTCCTGAGCCAGCTATAAGAGCCTCCACTTCCAAGAAACCCTCCCTGAATAGGCTCACCTGAGGATGATAATAATTATCTTGTGTGTTCAGCCAGCACAGTCATCACTCTTGTTTGTGTATTATTCTTCAGCTGTCACCTCTCTGCTTAGGCTAAAACTGTTTTTGCGTCTCCCACTGTCCCTAGCAGATTTTCTAACAGAGGCATTCAATCCCGAGATAGAATTCCAGATGGACTCCTTAAGGCCTCTGGGCCTCAGTTTTCTCATCTATACACCGGGGATACCACCCCTCCCGTGCAGAGTGACCAGCAAATTCAGAAGTTAACCCGGGGGCTTCCCTGGTGGTGCAGTGGTTGAGAGTCCGCCCGCCGATGCAGGGGACACGGGTTCGTGCCCCGGTTTGGGAGGATCCCACATGCCGCGGAGCGGCTAGGCCCGTGAGCCATGGCCGCTGAGCCTGTGCTCCGCAACGGGAGAGGCCACAACAGTGAGAGGCCCGCGTACCGCAAAAAAAAAAAAAACTGTTAAAACTCTCCCCAAACCATATGGTAGCCAGGCAGGCGGCATGGCCTGCACTCCCTGGGCTTCCAGGCTCTCCCAGCCCCTCGAGACTATATCAAAGGCCTATCTGAACTTCACAACCACAAACTGCCCCCTTCCACAGGGCTCTTATCGGCGCACAGCCTCTCCGCAGTTGCTCAAACGGTCAGGAATTAACCAAGGACTGATAGCTAGCCGGTAACACTGCCCGTCGTCTACCTGCACCCCCAGGATGCCGCACGAGCCCTCCGTCTCTTCTCACCGTCTGCGGTGTTAGCGTGACTGCCACCGCCCTGTTCACTTGCTGAAAACATGGTCCCCATTTTCTTTCGCGTCTGGTGAGTGTTAAACATTTCATTCTGTGGAAATGCACTGATATTTTCCACACGGAGTCACAGCACTGAAGAGAAAACCATGATCCCCAAACTTCAGAAACACGTATATGCGTCTGGGTGGAGGCGACCCCCAGGGCTCACGGTGCCACGGAGGAGACCCAAGACCTCGGGCCCAGCACCCCCATGGGTGAGCTCCAAGGCTCAGCCGCTTACTGTGTGGCTTCAGGCGAGTCGCTTAACCTCTCTGTGCCTCCTTTTCCTCTCTAAAATGCAGCACAGACCCGGCTGGGTTGTTAGAGGCTGAGCCGAGTGCTCTGCACAGGACCCAGCCCTCCATATGTTACTTCCCTGGGCCTGCTAAGTGCCAGGAACAAGTACGCGTTATGCTCCCCTGCTTCTAACAGAGGCTGAAGCTCCGAGCTGTGGGCGGCTTCTGGGCCAAGGTCACCACGTCAGCGATGGCACAGCCCCGGGCTCTATGACATTTCTGCTGCAGAGTAAGGCACAGGGCCCCTCCGGATCCTCTTCAGAATTAAGAACACTTTCAACATCTGAATAATTCAAGGATGAGCTAGCTAGGCATGTTTTAGACAGCCCTGAGCTTTGTCTCAGCTGCCCGTCCCACTAGGCTCGCTGAGAACCTAGCCCACCGTCTGGCAAATCCAAGAAAAGGGCAGCCTCAACCCCACAATCCTCCCCAGCACCAAATCCCAGCTGCCTTCGGTGGGCACCAGAATGACGGAGAAGCAGCGCTGGAGGCCCCCGGAAGGCCCGGCTCCAAATCCCAGCTGCCCTCGGTGGGTGCCCAGAGTGACAGAGAAGCAGCGCTGGAGGCCCCCGGAAGGCCCAGCTCCAACCAGCAGAGGGCCTGATGGGGAGGCTTTTTGTCCACCGAGCTTTTAATGCGACAGTTTTACGTAAGTGATGTTAAAAAGCCACTAACGGTGACTCTAGTATCCCAGTTCCCCCAGCACGACATGCATACTGAACCCCGCTGTGCAGGGTCACCTGGGCACCCTGATCTCCCGTGGGCAGCCCAGGCCTGTCTCTAAGCCCTTGTTGTAAGGGCCTTAACCCTTGATTTTAGCATCAAGGCCCAAAATGCCAAGTGTAAACTGGGATTTGTGCGCAGAGCTCAATGGAGGCTCCTCACCCAACCCCCCTCCACAGGGCGGGTGAGGCTGCACCGCCTGGCCCATCTCCTCACTACCTGGATACACCCCAGGATCCCTGGAACATGACCCCACCTTCACTTATCTCTAGAAACAAAGGTTCTGCCTCACAATCTGAGGAACCATGTTGTCCACATTCAACGTGAAGCATTCCTAAGTGGATTGCTAACAGCTGGATCTGAGGACAAACGATGGTAGGACTTGAAGCTGACCCCCATGAGCAACGTCCACAGAGCTGGGCGAGCAGCCTTGCCCTCCTCCCCACCACGTGAATTAGCAGAGACCCCTGGCTACTCAGGATCTCTCACGGGTCACAGGCTATCCCCCAACACCGCGTTCTACAGCCCTGGAGCCAAAGAACTTCCTGTTTCAGGGCGTGAAGGCAGAGCAATCTGTCGTTGTTTAATTACTAAACTTACTTTCCTATCCAATTTCAATTGGCTCTTAGGCTAAACACAGTAAGTGTCCATGCTTTGAGAGCATCTCCAGCTTAGCTAAGAGAACACCAGCCCAGGACTTCCAAACAGCTCGGAGGAAGGTTTGGGAACTAACACCAACCTCACCCGCTTCTCAGGGAGAGAGCCCCCATTTCCACAAACCCCGACCCGTCAGGCTCCTCTGTACCCCCAGGGGCCCTCCCCCAGCCCAGGGGCCCTCGCCCTGGAGACCAGCAAAGAGCGCACTCTCCTCCCTGCAGACACACTCACTGCAGCCGGAGAAGGGAGCCGGGCAGAGCAAGCTGACAGGATCCCCGCAGGGCGAACGAAAACCTCTTTAACTCAAAGCACTATTCCATAGGCTTCAATTTTAACCCAACCAAATAAAAACGCGTTGCCACTAACCAAAATGCGCACACTTACAAGCTGTATTGCCTTTTGCCCTTTAACACAGTCCATCTAGGAAACATGAAATCAAATATGCAAGTACACGTGTATCAGCATGGACGCCACCACTTAGTGAAGTAGTGGCAGATACTCTACCCCTCCATCCACCGAGCACAGTAAGGTGACAGAGCAGCACCGCACCTTAAGGCATGGGTGCAAACGCAAAGGCGTTCTCAGGGTTCTCAGGTGTGGGTGACTTGGAGAGTCTGAGTTCACAGATCCTCAGCGCTGAACTGCCTGTGACAGGGCCGGTGGTGAAGTCCCAGCCTCAGTGCCCTCCCCCTCCACCAAGGTCACCTTCACACTCTCCCTTCCTCAGTCCCTGTGGTGGGGTGTAACTGGCATCAAGGACAGGTGGGTAATTCCTTTAATTGAGGCACCTTAAAGGGACCCTCCCCCCACAACCCAGCTAGCTCTTTAAGACACGCTCTGCCAATGTTTTTATTTTGTACATCCAGTAATTATCGAGATCAACAATACATTTCTGCTTCTGTGACCACTTTTGCACTGACGATATTTACAGTGACAAAAAATTCTTCTGGATTAACACAGCCTCACAATCACAGAAATGTTTTAAATTGCGGTTTATGTGTACTCTGGGGACAGAGAAGTGTGAACGATGACCGACAAAAGGCTTTCAAGTATCAAAGTGCGTGGCCTTAGAGTCAAATCCGGGAGGGAAAGTGGAGCAAACGTAGGAGCTCAGGAAGAACCGAAGATGCACATGTTGAAACTGTCCAGAACACTTTGCTCCTTTTTTCAAAGGGCGATGGTAGGCTTTCATGTCATTAGAGTGTTTCATTATTTTAAACGACAAGGAAAAAGTTTAGATGTCAACTTAAAAAGGTGCCCATAGTTTTTCAAAGTTATTTTACAGAACGGGGGCAAAAATGTCTGAAGATCTCTGCTTTAAGGCAATATACCTCTGAAACAGCCCCAACTTAACAGGTGATCGCAATGGTGAAAGCGCAGCCTTCCACACCCTCAGCTGGTGCCCCTCCTCCGTCCATGCCCTCTGGATAAACAAGTTCATCCCAAACCCCTCCCCTCAAGATAATTGATGGGAAAATATTCCTTTCTCTTTCCAAACCCAAACTCATCCTCTTTTGGATAAATACGTTTCCTTAAAATGGTGACGAAAACGTTGGCAACGAGGAGCTTATTTACTGTTGTCTGGCCTTGCAATATCCAAGTGGTCGCTTAAAACTGTGCAGCGAGATCTGCATGTAAAAGTACAGCAACCACCACATCTGGACCAGAAATGCACTCTCTTTATCTGTATTAAGGGTTTGCTATGAATTTTGCACTCAAGATTTTCCTTTCTTTGAAATGGGAAGAATTTGATTGCCAACCAGTTCACCTGGCTCCAGGATTTAAAGACAAAACCCCAGGAGAGACCCTCCAGCAAACTCCAAAAACTCAAAACCAGCTGCGCCACATAATCCCAGGTTGGAAAGTACTTTTTCAAGGCGGCACAATAAAGCACCTCTCGGGCACTGCTTCAGGAATGCAGGTTTCCTCACTGCCAGCGAAATCCTTCAACAGGCTTGGGAGGATGCAAACACCAACGACCCAGGTGGAACAAAGCTTCCCTCACCTGGGCTTGGGGCCAAGCAGAGTGGAGGGGAGTGAGGGCAAGGCAGCCTTGCTCAGTAACTTGAAAAGACTCTGCAAATCCTCCAGCTGCGGGAGGATCCCACCTTAGGACAGCCAGCACCCCAACCCTGCACTTGGGGGGCAAAATGCCCAGCACAGCGTGCGCCCTCATTGGGGGCTCCCTGCAGGCCCTGCTATGGACCCTGGTGACCTCTGTCTTGCGTGAGCTTCCAAACTAGCCAAAGAGAACTCAGAAACCTCTCCAACCTTGGGAACCTGTCTCCTTTCCCATCATCTCTCTCAAAAAGCTAGCAGTGTACTTAACCCAAGATGAGCGCACTCAACAAACGACCCAGACAGACCCACTGCCCATGCATCCGGGCAGCACATCCGCATCGGCTATGGTGGGAACGACAAGTGTCCAGGCCCTGCTGCAGGACCCGGGTGTAAAAGGAACACTTAGTGCCACGGAAACAGCGGGGATCATGCTGTTGCCCCGCAAGCCTGTGAGTCTTAATCTTCTTAAAATGCCTCCTCTAAAAGTCACTTGCCAAAGGAGCAGCGACACAAAGCAATGTCACCACTGCCCAAGTGGCAGCGGGATGGAAATGACTGCCGTGAATACTGCTGTGAACAGAGGCAGGGAAGCCTCCTTTGCACCCACATTGAAAAGGTCCACAATCTCCCCGTTCGCGGAAGTGCTTTATTTCACAAAGGCTTAGTTAGCATTTGATACCCTTAAAAAAAAAAAAGCCACTCGAAGCACATTTTCAAAGTTCCATGTTTAAAAAGATCCTTGTTCATTGATTTTGGTGGGATAATTAAGCTGATGTAAACAAGGGGACCTTGTCCAGGCACGGGTGGGGGAGGGGTGGCGGGCCTGGCCTCGGCCTGGGAGCCCCTGCTCAGGGGGTCCCCTCCCGCCCCCTCCTTTCTATGTGGCCTCTCTTCATCTGGGAGGCTTTTTCCCTCCGGTCAGATTTCCACTCGGCAGAGCTAAAGTGCTCTCATGTCTCCTGGCTTGGAGTCGAGGCAGCCCTCCTAATGGGGTTTTGCTGAGTACACCTTCATCAACGGAATTCTGCTGTGATTAAAAAAAAAAAAAAAAATCTAGGAAACCAGAGGAAGCGAGTGCGGAGCAGCATCCTCGCCCGTCCTCAGTAGGGAACACGGCTTCCAGCGCATTCCGGCTCCGCAAATTACAGACACGGGTCTGCCAGGGGTGTTCCCGAGGAGGGCACTGCAATTTGGGGTTGTCTGCCACCTACGGCGCTCACCAGTCACCCTCACTCCGTGCCAGGCTGTTAGGTCACGAACCACCCCTGCCGGCTACACAGGTCTGGGCTTCCGGGCCCCACAGGACGAGTGAGAGAGGGCAGAGGGTGCAGACGACTGACAGGGACCAACCGGCGCCACAGGCAGCAAATGAGAGCAAAGCCCAGACCCCGGGGAAGCCCGTCCACTCTCCTCCCCACCCGCCCCTCTGACAACACGGACAAAACCAATCCAACACCGAGTACCCTAAATGCTGGCTAAAATACCTTCCTGGGCCCCCTTCCTCCACTGGGGCTGGGGAGCTGCCACAGCCGCAGCCCCTCCTCCCCTGCAGACCTGCAGGGCGGGATCTCCCGGCTCCGAGAGGGCAGGGTCCCGTTCCCAGGCTCCTCCCGCCCCGTCCCACTCTCCAACAAGCAAAGTTGAAGGCAGAGAGGGTCCCAGGACTTTAAAAACTGCAAGCCGCCTTGGAGATCACCCAGTCCAATCTCTGCTCTGCTTTCACGATGCGACAAGGGCCAAGCTGCAGCACGCATCTCTGCAAGGAAAGCTGGCAATTCTCACAGGCCCAGAGCCCCCTGGGCAGCCTCCCCGGGGGGACACCCAGTCCACACAACACCCGACACTAAATACCTCATATGCATTTCAAATGTATCTCAAACGATCCCCTTCTCCCCTTTACAGCTGCTGCCCATGAAAAACAATTAGCCTGAATGGGACTGAAAGTCCTGATTTTTAAGACAACCTACTCCCCACCCTCTCTCCAGAACCCCTGGCGTTTTATGTCTGCCTGGGTCTTCCCACCTGGGGCCTACATAGCTCCAGGCCACAGTCACTGCACCTCCCCACCTTCAAGTGGATTCTGCAAGATCTCTCAAGCACTGAACAAACTCTTACTCCTTCTTTTAATACATAATTCAGATCTAGCAGCAAAGTGAGAAGATTATTGCTTTTTTTTTAAAGGAGGCTGGGGTCACTGTTTCTCATGCCCAGCCATTTAGTACACTTCATCGGTAAACCAATGCTCCAGTTTTTCTATATTCTTCCTTTTTCTCCTACTACAAGCACAAAATGGAAGAGACGAAAGATTCCCCCTGTGGGTAACCCTACCTGTCCGTTACTGACGGGAGAAGCAGAGACGCTGAGGTGCAGGGAAGGGCAGGGCTCACTCACGTAATGCCGCAAAGATCGGCCTGGGTTTTCCCAGGAGAAACAGGCTTCGATCCGGACAATCATGTGAACCCACAACAGCTGCTTCGATCACTCATCCCCTACACCCTCCTGCCGCCCCAGGCCTTAGGCTACGAGATGCCCCCCCAAACCAGAAGCGACAAGGCCCCTTTTTGCGGGAGTCAACTGGGGTATCCAATGGGGCTGACTGGCTCAGTCTGACCCATCAGTGCCCCCACTGGAAAGGAAAAAAATCTCACACTCCCTAGGAGATCAAGTGTGTGTCCCCCCCCACACACACAAACACACACCTAGAATCACTATGAATGGTTAATCAGGAGGCTGTGCTTTTTTTTTTCAAACCACCGCCCCTCCCATTTTGACATACCTCCTCTGAAAAAGCCCTTTGCTGGAATGTGTTCCCCCGGAGCCCAGTCAAGAGCAACACACCTTGGGGAGGAATGGGTTAAGTTCAAGAGCTCTAGGAGGGCGAGGCAGGAGGGAAAGGGAAAGCGGTGCAGAGATGCAGATAAATGTGCCGGGACTTCTGCAGGGCAGGGGCTCTGGACCTGGATGCACCGAGGCACTGGCCCCTCTCCTCCAGGCACAGCTTGGCTGCGGGAAATAGAGGTGTCTTCAAAGGGACAGACCAGAGGACAGTGCAGATAAGACAAAAACACAGGCACAGCCCCGGGGGTCAGCTCGGAGTTCCAAGTGTGGAAGCCCGGCTAGGCGTGCTGAGGGCGTGCGTGTGCTGGGGGCAGGAGGGGTTCAGGCAAAGGGGACAGAGGCTGAACTCTCAGAAGTTGGCGACATCAAACCGAGGGCGCAGGGAAGGGTCGGGACCTAGGGGGCGAGGCGCCAGGCTTCCTCCGGGTAGAGTAACCCGAGAAGACAGGGGTGGGGGACGCTGAGGGATGCGACCAGGACAGGGTCCATGGGAAGGTGCACACCGCGGCGAGGGGCCCGGGATGTTCCAGGAGGCTGGGGGGACGAAGACGAGGACGGGCAGGTGCAGTCGGGGAGAAGGGAGAGGGCCAAGGACAGGGGCGGGTGTCCGGGCGGGAGAAGGCTCCCGGCCATGGCGTGGGAGCACCCTCCCCGGGGAAGAGATGCCGAGGAGGGCCGGGAGCGGGACCCGGAGCTCGAGGCCGCGCGGGGGTGGGGTGGACATGGGAAGCAGCAGGTGCCGGGTGCCCAGGTGCGGGGTAGGGGGCGGCTGCCCGGCCGCTCACCTGTCTCCTCCGGCCGGGGCCGCGGGGCGGCGGGGCGGCCGGGCCGGGCCGGGCAGTGGCGGCGGGGGCGCGGCGCTCCGGGGGCGGCGGCGGCGGGACCCGGCGGCGGCTGCTCCTCGGCCGGCCGGCCGGGCAGGCGGTCAGTCAGCGATAGACCCGGGGTCAGAAGGAGCGCTTGCGAGGCTGTGGCCGGCGCGCGGGGACAACGCCGCTTTATCAGGTCGGAAACAGCCGCCGCGCGCCGCTTCCGCTGACGCAGCGCCGGCCTGCGCTCATGACTATGCAGCAGCCGCCGCGGGGGTCAGGGCGGGGCTCGCGTCGTGCGCGCCGATTGGTCTCCTTGCACCCCGCCCACTGCTCGGCCCCGCCCCGCCTGCCGAGGCCCCGCCCCTGGACCGGCCCCGCCCCTGGCCGCATCCAGCCTCCGGCCTCGGGGTAGGGGCTGCCGTGCCTAACCCCCCAGCCCCCGCTCCTCGAGGCTTGAGCACCAGACCCTAACCTGGAGCCCTGACCCCCGACCCCGGCTGCGTGCCTCTCGGTAGCCGCGGGAGGGAGAACCTGCAACCCCCGTCTCTCCCGTTCACCCCGCTCCTCCCTCTCCCCAAACGCCCTCCTCGCAGAGGGGTCTGGAGAGCCCCTTGGCCCGCCACCAGCCTAGACCTCTGCAAACTCCCTCCTCCCAGCCCACCCCCCGCCCCCAGCCCTTGACGGGAAGGGTGGGCTCCGCCGCCAGGTGCGACGGCAAACACCCTCCTCTTACCCTCCACTCGGTTGTCCCTACCTCGCCCTGATACATCTCCCCCTCCCCGCACCATCCCCATCTCCCACGCTCAGTGCGCCCCCCTCCCCACCCCCTGCCCCTTCCAGTTGATGAGCGCCCCGGAGAGCTGGGGAGGACCCCGGACCTGGGACCTTCCACTCCGCAGCCTGACTCGTGGCACGGCACCGATCCAGTATCAGCCAGCAAGCAGAGTGGCTGTAATCCCTGGGATGGGGCTAATGGGAACTCCTGGGGACAAGGTCGGGGAAGGCAGCTTGATAAACAGTGAAACAGATGATATAATGGGCTGAGGTCAGACAGCCCTGCGCCCATGCCAGGGTTTAAGTGTCTTTGGAGAAATTACTTCACCTCTCAGAGCCTGGGTGTCCTCATCTGTAATATAGAGATCATAAAATCCATCTCATGGGGTTGCTGAAGGGATTGAGACATAAAGAGTGCACTGCACAGCCTCCGGAGCAGTAAAAATGGGGAAATCTGATAATATGAAGTGTTGACAGGGAAGTGGAGCAACTGGAACTCTCATACCCCACTTAGTGGGGCTGCAAAGTGATACAGCCATCTTGGAAATCTGTTTAGAAGTACTGGATTCTATGTAAACCCTATGACCTCCTAGATGCTTATCTTATATGAGCCTTTTTCTGTTCATAGCAGCACTGTTTGTAATAGCCAGAAAGTGGAAGTTACCCAAATGCCTATCAACCATAGAATGAATACATAAATTGTGATATATTCACATAATGCAATGACAATGAATAATCTGTTACTACATACAACAATGTGGATGACTCTCACACATGATTTTGAGGGGGAAAAAAAGCCAGACCCTAAAGCATGCAGAATTCCATGTAGATAAATTGGTAGAAATGTATAAATGGTGGTAGAAATTAGGATAGTGATTAATCTTGGAGGAGGGAGTGCCAGAGCCAGGACACAGAGGGAGTATCTGGGGTGCTGGTGAGGTTCTCTTTCTTGATCTGGGTGCTGGTTACATGGATGTGTTCTGTTTACGAAATGTTCTCCAGTTGCGCATTCATCACGTGCGTTCTTTTCCGTGTGTATGTGATACTTCAATGAGGGGTTACTAAGAACATCAGGAGTGTATATATAAAGAGCCCAAAGTGGTCCCTGACACGTTGTGAGTGCTCATAACTATCTATTGACCTGCGCTGTTGGGTTTTGGCTCTTACGGCCAGAGGATGGAGGCAGAAGCAACTCCACCTGTCCTGTGTGCCAGCTGTATGGTCGTGGGCACCTTACTTCACCTTCCAGAGTCCTCATCTGTTCATGAGACTTCTGATAATACCTAGCTCACAAGTCATCATGAGGATTAAATAACGCTTTTTAAGAAGACTTGATATAGTAAGGAGCACAGCATAAGGACTTAATAACTTTGTTTAATTATTCACTAAACGCTGGTATTTATTGAATCTTCTTTATTTTCATTCATTCAGCAAATAATTACTGAGTGCCTGCTATGTGCTGTGTACATGCCAGGTTCTAGGACAAGAGCTGGCAGCAAGATCTGCTTGCTATCCTTAAGGATCCCATAGTGGAATGGGAAACACAGATGCCCATCCACCATAGAACACATACATAAATTGTGAGATAGTCACACAATGGAATGATAGCAATGACAATGCAGCTTACTAGCCTCTGTAGCTGTGGAGCCTTGCGTAGGATCTGACCCTCAGTAGGCTCTCCGTAAGTGCTTCTGAAAGTGTAAAGAAATGCATGAGATACAGAAACATCAGATGAATTGCCTTCTGTAATCCAGAGCTCCACACAGAGATTGGACAGAGAGCAAAGTTAAAGAAAAGCACAGCTCCAATGTGCACGTGCCCAACGCTGCACGTGTGCATGTACGTGCGTATATGCATGTACATGTGCACGCATTTGCACGAGGACCGGGAACAGGGCCACTCTGCCAACACTCCATGCCAGCCTAACCAGCCAGGTCCTCATCCAGGTGCTACCACCAAGTAAGGTGTTGTGGACTGCATGCTTGTATCCCCCCAGAATTCATCTTGAAGCCCTACCCACAGTGGGATGATATTTGGAGGTGGGCCCTTGGGAGGTAATAAGGTCGTGGGGATGGAGCCCTCCTGATGGGACTAGTGCCCTTGTAAGAAGAGACAGGGGAGAGCTTTCTTCCACTCTCTCTGCGTGCATGCACCAAGGAAGGCTGGGTGAGGTTGTAACCTGGAGGAGGACACCCTCCCCAGAACCCCATGCTGGCACCCTGATCTCAGATTTCCCAGCATTCGGAACTGGGAGAAATAGGTGTTTGCTGTTTAAGCCGGCCAGTCTATGGTATTCTTGTTGTAGCAGCCTGAGCTGACCAAGATGGAGCAGAAAATGTGCCGGTGGCCTGTGGCCCCACCATCCAGCTGCCCAGCGTGGCCTGGGAATGGGGCTGACGGGGCCCCTACCCGGCTTCTCCTCACTCCCCCTGAATGGCTGACCCCCCAGTCATGTAAGGAGAGAGCTGGACACATGGGAGACCCTCTTGCCCTGGACTCTGGCCTGGCTCCAGAGCAGGGTGTGTGTGGGCACCTACCTGTCACAGGTGTGCAACCCGGGCAGTTGCACAGGCCTTGTGCTCAGAAGAGCTTCACACATGCTTTGCTTTACTGCTCGGCTGGCACTCTGTACATTCTGAATAATCTTAAACAAATGATGGAGCGAATCCTGTGTCCTCATTTGTAAGCACATTGACCTGCAGGGACACTTGTGGGGAGCCTGGGGCATGACAACATCTCCATTACTGCTTGTGTGAGCTTGCCTTCTCCCCACCTCACCTGGGGACTCTTGGAGCAGGCCTATGTCCCTCTCATCCATGGACCCCCCCCCCAAGGCCTAAGAACTATCAATATAAAACTGTAACCTTGACCATTTCTGGAAGTTTGCCAGGAATCACCTCCTCCAGGAAGCCCTCCAGGATGCTCTGCCGTGGAGGAGTTAGTGGCTCCCTCCCATGAGCTCTGAGGCACTCTGCCCCTTCACCAATCATTCCCAACTGTAACTGGGCATTGTCTGCCTCTCTAGTGGTCTGTGAGTCCTGTCCAAGGGACGGGTACCAGGCCAGGTTCACTGATACATCTCAGAGCCTGCCCACAGTACGGCTGCAGACATGTTTGGATGGAGAGGGTGACAGATGAGAGAGAGAAGAGGATTTTTTTTTTTTTAATTTCTTTATTTTGGTTCCTCCAGGTCTTTGTTGTGGCACAGGAGATCCTCGTTGCGGCATGTGGCATCTTTTGTTGAGGCATGTGGACTTCTTCTTAGTTGCGGCATGCGGATTCTTAGTTGCGGCATGCATGTGGGATCTAGTTCCCCGACCAGGGATCAAACCCAGGCCCCCTGCATTGACAGCATGGAGTCTTACCCAGTGGTCCACCAGGGAATTTCCCCTAGGAATTTCTTAATTAGGGCCCATGCAGAGACTCTGGGGGGGGGGGTCCATGGACCCCTGAAACAGCATGAGCCAACCTTGACTGGGCACTTGCTGAGGAATGGACTCAGCACTCTGTTTCCCACAGTCACATGCCTACATGGGTCAGGAGCTCTCATCTTCATCTTGCGACCCCACCCGGTTCAGGTTCGGGACACCTGCAGCAGAGGGCATGGGGCCCCTGTGACACTTAGCACCCCTGATTCTGGTGCCAGGAGACAGGGGGAGGATGGGAGCATGGGCCTGGGAGAGGTAGGAGGGAGGGGCAAGATTCGGGGCAGGTCAGGGTTTGGGAAGTGAAGGGGTGATCCGCAGACAGGCTCAGGGGGGTCACGGGGCCTGGGTTTGACCTCATTGTACATGAGCCTGAGTCTGTGAAATGGAGGGGACCTTACCTGGAGAAGGTGAGTCAGGAGCACACCTGGGAGCCGCCTGCCTGGGCTGAAAGCCTGGCTCTGCCCTCAGCTCCCTGGACCTGGGTATTCTTATCTTCCAGGAGGCAAGAGTGGCAGCTCCTGCCTCAAGGCTGTTGTGAGAAGTGGATGAGTTAGCATCCGCCGGCGTGAGTGAGCAGCTCTTCCCAGGGTCTAGACGGCGAAGGGAGCTGGTGTGCCTGGAACTCGGTAGCCTGGGACGGCGCAGATTTCACCGTGACTGAGACAATAAGCCTGCTCATTATTTGAGGGCTTACTGTGCTCCTGGCCCCTTCCCTACCTTACCACATCTCTTTAGGGAACTGAGGCAAGGAGCTCTCTCCTGAGACTGCGGTCTACACGCTGACACAGACGTGTGTGCCAGCTGGACACCCTTAGTGGATGCCTCCTCTGCTCCTTGGCAAACCTCTCCTTTGTTTTGTTTTGTTTTTTAATTAATTTATTTTTATTTTATTTATTTTTGGTTGTGTTGGGTCTTCGTTGCTGCGTGCAGGCTTTCTATAGTTGCGGCGAGCGGGGGCTACTCTTCATTGTGGTGCATGGGCTTCTCATTGCGGTGGCTTCTCTTGTTGCTGAGCACAGACTCTAGGCGCATGGGCTTCAGTAGTTGTGGCTCGTGGGCTCCAGATACAGTCTCAGTAGTTGTGGTGCACGGGCTTAGTTGCTCCGCAACATGTGGGATCTTCCCAGACCAGGGCTCGAACCCGTATCCCCTGCATCGGCAGGCAGATTCTTAACCACTGCGCGCGCCACCAGGGAAGTCCCCTCTCCTTTGTTTTTTTTCAGCAACAAACACTTTTAAAAACAGACTCGTTTGCAGAGTCCCAAGATCTCAGTTAGTAAGCTCAGTTATCACTATGTATTTCTGAGCACCTGCTCTGAGCCAGGCCGGGTTCTCAGGGTGTTGGTTTGCAGCTGTCTGCCTGACAGACACCCTCCCTCCAGAACAGAGAGCATAGGGGCAGGCTCCCCCCTCTGCCACTTCCTTGTGTGACCTTGGGAGAAAGACCTCATCTCTTTGAGCCCAGAGGTGAAAGCAGAGGCTGGGACCCCCCAGAGAGTGGGGTGTGGACTTCCAGGGATGCAGGGTAGGTGGGCCCACACCTTACAGGTCCCAGATCTTAAGCAAGGCAAAGTACCCCAATTGCCCATGATGGAACCCGAGACCTGAGAGGACAGTGCCTGCCCAGCCCCAAGGGGGACAAATCCATGGCAGGACCTCCAGGTGCTGGAATTGGCAAGAGAGTAGCAGGCTCCCTGAGGTCACAGAGGTGCGTGGGGTCACACAGCTTCTCAGAGGTGTACGGCTGCCCGGAGCCATCTAGGTGCCTAGGGTCATAGAGATGCCTGGGGTCCTACGGCTGCCCAGGGCCATACAGCCTCCCAGGGCTTCTTGGGGGTCATATGGCCATCTGGGATCATACAGCTTCTTGGGGTCTTATGGCTACCTGGAGTCATACAATCGCCTGTGGTCAGACATTTGCCAGGGGTCATATGGCTACCGGGTCATAGGGTGACCCATGGTCATGTGGCCACTCAGAGTCACAGAGCTACCGGGGTCATATGGACAGCTGGGCTCACACGTGCATCTCCTTGGAAGTTCAGGCTCCTTCCAGACCATTCTCTTGCCTCTGTGTCCTGGGTGAGCACACACAGACACATACACACCATAGCTGGAATGCCAGCCTCTCAACCCCTTCCCCACCCGGGCCTAAGGAATGACTGGTGTCCTTATTAAGTGATCCCTCCTGTTCAAATCCCTATGGGGCCCGTAGTCACTGCAGGAACCCCTGGCTATACCTGGGCAGCCTGGGCTCTGGCAGAAAGGGACCCAGGAGTCCTCAGGTGGGATCAGCTGGGCACCAGCCCATCTGGGTTCCAGTCTCAGCTTTACCCCTTCCTTGCCAGTTTCACACAGGCCCTACGCTCAGAAAGACCCCGCACTTGGTTTAATGTGCTGCCGCCACCTCGATTTTGCAATTCCTAATAACTTGTGAACACGGGGACCCGATTTTTCATTTTACTTGGGGGCCTAAAAATTGTGTAGTCGGTCCTGGCTGTGAATGAATCTCTCTGCTTCTCCGCGCGTTAGTGTTCTCATCTGTAAATTGGGTGCATGGGCTCAGTACTAATGCTTATCTGGCTTGGACTCAAGAGCCTGGGGAATGATAACGGGTGATCGCCAGAACAGACCGAACGCCAGCTCAGGCCCTGCCTGGTCATGGTCCCCTCACGCCCACAGCAGCCCTGTGCTCAGCGTGTCAGTGTCCCTGTATAACCAAGGCACAGAGAGGTAAGGTGGCAGACCTGGTGTCACACAAGGGGCAAGTGGCCGAGCTAGGATTTGAACGCAGACTGCTGGCTCTGAGTCCTCGTGTCTTCTGCCCAAGGTCACGGAGCAAGGACCTCCCAGACTGTCAGGGTGCAGAGGGGCTGCAGCATCCACTCGGCATCTCGAGTCCACTTGTCGGGACTCTGAGGGACAGTCAGAGTGCCTTCAGCTCAGCCATGAACCAAATGACCAGGGTGACCTGGAGAGGAGGGGGGAGGCAGCCGCCCATGGCAGGTGGAGGGTGGGGCACCTGGCAGGACCTGTCAGAACGAAGGGTGAAGGCAGGTGATGCGTGGGGCCACCCCACCCAGGGCCTCTGGTGCAGGCCACAGCTGCTGATGTCAACAAGGGCAGGGTAGGCCTCTGGGGTGCTCCAGCCAGGTCACGGTCCTCAGCCAGGACTCCCACCCCCACCGCTACGTGGTCGGCAGCTCCCTCAGTCCTGTGGGTCTCCTCTCTCCTCCTGCCTTTGTTCCTCCTGTCAGCAGTGCCCTCCCTCCTCCTCCTTGGGTCTGCCTGTCCATGCATGCCTCCTCCAGGAAGCCCTCCCAGACCACTGCAGCGCACAGTCATCCCTGCCTCCCCCGACACACAGCAAAAATAAAACTGGGCTGGGAGTTCCCTGGTGGTCTAGTGGTTACGATTTGGCGCTTTCCCTGCCAAAGGCCCAGGTTCAGTCCCTGGTCGGGGAACTAAGATCCCACAAGCTGCGCGGCCAAAAAAAAAAAAAAAAAAAGAGCTGGGCTTTGATTGTGTCCTGAATCACCATTTACAGTGCAATCCACACTTATAGGGCACTTTTCCTGTCCACGGTCTCATTGGAGCCTCACAGGAACCCTATGGAGTCAGATTCTTTTGTCCGCATTTTGCAGATGGAGACCTAAGAGGCAAGGGAAGGGCCTGAGCTCAGGTGGGGGGTAGTTGCACCAATGGCTAGCACTTACTGCTACCTCCCTGGGTGCCAAGGGCTGGCCCACGTATTTTCATTCATTCATGCAATAAACGTGGACTAGTACCCGGTCTGTGCCAGGCACTGTCCTAGAGGCTGTGGAAGCTGCAGTGAAGGAAGCAGACCAACACAATTCCTCCTTCTAAAATCTGCCCCCCTTGCAAAGGGGACTGTGGGAGAGGCCTGAAGGAGGGGAGGGGACAGCCCTGAGGTTGCCCACCCTGGAAGCGGCCTGGTCTCATGCTGGGGGCTGGGCATTCCCCCCAACCCCACCAAGTGCAGGGGGGCCTCTTTGGGCCCCTGGTGGTCCAGTGGGTAAAACTCCATGCTCCCAATGCAGGGGGCCTGGGCTTGATCCCTGGTCAGGGAACTCGATTCTGCATGCATGCCGCAAATAAGACCCGGTGCAGCCACATTAATTAATTAATTAATTAATTAATATTTAAAGAAACTAGCTGCCCTCGCGTCCATTCACACATCCACGCGGTCACCAGTTCACACGGTCGCTCATCCAGCAAATAGAACAGGCTGTCTACAAGGTTTCGCTGAGCCTGTGTGAGGGAAACAGACTAAGTCCTTGCTCTCAGGGGCTTATATTCTAATGGGGAGACACAGCAACAAGTAAATAATAGGAGCCCATAGTTATAAATACTATGGAGAAAAAGAAAACCGAGGAAGGAGGCCGGGGAGCGGGGGGGCTGCTCTCCGCAGCAGGTGGCCAGGAAGGCCCCCTGAGCGGGAGTATGAGTCAGGAGGGTCTGGGCAGGAGGGAGGGAGACACAGGGAACTTAACGTTTTAAAAGCTCTTTCGGGGACTTCCCTGGTGGCGCAGTGGCTGAGAATCCGCCTGCCAATGTAGGGGACACGGGTTCCAGCCCTGGTCTGGGAAGGTCCCACATGCCACGGAGCAACTAAGCCCATGTGCCACAACTACCGAGCCCACACGCCTAGAGCCCGTGCTCCGCAACAAGAGAAGCTCCGCTTGCTGCAACCAGAGAAAAGCCTGAGCGCAGCAACAGGGACCAACGCAGCCAAATAAATAAATAAATACACTTATTAAAAAATGTTTAAAAATAAAATAAAAGGTCTTCCAGGGCAGAGGCTGAGCAGGGAGACCCATGGGGGCTTCTGTGACTGTGCAGGGGAGAGCTGCCGGTGACAGTGAGAAGAGCGGTGGCTGGACACGCGCTGAGCCGCAGGACTGACTGGTGGACGGGCTATGGAGTCATTATTCACAGTGAAAGTTTATCTAAGCCTCCCTAAGCCTCAGTTCTCTCACCTGGTCAGTGGGGTGCTAGGACCTTACTGCCCAGGCTCTGGTGAGGAGAAGCCAGGAAAGCGTGGGAAGCCTTACTGAGGCCTGGTGAGTGCTGGGCCCTGGTCTAGCCCGGAGGGTACAGCACGCAGTAGGTGCTTTACAAACGGTGGTTTCTTATTTTTTATGTTTTGTGCGCGCGCGTGCGTGCGTGCGTGTGTGTGTGCGTGTGTTTTGGCCGCGCCACTCGGCTTGCAGGATCTCAGTTCTCCAACCAGGGGTTGAACCCGGGCCATGGCAGTAAGCCCCGAATCCTAACCACTAGGCCCCCAGGGAACTCCCCGGTTTCTTACTTTGTAAAAGGAGGTGGGAGAGGGCGATGCTGAACCCAAAGGCAATGAGGTGCTGGTAATGAGCTAGAGCCACCGTGCGTGGGTGGAGGCAGGCCTCTTGGGGGACAAGGTGGTAGCCGTGTTGGGTGGCTGCCTGTGGCAGGGTCGTTATTGTCTGACCTTGTGGTCAGAGAGCCCAAGAGAAGTTGCCGGGGGGCTGGAGTCCGGAGCCAAGCACGCGGGCTGCACAGAGCACTGACCCCACTCCCCCGGGCGGCGGGGCCTCTTTTCCATGGTGTTTACTGAGGTCCTCTGGCTCCAGGGAGCTCGTGTGGGCTGAGTTCCCGGGGCCGTCTGTCCCCCTGACAGCGTGCTGGGAGGCAGGGAGCGATGCGGGTGGCTGTGATGCCTCTGGCGGGGGTGGGGGTGGGGGGGGCAGGCTCATCAGCCCCTCCTGAATCTACAGGCCCGGGAAGCCACCCCAGGCCCACCCCTGACTGGGGCTCAGAGCTGGGGGCTGGGATGGAACTGAGCTGAGACCCCTTTCTCCAGGCTGCCTGGTGAGGAGGGGGTGGAGCAGACGCAAAGGGGTCATGACTCAGGAAATGGGGACAGGCTCAGTTTGGGAGCAAAGAAGGTCAGGGTTCAGCCGGTAAAAGTAGAGCCAGTGATAAGGGGAGAGTCGGGTCAGGGCTTAATGTATAACCAGGGTCAGCGTTCAACGTCTGACCAAGGCTGGTCTGAGAATGTGAGCAGGGATTAGGGCTCAGCATGTGACCAGGATCAGGGCTCAGTCCACGGGGAAGGTCAGGGTTCAGCCTGTGACTGGGATCAGGGCTTAGTGTGTCATTAGGATCAGAGTTCAGTGGGGGTCAGGGGTCAGTCTGTTACTAGGATTGGGAGGAGTCTATGGGTGGGGTCAGGACTCAGGGGTGACTGACCACGGGGCTCAGCACGGGGCGGCTGCCCGTGAACCTGATGTGGCAGCTACAGCCCTGCGGTGGACTCAGGGCTGCCTGGTCTCTTTTCTCTGCGCAGCTCAGCCCCATTCAGCTTCCTCTTTTTCATTTAAGAATCTTCTACTCGAATCTAAAATAGTGTGGATATATGTATATGTATAAATGATTCACTTTGCTGTACAGCTGAAACTAACACAACATTGTAAGTCAACTATACTTCAATAAAAATTTAAAAAAAAGACACGATCATTATAAAAAAAAACAAAAAAGGATCCTCTATTCTGCTAGGCATTGTTCTAGGTGCTTCAAACTCCAAGGTCACTAAGCTGCAGTCGCAGCCCTGAAGGACATCCCATCCCCTGGTGCCTCAGCCTAGGTCCGCATCCTACAAGATACTCTGGAGCCCAGAAAGGACCAGTGACGTATTTCTCCTCGGGACTCAAGGCTTCCTGGAGAAGGCTTTGAAGGCTGGTTCACTCAAGGGAGTGGGCAGGGGCGCATTCCAGGCAGAGGGTACCGCTTGAGCAGTGGCTTGGGGGCTGGTCAGCTCAGAGCAAGGGAATCTGGTTGCCAAGGTGAGCGCTTGGCCAGTGTCAGAGCTGGGGGCCGGCTGTGGACAATAGGGCCCAGTGCTCAGAGAGCGACGTGCAGACTAGCCTTGTTGGTACAGGAGGCCATGCTTGCACAGGCTCAGAGGTAGCCCCAGCCAGATGCCTCCACGTGACAGGGTGTTCGCTTTGGTGGGCCCTCCCTGCCCCGGAGGCGGCCCACAGTGGGTGGGTCAGACGCAGCAGACAATGGGAAGGAATGAGGGTGCGAGAGGCCAACAAACACGACTGTGGGAAGGGGTGGAAGGACAAGGGAGGTTGGGCAGAGGCCAGGGCAGCAGAGCGGGCGAGGCGGCACACAGACCCGGGAGAGCCACCATCAGCAAGGGACATGCAGTGGGGGCCTGGGCAGCAGGGCTCCCAGCGGGGCGTCATCTCTGAGCGCTTGGTCCACTGGCCAAGTCCCTGCAGCCTCAAGCCACCCACACCCAGCTCGCAGGCCCGGGCCTGGGGCGTCCTCCCTCTGCTCTGCCAGCCATGCGGGGGTGTGCAGGACGGCTGGGCCCCGGCCTCCGGCCTGCCCAGACCTCAGCTTTGGCATCCGGTCTGGCCCGCTTCACAGCCACCTTCGCAGAGCTGGAGTCACCTTTTTCAAGCACAAGGGGACCAGGCCCTGCCCTGCTCAACCCCCTTCCGGTTTTCCGGCTCCCCTTCACCCCCTCCCCTGGACCAGGCCACCAGATACTCAGGAACCTTCCCACGGCCTGGCTCATGTGTCCCCACCCTACCTGAGGGCAGTTGCTGGGCCGAGGCAGGGCTCCAGGGGTGATGGTGGGGCTGTCAGAGGGCGGGGCTGCCTCCCAAGAGCCCACGGGGAGGAGAACTCAGAGACCCAACAGCGGGGAGGGCTGGGGGTGCCAGTGCCGGCTGGGGAGGTGGTAGACCCCAAGGACGCGGCCTGAGCCTGCAGGTGGGGTGGCGGCAGCTAGGGTGCAGGCAGGTTGGGGCTCTTGGGGGACGAGGTGGTAGCTGGGGCTGCACCACTACAACAGCTCTTTCTATCCTCAAAGAGCCCGTTCCCTTGGACCAGGTGTTACCATGATTCCCTTTGCTCAGATGAGGAAAATGAGGCCCAGAGCAGTTGAATGATCACCTAAAGTCCCCCGGCCGCGTCCGGCAGAACCAGGGCTGGCCTCCAGGCTGGCTGACCCCAGAGCCGGAGCTCCGAACCCCGAGAGCTGTCAGGACCATCAGGAAAGGAACGTGGAGGACGTCCCCAGCAGCCCAGTGGCTAAGGCTCCGCGCTCCCAGTGCAAAAAAAGAAAGAAAGAAAAAAAAAGAGGGCTTCCCTGGTGGCGCAGTGGTTGAGAGTCCGCCTGCCGATGCAGGGGACACGGGTTCGTGCCCCGGTCCGGGAAGATCCCACATGCCGCGGAGCGGCTAGGCCCGTGAGCCATGGCTGCTGCACCTGCGTGTCCAGAGCCTGTGCTCCGCAACAGGAGAGGCCACAGAGGCCTGCGTACCGCAAAAAAAAAAAAAAAAAAGAGTGGAACATGGTGCCGACATGGGGCGGGGGCATATCTGAATTCAGAGGCGACTGGCAACGGGGGCTGGTGGGTCCTGCCCCGGTCCCTCCCAGACCCCCAGAGGGCCCTGCCTGCTGCGTCCCCTCCTGCCCAGGACACCTCACACTGGTGTGCCGGCCACTCTCATAAACACAGCCTCATCGAGCCTAATTAACCACGGCCGGCATTTATTGACCATTTACTCTGTGCTAAGCCCTTTCCTCCCCTGCTCGTGTGAGTATCACCCTGCAACGTGCAGGCCACGTCCTGAGCTCCACTGAAGGATGCAGAACAAAGGTTGAGAGCAACACAGTGGCCTGACCCCACTGCAGGTGACAGCAGAGCTCTCACCCTCTGTCCCTTGCCCCAGGCTGTCCTCAAGGCCAGGAATATCACCCTCGTCCTGCATGGGTGGGGTGCAGGGATGGAAGGAGGCCCACCCAGTTCCCACCCAACCTGCTGGGTTGGTTTGGCTCTGCCAGAGCCCCACGCCTGGGGAGCCCTCCGGAGACACCATCCCCACTGGCTGTCTCTAAGAGCAAGGACTTTGAGAGCCAGCTGTGCCCACAGAGGTGCAGGTCCTTGGGATACGCTCCTTAGTCTCGGGAGGGGACGAGCAAGGTTCGAGGAGCCGGGCAAAGCCTCAAGTCCGTCAGCCTGGCGGGTGAGAGCAGGTGAGCCGCAGTGATGGCCCAGGGCCCACGCAGACCCTGCGGCAGCTGTGCCTCCCGAGCCCTGCTCAGGACGCAGGCAGCCAGCCTCCATGCGGGCAGCTCACCTTGCCAGCTGGGTCCTCCGTGTCCACATCTGCAACTCGAGGCAGTGAACAGCCCACAGAAGCCCGGGGAGGGGTCCGTGGAGTGATGGCTCTTAGTGCAGGGCCAGCGCCCGGCCCGCAAGAGACTCAGCCCCTAATTCTGGGGTTGGGGTCAGAAGGTGCAGGCTGAAACCAGATGCAGATTTTCAAGTCCCCGCCACCCTCTGCCAGCTGTGAAGCCAGACAACCTGCTTCCCCTCTCCGTGCCTTGGTGTCCCCGTGTGTAACGGCCCCTGGCACTAGCACAGGTGTTTGGGGTCATTCGATTCTCTGACGCCTCCCAGAGCGACGTGGGGGGACCCCCAGGGCACCTGATGTGGACCCACGGCCACGCACACACACTCTGCCCTCAGACTCGCAGGCGAACACGCTCATACACGTGTGCCCACACAAACGGGCACACTCACCTACGCGTGCCTACAGAGCCAGCCCAGATGCCACGCCCACCTCCCACCGTACACGGGCTCACACGCACGGTCTCTCTGTCTCCTATGCCCGGGCCCAGGCACACCTGGAACCTGGCACAGGTGTCTGCTCTGCTTCCCTCGTGGTCCCTGGCCCCCTCTCTGGACGCTGGCTTCTAGAGAGAGTCAGCCAGGCGCCCGGCAAAGGCCCTCCTTCCTGCTGTCCCCGCCTGGGCCCCCGTGGGGTCCCCACAGGCTGAGGTCACTCCTTATCCATTCTCCACCCTTGAACCCCACGGAGTTCCATTCGCCTGTGCCCAGTGCCCTGTGGACCCCCGGGCCCAGCAGCAGCCGCCAGAGTCTGCAGGGGCCCCTCCTTTCTGGGTGCCAGCCTGTCTTTCTACAGCGGGTACCCCGCCACGCGCTCCTTATGCCATCTGCAATCCTGGTTCCAGCACACACCACTGTGTGACGCTGGGCTCCCTGCACCTCAGTCTCCTCACCTGTGAAATGGGGGCGCTTGGCAGGCCCCACCTGTGTGCCAGTGGAGAGCTAAGGAGTGAAGGGCACACAGTGAGTGTAGGGGGTCCTCCTGACCCTGGCAGGATCATTGCCAGCTCTGGAGCCAGATGTGTCCTGGGTCACCTGAAGGAGGCCTCTGCTTGTCCCTCAAGGCCCCATCAAGGACACTGGGCCTGGACTCTGCCAACGGTGTGTGGGAGGAACTTTGGCCCTTACCTGGCTGAGCCTCAGTTTCCTCATCCATAAGATGGGATAGCATTGCGGCACAGGACTTGCGGGGAGGATATAAGATGTAGTTTACGTGAAGTGTCCTCGATAAAGGAAAGCAAAGATGGAGACAGCAAGGATGAGACACAAAATTTTAACCCCGAGGCCATGGCCCCCCTTAGACATGAGGTCCTTCTGGACGCTTCTCAGACTCCTTGAGGCTGATGGGGAACTTTAAGCATCCTGCCCCGTCTCTGCAGGGTGACGCCTTTGGTAACCACAGCACACGGTCCATCTCTGACTCTGAGCTCCTGGGGTTTCAGTGGGCCCTCACTGTGGCCTCAGAAGAGTGGAGGAGGGCTTCCCTGGTGATGCAGTCGTTAAGAATCCGCCTGCCAATGCAGGGGACACGGGTTCCATCCCTGGTCCGGGAAGATCCCACGTGCCGTGGAGCAGCTAAGCCCGTGCGCCACAACTACAGAGCCTGCGCTCTAGAGCCTGCGAGCCACAACTACTGAGCCCGTGAGCCACAACTACTGAACCCACATGCCTGGAGCCCGTGCTCCGCAACAAGAGAAGCCACTGCAGTGAGAAGTCAGTGCACCGCAACGAAGAGTAGCCCCCGCTTGCCGTGACTAGAAGAAGCCCGTGTGCAGCAATGAAGACCCAACGCAGCCAAAGATAAATAAATAAAAAATTTTTTAAAAAAGAAGAGTGGAGGAAACCCACCCGCAACACCAAGCACCCTGGTTGCAGCTCCCCCCGGCCCCAGCCCCACCTGCTCACACACCAGGGGTCCTCTGTGATTCCCTGCTCCCCAGAGGAGCCACAGCCATAGGCTCTGAGGCCCTGGGCCCCTGCTGCTGGCCGTGGCCTGGCTCTGAGCGTCCTGCGGCACAGTGTGGGACCTGCCATTGGTGAGGATTCCACTCCCACAGCGCCCCCCGCTCCCGGGCCCTACAGCCCTCTTGGGGCAAGGGGGGGCAGGAGAATGAAGAAACTGAGCTCTGGGAGGTGAGACTCACAGAGGAAGTCATGGGGCCCTGCCTTAGCTCACGTGGGCGCTTGGCTACCGCGTGAGAGTGACTGGGTCTCCGTGCCTCAGTTTCTTCCCCTGGGAAATGGGGCAGGGTTGTAGCGTGGGCAAGGGCACAGCCAGACCTTGCTGCTGCTTGTGTTACTGCGACCAGGGCTGAGGGAGGCCTCCTGGCATGGGTGGTGTTTGAGCCAAGTGGTGAGGAGGGACTGGTCTCTATTAACAGACAGGATAGGGAAAAGCATTCCAGCAGAAGGAACAGCATGTGCAAAAATGTTGAGGCCTGGAGCCAGGGTGGGTGGGGGCGGGGCAGGGTGCAGGGGGCTGCAGGAGGCTCCGCACCTGCACCATGAGGGTGCCCTGAGCGGTGGCCCGTGGTCAGCCACACTCCCAATCACACACGCTGTTCCTTCTGCCATGGTACCACCCGGCGCTGCCCACACTCTCCACTGCGTCCAAACTAAACAAGGATGCCGCCTTGCTCTCAAAGACTTTCCTGTCCACCATCAAGATGCAAGAGCAGGAGCCATGCCATGCTTGGACCAGCTCCAAATCCACAGAGAGGAGGCTGGCTGGGGAGGCTTCCCTGTGGGAGCGACTCCACAGCTGGGACTGGGGGCAAGGAAGAGCCTGGGGGCCAAAGAGGGACAGAGGGTGAGAGTGTTTTAGGTTGGGCTCAGCCTAACCTAAAGGTCCAGCCCTGCTCTGCCCTCCCCTGCTCCTCTCTGAGCCCGACCACCACTAACCGAGCTGGTCAGGTCCCTGCAGAGTTTCTCTGAGTATTAGAGAGACTGCCCGAGCTCAGCAGGGTGGAGACCACTGTCCGGAGTGGGGTTTCCAGCGACCCGCTCCCCACAAAGCACCTTGGGGCACCTACTGCGGGCTTTCCTGTTCCTCAACCCTCATCACAGCCCATTTTACAGATGGGCACAGTGAGGGGAGAAGATGCCTGCCTGGGTCGTGGCTGGGAGGAAAACAGCATCCTGGCCCCGGGGGTCAGGTGGCCAGGAGGGAAGGTGCCAGGCTGCTCCGCGGGCAGGGAGAGACCCACACTGTCTGTGGGAACCATCACCTGCGGCCTGGAGGAGAAACATCGATACCCCCTGGGCACCCACGGCCAATTAGTTGAAGAGGAGGAGGGGGAGGCTGATGCAAGGGCCCAGACTTTGAAATTTGACTGTGACAACCGCCCTGGTAAACTTGATTCACCCACAGGCTGGGAGCCACCTTCTCCGGAGCCTCCCTGCCTCCAAGTAATGCAGCTGCCCCTCTGCTTGCACCCCGCTGTGGTCCCGGGCCACTTCCTAACCACCTGGGCCTCCCTCCTCTGGGAAACAGGGGTGTTATGGGTTGAACTGTGCCCCCCAGATTCATACATCCAAGTCTTAACCCCCAGGACCTCAGGGTGGGACCTAGTTTGGAGATGGACCTTTACAGAGGCCGTCAAGTTAAAGTGAGGTAGGGTGACCCTAATCCAATCTGACCGGCGTCCTTCTAAGAAGGGAGAATTTGCACAGAGCTACACAGGGAGAACGCTGGGTTGACCACCGTCTACAAGCCTAGGAGGAGGGCCTGGAACAGAATCTCCCTCACGGCCTCAGAAGGAGCCTTGATCTCAGACTTCCGCCTCCAGAGTCCTGAGACAATAAAAGTCAGCCGTAGCGGCCCCGCCCCTCGGGGGCACGGGTTAGGTAGCCCAGCAAACTGTTGATAATACAGGCTGGTAGTTGAGATCATCTACCTCAATGTCTGGCAGATGTGGGCCTCCAAAAGGTGTGGGCGACCTCCATTAACATTAAAAAGCCCATCACACCCTTGACAAAACAAAAACAATGTCAAGACCTGTATTCAGCCCTGGGGGACAGCAGAGCTCAGGGTTTACCTCCGAGCTACTGCGGGGGAGGGTGGCTGGGAAGCAAGGGTGGGATCTGCTCCACCACCCGGGAGCCCAGCACAGGACGCAGGAAGTTTGTGAAATTCCTGGCTGCATTTGGGATGGTGGCTGCCTCAGTGATCTCCCCATTTAACACCTCCAACCAAAGGTTCCCAAGCGCCTACCGTGTGCCGGTCCCGTGCGGGCGCCTCAGCACACTCTCTGAGCTGTGCCACGGCCCTGTGAAGTGGGACCTGTTTGTGGGCTCCCATTTTACAGGTGAGCAAACTGAGCCTCAGACGTGTGTCATTCAGCCCGACCCTGCCTGACCCTGACACCGCGTACCCTGCTGCAAGCCCAAGCCATCAGGGGCTGCTGGAGTGGACAAGTGAGGTGGTCAGGGGAGCGTCCAGGAAGGGCTGACACTCCAGACAAAGGGGGAAGGGCGTTCCCAGGAGAGGGAATGGCTCCCGCGGCCCCAAGGTGGGTGGGCCTGTGGCACAGTGGGGCAGGTGGAAGGTGGGGTTAGCAGCTAGAAATGACACTGAGTCTTAAGAAAAGTCCATACGGGGCGTGAAGGACTTTCTCTGAGTCCTTTTCAGTCGGAGACTGATTTAGATTTGGAAAGTTCCCTCTGTTGGTGGTGTGGACAGTGGTCTCCGAGAGAAATCCAGTGCCAGACACATAAGCAACTTTACAAAAGGAAAAGGAAATCTTATAAAAAGGAAAAGGAAATCATGCAATTTTTTTAATAATATATTTTATTTGGCCTAATATAATAAAAATGACTGAGATAGTTTACATTATTTTTCTCACACGTGGTCTTCGAAATCCCAGTTATAGCACGTCCCAGTTCAGACTAGCTGCTCTTCAAGTGCTCAGCAACCACCTGAGGCTGGTGGCCACCGTCTTGGACAGCGCAGGTGTAGGCGAGGGGCTGTGGGGGCCGGAGTGGAGACAGGGAGGCCGATGGGAGGCCACCGTCCGGGGGAAAGTTCCCACCATCCGGGGGAAAGGATTCCACCCTCAGACACCAGCCTAGGCAGGGCACACAAGGAGGGACTTGTAACGACTGGTCCAAGATTGCACAGAAGGCAGCACCAGGTCTGGACTCTGTCGAGTGTCCAGTGGGCAGGTCACAGAGTAGCACAATTTGGTTTCAGCCCAGACAGCTGGTGTCCCCAGCGGGCCAGGTCACCCTCCACTCCAGACTAATGTGAGGCTTCCTGTCGCAGCTGGAGGGTGACCCGAGGCCTGACCCTGGCGGCCCTGGCGGATGAGCCCGGAAGGAAGGCCTCCTCCTTGATGCACTCCGAAGTGGGGAGTGCTGGGCTGGCGGGGGCTTCCCTGGGGACTCCCTCGGGAAGCACTTCACACGCTGGTGGGCACTCGGCCAGGGCAGCCCCCAGCAGCTGCAGGAGGCGAGGGCCTCGGGTGCAGGGAGGGAGGGCCAGCACCAGCTCCTGGGGCTCCTGAGGAACTGCCTCAGCACCTGGGTCTGGGGGAACACCAGGGTTAACCCCACAAGACAGCTGGCGCTCTCAGGGAACATGCAAGCAGGCCAGCTGCCCCAGGACTCGGGGCACCAGAGAGCGGGGTCAGGAGCACATCCTCGCTGTGGGGCCGGGATGAGGCCCTTCACCTCTCTGGCCTCTGCTTGCTCCTCTGTGAAATGGGGGCATTGGGACGCCTCTCTCACGGGCCAGGGTGAGAATTCAATGAGCTCATGTGTGAGCATGTGGGTCCCCACAAGAGAGCTATCTGTGGCCACATCATGGAAGTTTCAGGCCCCTCCTCGCTTCTGGTGTGAGGCCTCCTCTCACCTGAGCTGAACTGTGCTCCCAGGACCTAAGCCCTACCCTGCTCTGGGAGTTCACTCCCTCATACTTTGTCCATTCTCCTTCAGAATAAGTACTCGGGGTACTCCAAAGATCCCACAATGCCTAGCCTTGGGGTGCCTCCCTCTCTCCTTCCTTTCCCCTTCCTCCACACCCCCCAAACATATATTGAGCACCTACTACGTCCCAGATGCTATGCCAGGCACTGGGGATTTCCCTGGGAACAAAATAGACAAAGCCCTGCCCTCCTGAAGCTGACAGCCTGGAGGCAGACACTAGTCACTTAAATAAAGAGTAGGCGCAAAATTGTGACTGTCTTTAGTCCTTTGGAGACATGCCTGGCTGGCAGTAGGGGGGCAAAGAGCAGAGGGATGGAACAGGGAAGTGACTGTTGAGAGCTAAAAGAAGCGTGAAGTAGGTGTGATCGGGAGGTATGGGGGAAGAGCAGCGAGTGCAAAGGTCCTGTGGCCGCATCTCCACTGCCTGGTGTGGGGAGGAGCTGAAGGCAAGGGCAGGGCAGAGCGGGCAGGCCTCCTAGGGTAGGCTGGAGCCGTGGAAGGACTGAGCAGGGTTGGTGTGTTCTGATCTAAAAGATCAGCCTGGCTCCTGGGACAGTGCTTGGAGGGAGCAAGGGTGGGGCCGAGTTGGACACGACAGCAGGGGCATAAAAGGTGAGAAGTGCGTAGCTGCCGCACGCAGGAACCTCCGCCCGGGAGCCCCGCCCACAGGCGGTGCACCCTCTGCGCATGCCCAACCCCGGAGCCCGGGCGGCAGGTGGCCCGCCCTCTGCGCATGCCCAGCCCAGGAGCCCCCTTCTACCGGCGGCGTGCCCACTGCGCATGCCCAGCCAAGGGAGCCTTGGCTCGTCGCAGTTGCTAAGGCCGCTGAATCCCTGGGACCCCGCGGTCCGGCCTTTGCCCCGTTCTGGGGTGGATCGAGAGGCAGCCCACTGTGGCCGTACTCCTGAGCACCCTCTCCAGTATCTGCTCACTCAGGAATAAAGGCGGCATTGGCCTCTCTGCCTTACTCTTTTATCTGCTCACTGAGGGTTAAGTTGGGGCAGCTGGGGGCGCATCATCTGCTCTCCGCACAGGTGGGTGGTGGTGGGGAGGAGCCGAAGTCTAGGTCCAGACCTGGGCGGCACGTGGGCTGGAGGGAGAGCGTGGTGGCGGGATGGGGGTTACTCTCCAGGACCTTGTCTCCCTCCTGAAGTTCCAGAGTTCATTCTACAGGTTGGGACTGACCCCTGATGCATCCTTCAGGCCCTGCCTCCCCACACCCCCCGTTCTCACCCCTCCCTCCCCCTGGGATTTTTGCTTCCAGTCTCAAATATATCAGGCTCTATTTAATCTCCATTCCCCTGTCGTGAGCTGTCTGTTGCCAGGCTGGCCCTTTTGGGAAAAGTGGAGGAGAATGGCTCCGCCACCCAATGGAGAGCTGTTGTTTGATGGGGGACAGGGTTTGGCTGCAGCTGGGCTGTGGGCATGGGTAGAAAGGGCTGGACGTGTAGGGGAGGGGAGGAGCCCCATAGGCCTGTCCTCCTGTGCCTGTGAGGCCAGGGGCACCCGCTTCAGCCTCCTTTTCCCCAGCTGCCTGCCTGGTGGGGACTGCAGAGCCAGACCAGCTTAGCCTGCAAGGTGTGGGTCCTGGTGTTACCAGTCCGTGTGCACGACACACAGTGAGGCCAAGCAAACCCAAGCACTGGAGTTTGGAGCAGAGGAAGGTTTGTCGCAGAGTCCAGCAGGGAGAACTGGCGGCTCGGGCTCAAAACCCCGAACTCCCCGATGGTTTTCCGGGAGAAGTTTTTACAGATAGGATTTGGAGTGAGGGCTGCAGGGTGAGTGGCTTTCTTCTGATTGGTTGGCGGTGCTCCAGGAATGTTGATCTCCTCCTGAAGTTACCTTCCTCTACCTGGGTAGGTGGGGTCTTAGTTCCTGACGGAGAGCTCAAAGGTACTGATATGTATATTCCCTGAGAAGGAGCTGGGACCCTGCCCCGGGGCTGCACTATTGTTTCCTGACTGCTCCCCCCTGCATCCTCTCCCTTCACTGCTTAGCAACTCTTTGAATCTGCCCTTTGGAACTCAGGGAAGGTCAAGGAGGCTGAATGAAGCCTATTTCCTACAAACAAGAAATGGGGGGGGGGGGGACACACAGAAAGGCTTCTGTGTCCAGCAGGGCCCAACAGGTTCCTGCTCAGTTTCACTGGGGCCTGTGGCCAAGGACCCGGGTGGGCAGATGGGCGTGAGGATGAAGCCAGGGCGCTGGGACAGGATGAGCAGCAAGTGGGGCTCTGAGCCGGCACCTATTTCTGTTCACAGTATCAGGACTTTGAAGGACGAGGGGGTCGCTGGGCTGCGACGGTGCTCAGAGCCAAAGTTCTGGGGGCATGGCAGGGTGTCACGCCGCGCTGGGAGATAGGCCATGCTGAGCAGAAATGGGAACTCATGCTCTTGAGTGGAGGGTAGCACTTGATCCGGTAAGATCCATCCTGAGCGCCCCGTAATCCCCTGAGCTATGGCTTTCTGGTGACTGAGCTGACGGCGAGGGGCCTCGACGTGGGCCTTGGGCCTCTACAGGCCTTGCCTTCCCCCGACTACTGTCACAGCCTTGAAACGCCGCCCTTGGGGTCACATCCCTCTGATTCTGTAACGTTCCTGGGTTTTTCAGCGTTAAGCAAACACTAATGAGACGCTGCCAGCAGCTGACACTTATTAAAGGTGTCCTGTGTAGCAGGCTTTGTTCGTTTTTGGGTTTTTTTGGCATTATCTCTTATTTATACAGGAAATAAATCCTCTTAACAGCCCATTTACAGACTAGGAAACAGCGGCTCAGAGAGGTTAGGGAACTTGCCCAAGGTCATCCTGCTGGGGGGTGGCAGAAGCAGGATGGAACCCTGCCTGTGTGCTGATGGGCCTGGGAGCACCCTGATTCATCTTTAGAACCTCCACCCTAACCCTGATGGGAGCAGCAGACCCCTGAAAACAGGCTGAATGAAGCTGATTAACTAGGCAGCTGAGATGGCAGGGAAGGGAGTCGGCTCTTGGGGTGGGGATGGGGTCCCACAGTCCTGGATTCAAACTCTGCCATGAAAGAGCTGTGTGCCCTTGGGCAAGTTACTTCACCTCTCTGAGTCGCAGTGTCCTCCTCTATCAAGTAGGTTACTAAGCTATGATTTAAAAATATGTTGTGAGAATTCAGTGTAATGTGGGGTGGAGATCAGAAGGAGGTGCCTCAGGCAGGACCACCCCCCAGTCCCCCGCCACCCCGGCTGACCCCAGCCAGCTGAGGAAGGCCTGCGTCTCTGCTGCAGGGGGGCCCATTCTCTCATTCTGCAGGGAGCAGCTTGAGCCCAGAGAGGGCACAGGCTCACCCTGCATGGCACAGCAGAGGAAGCCTAGAGAGATGGGGAAAAGCGGCTCACCACTATGGCTGCAGCGGATCAAGGCAATCCTTCCGACTGGGGGCTCCAGCCTCACACCACACTCAAATCTCCCTAGACTCGGTCCTCTAGGTTATCACGGTGATATCGCTAGGGTGTTGGTGGTCTTCTGTGATCCTTCTGTTTTTTAAATGGAGGGCAATGCTTAGCCCAAGAGTAGGTACTCTCAGGCCAAACATCCCACCCTGTGCTTGGCGGGATTTCCTGAGGCCCATGTGTGCTAGTGCCTGTTTACTCTGTGACCTAGGAAACAGCCCCCTCCCCCTCCTGGTGAGGCTTGCCTGGGAAGAGCAGAGGTGAGAAGGCTGGCAGATAAAGAGCACGCTCTGGTCTGTGAGCCTGGGGAGGTCTGTAATTAACATTTCAGCAACCCTGATAGCATCGATTCCTGCTTCCTATCTCCGGGACTCTCCCTCTCCCGGTTAATCCACTGTTCAGTTTGTAAGTGATGTCCTGACCTTAGCCACACCTCGATTAGGAGGGAGACACCTCTCCCTGCCCTCTCCTTTCCCTGTCCCACCTTCTCTGCTGAATGTTCAGCAGCTTTTCGTTCGAAAGGTGATCATACAAAACGTTTGCTAAAAATAACCGAGTCAAACATTCCTAGACGTCCTGTGCTATTGTAGATCTTAAATACTTATTAAAAATGAGAGCATACCCCAAGTAGATTTTCATAGAATATGAATTTTTTTTTTTTTAATCCAGTTTTCAGTCTGCAAAATGTGCTGAAAGACCCAGGTCCCCAGGCCCTGGTCCGGGTGGCCTGGGCAGCAATCCTTTTCTCCCACGTCCATCTCGGGGTGGGCTCTGCGCTCAGCCTAAGCTGGGTTCCAATCCCCGAGCCGCACCTTTGGAGCCGACCAGCTGAGGGAGGGCTCCTGCTGGTGGTGGTCAAGCCCCTGGCCTCTGAACCCTGAGTGCCAGCTCCACTTTCGCCCATTTTATGGGGGGGGGAATGGAGGCCCACCGTGGTCCCCGCCAAGACCCAGAGCCGTGTCGGAGCATCAGGCTGGTCACCCCCGGGTGTCCCCACACTCCCTCTCGTCCTGCCACCCCTCAGAACAGAGTAGCCCTGCCACCACTGAGCACGCCTCCGTGCCGGGCCGCTCTGGGCTCTCAGCTAGGACAGCTCACCCTCCCAGCTCAGGAAGGGCTGCAGCCGGGCCCAGCTGCCCGGCCCCTAGGGGAGGGGGCCGAAGGCGTCCAGGGGCCGTCCAGAGCTCTGCTCTCTCTTGAGTTCTTTGTGTGGTCTCAGTCTTCCGGACCACAGGGTCTCTGAGGTCCCCGTGGCTTGGGGGGGCGGTCTCCTGGAACATGGGGTCCCTGAGGTCCCAGAAGGCTGAGCTGAAGCTTTCCTCGCCAGGGGGACTGGAACGCGGGTGGGAGCGCCAGGAAGCCGCCTCCAGCTTAGCGGCCGGTTCCAGCTCCCTACAGGTCAGGGCCAGGAGGGAGCTTGGCCCCCGGTCTGGAGCTAGATCACCAAGACCCTGAACTCTAATAGGAAGGACGCCAAGGTGGCCCTGATGCGGATGGCTCGTGGCACCGTCCCCACCGGGGGAAGGGCTGCTCCCAGGCGGGCCGGAGGTGGGTGGCCACGGGCAGGGGCCTCGGTGTTCTCATCCGTGAGTCAGTGGTGATGGGAACATTTATTTACACGAGTGGCCGGCGCAGCCGAGGCCTTGGAAGACAGGAGTTCATTGCCAAGGCTGGGCAGAGGGTGCTGGGGTGAGGGCAGGGACAGCGCCTGGAATGTCCCTTCTCGGGCACCTGGTCGCCGTCCCCAGGGTCTGCTGGGCAGCAGGCCTTGTGGCCAGCGCTGGGACGAGGGGGCACTGCCCCGAGGACCCGCCCACAGCGGGCACCAGTCTGCTGGGGGAGGCGAGGGAAGGAGTGTGCCTGGAGATGATGGGTCCTGGGCCGGGGTGCGGGGCCCCTGCAGGGGCCCTGAGGGGAGCGGTCCTGGCTGGGAGGGGCAGGAGGGGCAAGGCAAGGGATTCTCCCCTGGAGCCTCCGGAGGGAACCAGCCCTGCTGGCACCTGGATCGCAGGACTCCTGACCTCCAGAACTGTGACAGGTTAAATGTGAGTTGTTTTAAGCCACCAGATGTGTGGTGCAGCAGCCCTAGGAGACTAAGACTGGCTTTCTAGGCCCAGAGGCCCGAGGCCCGCCCAGCTGCCATCATGGAGCAGGGCTGGGTCAGGCCAATCCCCGAACCCCCAGTGGCGGTCACCAGGAGCCCTTGGCAGTCCCCCGCCCGCAGGCCCATGGAATGGGGTGGGCTAGGGCTCGGACCGGTGCAGGGCTGTGATCCCCTCGGGCCACAGGCAGGCCCTTCTGGAGGCACCCCCCGCCCCCTGTGTGGTGTTGGGGTCCCTATGGGGATGGCAGGGGTGGCAGGTGACACGGAAGTGGGTGGATTCTCCTGGCCACTCTCTGGGGTACATTGGGGTCTCCCTGGAGACTCTGGAGCTGGTGGTGAGGCTGCCCTTCCCCTGCTGACTCACCTCAGCCGGCCTTGTCTGAGCACCAGGCTGGCTGCAGGCAGTGCTAGGCGGGCCACAAACTGTACAGATGGTGCTTCTGGTTAATCCTGTCAGCGGTCTTGTGGTCTTGTGGGGTGTTGTTACCCCTGTTTTTCAGATAAGGATTTGTGTTTTTCAGATAAGGGTTTTTAATAGTTTATTTTTCTTTGTTTTTTATTGACGTGAAATTCACATAACATAAATCACCACAGTGAAGTGTACAGTTTGGTGGCACTTGGTACATTCACAGTGTTGTGCAACCACCCCCTCTATCGAGGTCCAGAATAAATATAGTTTTTATTAATTAATTTATTTTTGTCCGTGTTGGGTCTTAGTTGCTGCGTGCGGACTTTCTCTAATTGCGGCGAGCGGGGCCTACTCTTTGTTGCAGTGCGCAGGCTTCTCATTGCGGTGGCTTCTCTTGTTGCGGAGCACGGGCTCTAGGCGCGCGGGCTTCAGTAGTTGTGGCTCGCGGGCTCTAGAGCGCAGGCTCAGTAGTTGTGGCGCACGGGCTTAGTTGCTCCGCGGCATGTGGGATCTTCCCGGACCAGGGCTTGAACCCATGTCCCCTGCACTGGCAGGCGGATTCTTAACCACTGCGCCACCAGAGAAGTCCTAGGTCCAGAATATTTCCATTAGCGCAAAAGGAGAACCTGTATCCATTAAGCGGTCACTCTCCATTCCCTGCCCCCACCCCCTGGCAACCACTAATCTCCTTTCTTTTTTTTTTTTTTTAAAGATTTTATTTTTTATTTATTTACTTATTTATTTTGGCCGTGCTGGGTCTTAGTTGCGGCATGCATGCAGGATCTAGTTCCCAGACCAGGGATCGAACCTGGGCCCCTGCATTGGGAGCGTGGAGTCTTACCTACTGGACCACTGTCTCCGTGGATTTTCCTGTCTGGACATTTCCTCTAAATGGAATCACGCACTATGATTTGTGTGTGTGTGTCTGGCCTCTTTCATGTAGCATAATGTTTTCACGTTTCATCCGTGTTGCGGCGTGTGTCAGTGCTTCCTTCTTTTTGATGGTTGAATAATATTCCACTGCATGGCTGTTTAACTGTGCTGAAGTCGGGGTTTGAACTCTTTGCGGAGTCCTGGCTGTGCTCTCTCCCATAGGCTTCACCACCCCAGGCCTGCCCTCCCCTAGCGACTGGGGGCTTCTGCCCCCTCCAGGGTGAGTGTCAGGCTGGGCTGGGGAGGGGTTGGGTGGGGAGTGTGAGGTCCCTCCAGACTGAGATTGAGCACAGCAGATATTCTGCAGATAACCTTCCGGCCTGAGGTTCCAGAATTGGCAAATCCTACAGTTCCAGGGTCTCAGAGCTCTTGGATCTGAAGATTCTTAAACACTCAGCTTCTGAGGTTCCAGGAGCTGAAGAGTTCTGAGCAGATACCTGTCCCCATCCACAGCCCCACAGCAGATATCACTAATCGAGCTAGCTGGGCCTTAGGGTCCCTGCAAGGGCCTGGGCTGGGGACCTCCACCCAACTGGGGTGAGGCCTGTTGGCCCCTGCTTCCAGCAAACTGTTCATCTCCAGCTGACCGTTCCCTCCCTCCTGGCCTCCCAGCCCCCTTCTCATGCCCCCAGGCTCCTCCCTGCCCCCTCCTACCCTGGGGGACCCTGGTCTTTCCTGCCCCCCTCCATCCTGTGACAGCAGGGCCTGTGACAGCCGGGGTGGACCCCGAGAGAGGGTCCTGCAGGCTCTCCTGTGGGGAGAGGTGGTGGGGACAGAGGGCTTTCCAGAGGCTGGGGGAGGCTGCCCAGGGTGCCCAGGCTCCTTGGCCAGCGGCAGAGAACCTGGCTGGAGGGCAGGGGAAGACCCCAGGAGGTGACGTGGCACCCTGTGCTCCCTCCTTGCCCACCTGTCCTCCAGGTGTCAGCCCCAGGGTCTGTCCTTTGGGTGGGGGATGGGCTCCTGGGGGGGCTCCTGGGGCGGGGGGAGATGAGGTCACACATGGTGTTGGTAATTTCTCTCGTCTCCTCCTCCTGACATCTTGTGGACATCAGTTCCACGGCATCTGTTAAAGGGCGGCTTGGAATTGGAGCTGTGTGCTGGGGGCTCTCAAGCTGGGCTCTTGGCGCCCTGGGCCCCTGCGCGTTGCGGGGTCTGTGCTGCCCTCGTGGGAAGACATTCCATTTCTGTTCCTCCTTGTGCCTCTGGCCCTGTCCTCCTGCCGCGGCCTGGGACTGGGGATCCTTTGTGGGAAAGGGCGAGCTCTGGCCTGGAAATAGCCAAGTGTGCACAGAAATAACCCTGGCCTCAAAAAAGAACATGGAAAATTAAATAGGGAATATTAGCATTCGCCTGGCCCTTTCCATGGCCATTATCTCATGGGGAGACAGCATTTTTATCCTCATTTTATAGACGAGGGAACTGAGGCTGGGGAGGGAAGTGACCTGCCTGAGGGCCTTCTGCCGGGCAGCTGGCCTCTGACCCCGTGCTTTCCATGACGTGGCTGCACCCCACCCCCCCACCCCGGGGTCTCTGCCACCCTGGGAGATGTCCTAGCCTACTTCTCTGAAGGCCAGATTCCTCTGCATCCCCCAAAACTCAGCGAAATGCCCCTTTCTCTGGAAAGCCCCCCCAGCCCCCTGGCTGGCAGTGGAGCCCTCCGTGGTCCCCACCAGGACCGCGCCACCCTGCAGCAGACGGTGGGCTCCGCAAGGCAGGGACCATGGCTGTGTCCTTCACGCTGCGCCAGGCAGCACGTGGCAGGTGCTCGGTAAGTGCTTGCTGAGTGGCTCATCGATGGACTGTTCCTATTACCGTGTGGGTAGAGGTCAGCTGAACCCCTCATCCCCTCCCCTGCATTTTCATCACAACAACCTGAGAAGTTCAAATTAGCATGAGCATAGCCACTTTACCGATGAGGCTCAGAGAGGTCAACTCACCTACCCAAAGGTCACACAGCGACTAAGGGCAGGATCTGGGATTTGATCCCGGCCCCACAAGCACGGATCTTTCTGGAGAGCCCAGTGTGTGCCTGGCACTGGGCTCAGGTGGGCCTCTGACTGCCCCGCCTGTCAACTCCCTTCCCTTCCTGCACCCTGTGGCCCACTGTCCCTTGGGATGGCTCTCATGTGTGGCATCTGAACGCCCTTCCTCACAGCCAGCACCCCCTCTGTGGGGTCTGGCTTGTCTCTCGAGGGCCCCTCCCAGGCGTGGGGGGGCATGCTGCTCCAAGAGCATTTCAGGGACCCTGTGAGGTGCCGCCTGCAGCCGCCGGGGGGACCAGGAAAGGTGGATTATCACAGGAAGACAAGTGCCCGGTGCACCGACCAGACGTCCACGTTTCAGGGGCCTCCGGGAACACCTGCGAACCACAAACCTCCCTCTCTCAGCTCCCTCAGCCTGGCCCCCCATTTCTTGTCTCCTTGGCAAGCACCGAGGCCTGAGGCTCCCCCTGTGAGAGGCTGGGGTGGGCAGAGGCCACAGGCAGGGGACACGGGAGCAGCCGGAAGGTTCTAGAGCCATCTCAGTGAAGGAAGATGGATGCAGGGAGGATGTCAAGGTCCTGGTGTACAGAATTAGGGTTCAGGGTCCTAGGGTTGTGTCCATCTCTCCAGCCCAGCAAACACCTGATATTTGGGGGAGTGCAAGGGGCTCTGGGAAGGGGACACAGGCTGAGGGGGTGGGTAGATGGGAGGATGGGAGGGAATATCTGGAAAGGGAAGCACGTCTGAGGGAGGGGTGGTCGGCCCTTGTTCCGGGAGGCCCGCCGGGGGTCTTGGGCCCCAGGGCCCTCGACTTGAGCTTCCTGGGGCTCCCGGTGGGGCTCCTCGGGAGAGGCCGGTTCCACTTGACGTCTCCAGGAATCCAGGCCCTGCGCCAGCCCCGGGACCAGACTGCCCTCCTCAGTGAGCCGGGCTGGGGGCTGCAGCCCGCCCCGATGGGCACCGCTGCGTGGAAGTTTGGTGGGCAGGTGAGGCATGGGCGGCGCCACACCTCAGCTGTCAGGCCAGTGCCTACTGGTCACTCCCCTCTGTGTCCAGTACAGGACCTGTCCCTTCTGCCTAAGCAGAGGGTCCAGGGACCACCAAGCGACTCATGCCCAGGGCAGTCTCTCCCTGGCTTCCACCTGTCCATCTGTCTGTCTCCTGACTCCTTCCACAGCCTGGAGCTGGTGCCAGTGCTGCGGTTGGAAACGCAGAGCACCACTTGTCCGGACATCCCAGCCCTTGGGCGCGTTTCTCTCTCCTGCCACACAGCAGTCTCAGCTGCCAGGCTGTGTAACTCAGGGCAGCTGTCCGACCCTCTCTGGGCTCATGAGATGGTGAAATGAGGTTCTTCACCTGGGGCCCCAGTATGGCCTTGGGGGGCTCTCAGCTCCCCCTAGATCACGCGCCAGAAGAGGAGGCACATCTCAGGGGAGCCCCAGCTGCCCACAGAGCCCACCGTCCCCGCGTGTCATGGAGTCAGTCGTCGGCCTCATTCCACAGCCCACAGGGAGGGGCTGGCTCCTCCCCCTCTGCGATCACCTCGCCTAGCCGCCCCTCTG
Organism: Orcinus orca; assembly: GCF_937001465.1. Taxonomy (NCBI): domain Eukaryota; kingdom Metazoa; phylum Chordata; class Mammalia; order Artiodactyla; family Delphinidae; genus Orcinus; species Orcinus orca. Next base: position 85,084,296 of record NC_064575.1, read on the forward strand.
GCGGGTGGGGAGACAGACCTGGAGTGAGGGGTTGCCTGGAAGGTGGCCGAGTTGAAGGGGTCAGGGGCTTCCTGACTCAGTGTCACTCTTCTCTCCGGGAGGGGAAGGAAGCTGCAACTCCTCTGAGCAGCCTTCCAGGATTGCCAGCTCTGGGGCCACCCCCCGAGGGTCAGGTGGCAGAGGTGATCAGGAGGGTCCCTGCCCTCCTTGGTCCTGGCTGACGGCAGACACCTCGGGCGCCTGTCCTGGGCCAGCAGCGCCACCTGGTGGCCGCAGGCCCCCCGGACGCCTCCATCCAACCGGTGGTGCCAGGGGATCAGCCGGGGGGGCTAGGCCAGCCGGGGAGGCGCCGGCTCAAGATCACTGGCAGCTCCGAGAGAGAACGCAGGCATCCTGCCCGCCTGAGACCAGAATGTGCCCCCCCACACACACCATGGGTGCAGGCATCAGGGGGAAGCTCAAAGACAGGGCTTCACCCAGAGGGATGAGTGAGGATGGAGGCGTCTCAGTCACTGTGACCAGTGTGTGCGTGTGCGCCCGGGAGGGGAGGGCAGGCGTCCTGTTGGGAGGGAGACCCTCAGGTCATACCTAGCACAGGAAGGTAAAGGACGCTGTTGAAGGAATGAAGGAAAATGAATGAACGTGCTGGGACCTTTCTTGGGGAAGCCCTATTGCCCTCATTAGCTCACTTTAATCATTACTTATTGACAGCTGAGCACCGTGGGAAGACACACACACACACACACACACACACACACACACACACACACACACACACGTATTACATACACGCACAATGCACGCACACACATACACAAAACGTATGCACACACAACACACGTGTACACAAATACATACATACAGAACACAATGCACATACAAATGTACACACAACACATGCATACACACATGTGCACAACACAACAAACGCATATACAACATACATGTACACGTACACACATGCACACAACATGCGCACATATACAACACACACAAATATGCACATGTATATGTGCATGTACCTACATACATACACGTGCACACAACACACGCAATGCATGTATGTATAATATACGCATGTGCACACACATTCAAATATATGCATACACTTCAATACACAACCACATACATGCATGCACACAACAAATACACACACGTCCCAATACATGCACACATAACATGCACACATACGCACACACACAATTGTTTACTCCTCACGATCGCACCTGAAGGCAGAGGGTGTAATTATCCTCCACGACACAGAGGAAGGAAACGGAGTCTCGGGGACAGCGTGTGAGTTGCTCAAGGCTGGAGAAGCTGGTGTGGCCAAGGGGCCTGGCATGGGCCAGACGCCCTGTTACCCTGCCCTGGGCTGGACTGCGGCACCCACTCCACGAGCCTCTGGCAGTTGGGGTCCCAGGAGCTGCCTCCCGTGGCTTTGCTCTGGAGAGGAAGGGTGGAGTAGAGTTCAGCGTCCTGGATGTCACCCCTGTGGAGTAGAACTTGACCTTCAGTCCCCGGCAGGACACTCGGAGGGGTACCCATGGGGGTGGGTGGGGCAAGAAGACCCTCAGAGGTCCCAGGACTCCTTCATGAAGCGGTTCCCCAGGCCACTGGTACAGCCTGGACCCCTGGGGTACACACCTCATCCCTACTTCCATCTGAGACCCCCGTCAGGAGCCCCCACTCTGCCAGGGGTGCCCCGGGAAGGCCTCCCTGTGGTGTGACTGGGGACCCCACGCCTTGTGAGGACACCTCCCTGCCCAGAACTGGGGCCCAAGAAGCCGAGGGGCTGCAGGGTAGGGGGAACAGAGCCCCAGGTTGGTTCATAAACACACACAGAGCGTCCCACATTTCAGTCGTTGTTGACCTGGGTACTGAGGGTCTAACACCGCAGGGAGCCATTCTGAGCTCCGGATTACGGATGAGGAAACTGGAGCCCAGAGAGGGGCAGGGGTGTGGCGGGGGTCTCATGGGGATTTGGAGGGACTCCTAGGCTGCGCCTCTAGCTGGATGGGTGCTGTCTCAGTTTGGGGGGCACCTGCGGTCTGGGCAGCAGACTCCTACTTACAGGTGGCAGAGCCAATGCTCGGAAGGGTCCCAGAGTCAGCAGATCAGCAGATGAGCTGGTGTGGGACCGGTGTGCATGGTCCCAGTGCGTGGGCTTGTGTCCACGCACCCACTGGACCTCAGTTTCTTCATCTGTAAAATGGGGGTGAAACACCCTGGCCCTGCCATCCCGTCGGGCACTGGATGCTTGAAAAGCTCCCAGCACCACAGCCTCAGGAGAGGCTCAGCCCGAGGGGTCTGGAAGCCAGGTGGATAAGGTGAGGACCAGGAGGGAAGAGCCGTGAATGTCTCCTCCTCCGGGAAGTCCTCCCGGATGCCCCTACGTGGCTGGTCCCACATGGTGTGGTGTGGGGCTCTGATCTCCCAGCTGCCCAGCTGTGCCCCCAGGCTGCAGACTCCCCAGGGCCTGCAGAGAAGATGCTTCAGTGCAAAGCACAGAGCGTCAACATCATCTGAAGAACCAGGACGATGGGGGTGGGTAGGTGGGTGGGTGGGGAGTCCCTGAGGGATCAGCGAGGGGCCAAGGGCACCGGTGGGGCAGGCATCCAGTCCGGAGGGCACAGCTGAGCCATGTGGTCTGTCCTGCAGTTGGGTAGGTGCTGGCCCCGGGACAGCTGGGCAGAGAGGGAGGGACCCACAAGGAGGACAGTCAGGGCTGGTCCTGGGCAGACTGGCCGGGCAGTGGACCTGCTGAGACCAAGACACAGAAGAGAACAGGACACCCCCGGTGCGGTTGTCGGGAAGCTCTGTGCCTTCCTCCCGCCAGTGGAGGCTGGGGAGGCCCCGAGGGGCAGGTGGTCAAGTGCAAACGGCGGGGCTAGGGTGGTGGGTAAGCCAGGGAGACAGCAGGGGCCCAGGCCCGGTAGCAGGGGAAGGCGGGGGCCATTTCCCCAGTCCCCCCACCGTGCCCCCTTCCTGCACCTGGGGGCGCCCTTCTGTTTGCTGACACTCAGCTGACTGGTCCCTGACCTCCCTGGCCCACAGCTGTCCTGGCTGCTGTCCAGGGGTCAGGGGTTGGGGGTGGCCTTGGCCCTGGGGTCAGGCAGGTCCGGGTGGGACATTCCAGCTCCGTTTTTAAGGTGGCATGGGGTAGCCTTGGATTGGTCCCATTGCATCGCTCAGCCTCAGTTTTCTCCTCTGTGAATTGGGAACAGAGACCCCTCGGGCATGGGGTCGGCCCCAGTGTGTGGGAGGATGCGAGGGGTGACTGGTCCCATGGGGGTCTTCACCTCATTCAAGGGTCCCCCTCACACCTGCCTCCTGAGCTCCCCTGTCCGGGGATAGGGGAGGGCTGCGTCTGGGGGTGGGGGCACTGAGAGCCTCCCGAGGGGCTGAAGAATGGGAGGCGGTGAGGGCAGAGGGAGGAGTGTGAAGAGGCAGGGGGTGGGCAAAAGTGTGGGGTGTAAACCAGGACCTGAGGGTGGGACAGCCATCTCACAGGGCCGCCACCTCTGCTCAGGCATCAGAGGCCTCCAGGAAGCTGGGGCGGGCGCCCAGGGACATTTCCTGCTATTAATGGAGCTTAATCTAAACAGGCCCTAATATTTACCTCTAGGCGCCTCCGGCCTCTGAGGGTGCCGTACAGCGAGAGTGACGAGCCCCACCCGGGCAATGCCCTTCTTACTCCGTGCTTCCCGGGCCGTGTGTGAGGCAGGAACTGGGGGCCTGGGGGCTCAGGTTTGAGGCCCCTGCCGGATGCCCAGAGCCTGTTTCCCTGTCTGGGCAATGGGGTGACAGCCCAGGCTTATGGGGAAGTTCAGAAGGCGGACAGCTCAGCAGCTCTTGCCTGTAGCGGAGCCGTAGCCCCTCCCTCCGGATCATACCTGTGGGTGATCTGACTGGATGCTGCGGGCAGGCTGGCTGCCCTGCCCACGTCTATGTTCTCTCCCTGGGCAGGCGGAGTTGGGACCAGGCTGGGGCGACGACCCGTCACTCTGCCGGTCTGTGCCCCTAACCAGCTACTGTGCCCACCCACGGCCCACACCTTACCACCTGCATCCCCTCCAACTCTCGCCCTTCAGAAGCCCCTGTGCCTGCCCCCAGCAGTGATGGCAAAACCATGACCCCACCACCACAGACTTTCCCATGGAGCCCACTGTCCCCAACCACAGGATAGCGAGCGAAGTTGGGTGGACGAGGGGGCCCCCACCTGGCTCAGTGCCCCACGGCGACCCCTGCCCGCCAGCCAGGGCGCTGAGTAAAGGGCACGAAGGGAATAAACAGTTTTAATTCAGGACGATGATTCCTCGTTAAGGAGAATGTTTACATCAGATATAAATACACAAGCCACCTCACGTCACTTGGGCTTTTCAAAAATCTGGGAAGGGAGGCCATGTGGAGGGGACTGCAGAAACTTCGCACTCTGGCCCCTGTGGGAAAAAGGACTGTCCCAGTCTGGCCTCTGGAGGCTCCTGGGCCTGTGTCCCCATGGAGGGAGTGGGGAGGAGCCAGCCGTCAGGAGGAGGAAGCAAGTGCCTGAGGAAGTTGTGGGGTCACGTGTGGTGAATCTCTTGCCCTCAGCCCCCTGTCCACCGGCTGCCAGGCTACAGAGAGGAGGGAGAGGAGTAGAGAGTGGGGAAAACTGAGGCCCACTTAGCGAGGGCTCTGCAAGGGGGCCATCAGACAGCTCTGGGGGGTGATGGAAGGCTCCCTTGGGCCCTGGCACCCTTTATCCCCACGGCTCTTCCAGTCCCTGAGGAACCCAGGCTGGATGGTGGGATTTCACATGTGGGATGAGGGGAGGGGGCTTGGCCACCCTGGATCTGGATCCCAGTTCTGCGCTGGGCTCTTACTTCCATGAATGGTGGGGACTAACGAGACACTGGGTGTGAAGCAGGGCCAGACAGACCTGGGACCCAGCAGGCGCCCAGTCAGTGTGTGCCGAGACCCACGCTGGCCCACCTACCTGAGACCGGCCTCCTCCTTGAGGAAGGGATTGTTCCAGAAGCATTGCAACCCCTCCACCCCCAAGCACAGCAGTCAGCTCAAGTCAGCCACTCGCTCTTTAGTATAAATTAGAGTGAGAACCTGGGATAGAATCAGGGCTGCTGACCCTGGAGGAAAGCCCACAGGTGGTGCTGGGCTGGGACAAACACCTCACACTAACTTTCCCTCCTCTGCTGTGTGACGGCCCAGGTGCCGGCTTGCAGGCCGGGGAGAGACAAAGCTCTGTCAGAGCCTCCCCGCCTGAAAACCCACCATAAGTGCCACTCCCTGGGGTCAGCATCGCTGTCACCGTGGGCTTCTTGGCACAGACAACCCACTCCCGCACCCTCCTTTCCCGAGAGCCAGGCCCCTCCTCTGTTCCATGGAGCTCTGGGCCCCTCTCTGAGCTGGGAGGTGGGGGGAGGCTGCATACTGTGCCCGGCACCCAGTCAAGGCCAAGGATGGTGGTCCTGATGCTGACAACCACGCCCCTTACTTCTTGAGCACCGGGCCCAGGAGGCAACCCTGGGTCCAGCTCCCCCACCACTTCACTGAGCAGGGCTTGGACTCCCCCGGGCTCCAGCATCTCCCACCTTGGCCACCCCACAAGGTCCTAGGGCCAAAGGAGCCACCCCCACTGGGCTCCAGCAGACAGTACTGGTCTTGCAGTACCTGGGTACTCTATGACCCTGGCAAGCTCCTTTCCCTCTTTGAGCCTCAGTTTCCTCGTCTGTAATATGGGGATATAAATGGCCTTTCTGCCTCCCATCCAGGCCTTGCACTAGGGCCCTGAACTCGGGGCCAGGATACTCTGCCTGGAGCCGCCGAGCATGTAGGACTATTATTTTCTTTGGCTGTACCGTGTGGCATGTGGGATCTTAGTTTCCTGACCAGGGATCGAGCTCATGTCCCCTGCGGAGTCTTAACCACTGGACCACCAGGGAAGTCCCATGTAGGACACTTCTTTGCAGACAAAGGGCAAACATGGGGCCCAGATTCCATCTCACCAGTTTCAGTGGTGGTGGCCACGTGAGAGGGTGGAGCCTGGTGGCTAGAGGTGCCTGGGACGCCCAGAGCTCCTCTCTCACAACAGGCGCCCTCCCCCCATACAGCAGTCTAGAGAGGGCTCATGGGAGCTTGAACATTCGACTAGAAGGCATGCAGAGGCTATCCTGGAGTCCAGCTCAGAGGAGGCAACCAGAGGCCCAAGCCAGAGAAATGATCCCTCCCCAGGAAAGGCAGGGAAGCATGATGAGCCAGGTGAGAGGGAGAATGAAGGGTTCTAAGTGTGGGGAGACGGTGGCCTTAGGCCAGCAGGCCTGGGTTCCAGTCTCTGTGTCTTTGCCCTTGGTTTCTCATCCATAGGATGGGCTGTGAGCCTACTGCCCTCCTGGGCCAGCGGGCAGGGTCTTCCAAGATGGTTCCTATAGTGGAGGGCTTTGGGAAGATTTGAGTGGTCTCCATGGGGCAGGCAAGGGGATGTTGGAGGAGGTGGGGCTGAGCTGTGATTGGCCATCTCCCACTCATGGCACCTGTATGTGCCACTCAGCCTCCCCCTCATGGCTGGTGGGTGGAAAACAGTCTCCCCTTTGTAGGGTAGTGTCTGGTTTGAGTGTCAGCCCAGGTAGCACAGTACTCACAGCAAAGCACCCCACGGTGTCAGGCTGTCTTCCTGTGTGATTTATGGATGCCTCAAATGGAGGCCCTGCAGACGTGAACCCTTCACGTCCGCTCACATAACATTTGTGTCCTCTAACACTTCCTTTCTGTTCCTGTTCTTCTCTCTTTGTGGGGGAGGGAGAAAAAGGGGGAGGGGTGGGGAGGGAACCCCTTCAGGTTATCTTTTTAACCCTCTTTGAAATTCCCAGTATCTAAAACATCTTTGTCCATGTTTCTCAGGGACCCCTTCTAGAGGTTGAATGGTCCAAGTGAGAAGCAGCTCCTGGCTACCCCTCTGAGTTTTCAATGGACACAATATTTACCTTAGGGATGGCAAATTATCAGCATTCAGATCACCACATCCTATCTAGAGCCCATGGCAGACATTGCTAATCAATCACAGCACAGTGGCCTTAGACACTTCCTCCACGCAGTGCACTGGGCAGCCATCACCAATTGATCAGGTGAACCCAATTTGCCATCCGAGTAGAGCAGATATCTGTGCTGTCCCCGACCTGGTGTGTCCAGTCCAGCCCTGACCTTTGGCCCCCTTGCAAAGTCCTACCAACTAAGCCTCAGGCCCGTTAGCCAGGGCCTGCGTGAGGGCTCGAGGTCTGGCACCGAGGATGTGACGGTGAGCCGAGTTCTTGGAGCTCTTGCGCGTGCTGACCACGTTGCAGCCGTTGGGCTCGCACCCCGCTCCATGCTGGTGGAAGAGGCCACGGACGGTGGTCTGGAAGCTGCTGGTGACGAAGCAGTAGACGATGGGGTCCATGCAGCTGTTGAGGCTGCTGAGGGTCACTGCCACATGATAGACCACGAGGCTGGTGTGGTGCGGCACGTCGGGCCACAGCGCCACAGCCACCTGGCGGGCGTGGAAGGGCGTGAAGCAGACGAGGAAGATGACGAGCACGGTGAGCAGCAGCTGCATGGCCCGCATGCGGCGCTGGCGGCCCTGGCGCAGCAGGCCCGGCCGTGACAGCGCACACATGATGCGGCCGGTGAATATGCTAATGACCAGCAGTGGCAGCAGGAACTCCAGGACGGTCAGTGCAAAGACGCGGCAGCAGGGCCCGCCGGTGGCCGTCACGCCCAGCACGGACAGGGTCACGGCGCCGGCGGCCAGCCACACGAAGGCGCACACGGCTCTGGCACAGGCAGGCTGGCGCCAGCGGCGGCCACCATCGGGCTGCACGATGGCCAGGTAGCGGTCCACGCAGATGCAGGTGAGGAAGAGGATGGAGCAGTGCATGTTGAGGAAGTAGCCAAAGACGTGCGGGAGGGCGCAGCGCAGGCAGCCGCGGGTGCCGTAGAAGACAGCAAAGCGCGTGGGCAGGGACAGGCCCACCAGCAGGTCAGTCACCACCAGGTTGATGGTGTAGATGACCGACGGCGTCCTGGCCTGGGTGCGGCAGCCGAAGACGTACAGCGCCAGCCCGTTGAGCACCAGCCCCACCAGGAAGATGACGCCATGCACGGCCATCAGCGCCAGCCACAGGCCCGGGAAGGCGGCGTGCAGCTCCCCGTCCAGCACAGCAAACAGGTGGAACAGGGGCATCTCCGGCATGCTGACATTGGTCCACGCTGCCGCTGCCGCCGTGGCATTGGGGGCAGCCATGGCCGAGGGCCCTGCGGAAGACGCGGAGGGCATGACGGCGGCCAGCGCACGCCCGGGGCCTGGAAGGAAGGAGACCAGGTTACCCTGGGGTTACTGGAGCCCTGCCCCGAGGCTGGACCTCACCTGGCTCGTCTGCCCACCCAGCACCCCAACATTCCCACCTTTGTGCCTTTGCCTGGCCCGGCCCTGGCACTTGCCAGCGTGGAGCTCCAGCAGAATGCCAGTGCTGTGCGCCTGCTGCTTGCTGTAATGGGAGGTGAAAAGCCTCGCAAGACTGTCACCGGGACTGAAAGATGACAAAGGCGACTGGTGTGGCACAGGTAAGATGACGGGCCAAGTGTGTGGTGTTTGAGCCTGGGCTCCAATTCCAGTTGCTTCCTCGCTCGCTGTGCAACCTCAGGCAAGTCGCTTAACCTCTCTGTGCCTCACGTCCTAATCTATATCATTGGGACTACAGAGCTGCTGGGAGGATTAACTGAGCACAGCAGTGCTCAGCGCACCATTAGCTGGTGCCAAATACACCACGGTTCTGCTAGGACAGAGCCGTGCCCTCGGTCACCCCAGCCCACAGCTCCTGCACCCATGAGACACAGCCCCTGTCCTCCAGGCCACCCATCTGTTCTCACCTCCTGCAAGGCTGGCACCAGGTCAATGCCCTGGGTGAAGGTCCTCATAAGGGTCCAGGAGGCTGGGATTGGGGAGCTGGGAGCCAGCCCCCTGCCCACCCCAGTTTCTCCCCAGCCCTGAGAGGTGGCCACCTTTGCTGTCTTGGAGGCCCACGTGGGGTGGCTCACTGGGGCTCGAGCCTGGAGCCAGGTCCCAGCAGCGGCAGCACAGCAGATGTGAGTTAAATAAACACTGTGCTCCCTGCCTGGTCCAGGCCTGGTGGCCCAGACACTGCGGTGGGGGCAGGCTGGGGTGGGGCCGCCCACCCTGTTTCTGTTCCTGCTGAGCTGTTTAACTTGCTGAGGTTTATCCCTTTGTTTATAAACGAAGGGTTAACAGGCTCCCATCCCCGCCCTGGGCCAGGCTGATCCTCCAAATAAGGACATTTCTGTCTTTTTCAGGAGAAAGGAGAAGGCTTTGGGGAGAAGCAGGGAGGAGGTGAGGGCACATGGGACACCCCAGGCATAGTGTGCCCTCCCCCACCCGCGAGGGGAGGGAAGACCCCTCCCCCTTCCTGGCGACCAAGGGAAGCGAGGCGTCTGCTGTGAACAGGCCTCACGCTGCCCACTCCCCCTGGACAGCTACTGCACATCCTCGAGCAACAGGCTGCTTCTGGCAGTTTCCACCCAGCGGAAGTCGTGCCCGCTGGGGGACTGGGGACCGAATGCCAGCCTGAAAGGGGTGGGCACAGCAGGGGACCTCTTGCTAGCTGAGGCTCAGGTCCCAACCTGGCCGGGAGGGAGCCCCTGGCAGGGCAGGCGGCCGCCCCCATCCTCCAGCTCAGAGAGGGCGGCATCGGCTGAGCCTCTGTCTCCGGGACGCCGGCCCTGAGCGTCTGTTAACTCTCAAGGCTGCCGGGAGGAGTCGGATGCTGCCCAAGACTGTGTCCGGCCCCTCTGGCCACCTCCAGCGCAAGTGGGCCCGGGCCTCAGCTCACGGGGTCCTCTGGGAGGGCTGTCCTCTGCCCGGTGTCCCCAGCCCCTAACACACAGGGTCTTTGGATGTGTTTGTCCAACGGCAGCTCAGGGAGACAGCGTGCGAGAGTGATGTCCGGGGCAGGGAGAGACCTGTGGGCGTGAGGGGCTGGGGAGCAGCGAGGGGAGGTGATGAGGCTAGGCTGTGGGGCTGGCATCCTGGTGCCTCAGGGCTGTGGGCTTCGTCCTCAGGCAGCGTGGACCCCCGCAGCCCCCCAGGAAGGAGAGGGATGCCTCCTAACGCGTCCCTGCTCTACTGTGGAAAACACGACGCCTCGGCAAACCCCCAGGAGGAAGGGCCCGGGGAGACAGGAGCTGGCCCCAGACACACGCAAACAGGTTTTCGAATTTCCTTTCGCGCGCCTTTCGGTTTTCCAATGTGTCTGCATGAGGTCTGCATCCATGTGACAGTCAGAGACAAATAATAAACACCACAGGTTTCCTCTGGCACTGAGTCCCATCCCAGGGACAGCCTCACACGCTGGCCAGCACCTCGCTGAAGGTGCCGGTGGTGTGGGCCAGGGCTGCACGCCTGGAGCTCCAGAGCAGGGGTATGCGCGGGACACCCCAGAGGCCGGGCAGGTGAGGACGGAGGACGTCAGCCAAGCGCACCATGATTCTCAGCTCCGAGAGTCTGAGCCTGATCTGCTCCCCGCCCTGGGCGCCGACCCGCTCACACACTGAGGTCAGTCCCGGAACACGACGAACCTTGGCATCTGTCACGCCGGCCGAGCTCAGATCGCGGCCACAGCCCGGGCCCTGCCATCCCCCCGCTTTCTACACCACCATCTCTTCCCCTTTGCTCTCTGCTGAGTCTGGCTGTCTCTGTCTGTATGATAAGACCCCCGCCACCCCACCCTGCTTATGCCGGCCCCAGCACACCCTCACCTCTCACGGCGATAACACACTGACCTGATTAGTCACTGGCCGCTCTCTGGGGGCATCTACTCACGATCCCTTTTGTTTCGCAAGATGAGGAGCTCAAACCGTGAGACCCTGGGCCCTGTGGAGGTGGGCTTGCTGATGGCCTCGGGGATCCACAGTCCAGGGCGCTCGGCTCTCTGGAGCCGGGGAGGTACCGGGCTGGGAGTGTCTGGGCTGAGCTGCCTCCACCCCACATGGCCTCAGGGCAGACACTCCTTCACTGGGCCTCGGTTTCCCCCGTGGTCTCCACCGCCTCAGCTCTTGGTCCTCCTTGAGGCTCCATGGGATGGACCGCTCCACCCCCTGAATCTGCTTTGGTCAAGCGCGAGGGCTGCCGCGGGCCCCCCTGAGCCCTGAGCAGAGCGCCCCCCTTCCATGCTCTCAGCACTAGCCCTGCCCTCCGTGGTCCCGCCGGTCCTCCAGTCTGGGGCTGACTCGCCCTCGCGTCCACCATGTCCGCTTCTCCCTCTGTCCACACCCAGGACCCCATACCCCCATCTGCCGGCCCGGGCTGGGCCTGTCCACACTCCTGTGGGAAGATGGGGCTCAGTGTGGTGTGGGATGTCACAGCTGGTGATGGCTGGGGGTGGTGGGCATTGCGGGGAGCACTTGACCAGTAAGAGTAACCAGTGGAGGTGCGCGCTGGGGGCTGGCCCCCGCTCATGAGGGGTCACCCGGGTGTTGACTAACCTCTCTGAGCCTCAGCCTCCCTGCCCGCAAAGTGACGTAACAACAGCACCTTCTTTCTGCAGTTTCTGAGCGGGTTCATGGCATCGGTTCCCTTGCAGATCCAGGCACTGGTGATGGTAACTCCTTACCCACCTGGCTCCTGGCCTCCTCCACTCACTCAGAGGAAACTGAGGCTCTGGAAGGGACAGGCCAGGGCTCAAACCTGGGTCTGCCTAGTGCGAGCCCACAGCTGGGTCCTTGGGCCTGAGGGAGGGCGGGCACCCAGGCAATGGTCCCCTCCTCTAGCAGGTGCACGGTGGGCACCCACTGCCCACCTGCCTTCCACCCTGCTCCACTCTAAATGTAGCCTGGAATGAGGGGAAAGGAGAGAAGCCTCTGCTCTTCTGTGGGGATAGCCTGACGCTGGTCCTCACACCCAGGCTGAGTGGGGAGGCACAGACCTGGCCCTTGGATGGGCCCCAGGCGGTGAGCAAGCAGAAGCATCCCAGACATCTGGGCTCGGGCCCAGCCCTGCCGCTCCCTCGACCCTGGACCTCGGCCAGTCAGGGAGGCTTCTTCTCCTCATCTGCTAAATGGGGTCACTAGTGCTTTCCACAGCCTGAGGAAGCCAGTCTGAGGGTGGAGGCATGGCCCTGTCCCCTCCCCGTTCCTGGCAGGTGCCCTAGTCCTGGCTGAGGTGCAGCGAAGCCTGCAGCTGGGGTCAGCTGGCTGGATCCCAGGGGGCAGGGGCCACGTCCTCGTAGTGCCTAGCACCGTGCCGGGCTCAAGGTCTGGAAACTGCCTCAGGGCAACTGACCCAGGCTGGGAGCCTTCACACATCTACCAGCCACTACCCTCGCCTGCTCCGCCCACCCATGCTCAGGCCCTTCCCTGGGCAGAGCGGAGGGCACGCGGACCTGCTCTCCGGGGGCTCAGGGTCAGAGGAAGAGACGCACAGTGGGTTGGGGGGACTGGAGCATAGCCACTAAGAGTCTCGACTCTGGCCTGGACGCCCCACCCAAAGCCTGGCTCCATCTCAGAACCGGCTTGTGACCTTAAAGTCTCTGAGCCTCAGTTTCCTCATCTGTAAAGTGGGCAGAACTGGGATCCACCTCTGAGGCTGTACCGACACATTGTCAACACGTGGCCCTGGAAGGGTCCTGAGAGGATTTCAGCTGGTGAGGGGATGGGAGATGGGCCGAGTATAAACAAAGGTGAGGGTTAGGGAAGGGAGGTGCCCTGTGGAGAACGGCAGCAGGAGGACGGCAGGGCGGGCAGGCAGGCCTTGCAGAGTGGACTCCGCACAGCCCCAGGCCCCAAGGGCGAGTGCTGGTCCTGGGTGGACTGAACAGCTGGAGTGCAGCTGTGCGGGTGGGGCCCAGGGCTTCAGGCTCCTGGGGGCCTCCCTCCTCCTGCACCTCTCTTCCTTCCTTTTTCCCCTCCCGCCCATCTCAGAGGAAACTAGGGTCTTGGGAGGAAGGGTCAGGAATTCCTCCACTGCCCAGGCTGCCCAGGTCTCAGTCTCCCCATCTACGCAATGGGCAGGTGGCTCTGAGGGTACTTCCAGCTCGGAAGCCCTTCAAGGCTGGAACACGCCTGCACCTTTGGGAACGTCTTGGCTGCAAGACTGCTCTAGAAGGCTCTTTCAGGGAGCAGGGCAGAGGGATGGTCGTGGAATCCCGGCGGCTTGGGGACTGGGGCGAGATGCGGGCCCAGTGCTTCCCAGGTTAGGAGGAGCCCTTGGGACCCGTGGGCAGGAAGTCTCAGCCTCCCTCCACCATGTGTGGGATAAAGTCCTTCAGTGGCTTGGCGCTGCTCAGCTCCTAGCCTCAGACATGGGCTCCTGTAACACGGAACCCCAGGCTACAGTGCTTGGTCACAGGTGGCCTCATGACCCCAGCCCAGCCAGTCACTACCGGCCCTGGGACTTCTGCTGGCAGCTCTCTTCCCTGGGGTTGCCACTCTAGCTGGTTATGAGACTCAAGCTGCTGATGGCCGTATTCCTCTAGAGGAAACCCACCAGGAGGAGAGACTAAGTCCTGACAGGATGGTTCAAGCGCCTGGATCCAGCCCTTCCTGAAGCCAGTCGTCTGGGACTTGGTTATCTCCCTCTTTGGCTTAAGTTACTTTGGAGTTTCTGTCACTTGTGACTAAAATAATTCTGACGATACCCTCTTATTCACCTGTCAGCTTTCTTCAGTTCGGATGCCGCTTCCTTCAGAGAGCCCCCCCTGATTGCTTCAGGTGGATCTGCTGCCACTTCTGGGCCCTCACTGTACCCGAGGCTCTGTCGTTGCCTGGCCACGTGTCCAGTTTCCCCACCAGCCTGTGAATTTTTGGAGGAGAGGCCTGTGCATTCACATTCAGTATATGTCAAGTGGTGAGTGAATGAATGTGTAAAAGCTCAGCTTGTGGGGCATCCCCGGCGGCACAGTGGTTAAGAATCCGCCTGAAAAAAAAAGAATCCGCCTGCCAATGCAGGGGACACGGGTTCGAGCCCTGGCCCGGGAAGATCCCACATGCCGTGGAGCAAATAAACCCGTGCGCCACAACTACTGAGCCTGCGAGCCACAAATACTGAGCCCACGTGCCACAACTACTGAAGCCCGTGTGCCTAGAGCCCGTGCTCCACAACAAGAGAAGCCACCCCAGTGGGAAGCCTGTGCACCGCAACGAAGAGTAGCCCCCGCTCGCCACAACTAGAGAAAGCCCGTGCACAGCAACAAAGACCCAACACAGCGAAAAAAAAAAAAAAAAAAAGCTCAGCTTGCACTCCTCCGAGGACGGGGAACTCACTACGTACCAGGTTAGCCCACTGTAATGCAAAACTCTCTGAAAATAAGAAAGGTCTTTCTATATTGTAGCATAAATTAACTTTCTCTGACCCAAGACTACAGCCCCTGGCCTCCCTAGAAATACGTCTGCTTTCTCTGCCCCCTATCCATGGGGCCCTGGCGAGAGACATCTGGATTCCTCCTATCATCGTGGAGGGGGCACAATCCATGTCTTATCAACGAGGATGCAGGATGCAGAGACAGGGAGCTTCAGCAACTAGCCTGGGGGCCCCCAGCTGGGCCCTGGGGCTTCTGGCCATAGGTAACCTTGTGGGCCTCCCTCCCATTGCCCCACCTGACCTTGGAGCGAGGGTTCTGACCCTGCAGGGGTTCTCGCTGAGCCTCAGTCTCCACTTGTGTGGAGTGGGGCTGGCACAGCTGTATTATACTGTTCCTCCGGGATGCTGCGGGACTTAGCTGATTCAGAGCACCTGGTGCAGGTGTGGAGAGGTGCCGGCGAGTGCGGTGGGAGTGCACTGCTGCCACCTGGTGCCTGGTAAGGGGGGCACGTCTCCCCTTACCCCCCCAGATCTGCAGACCTGGAGCTCCAAGACCCTCTAGGGGAGGCATATGGGGGGTGAAGGATGTCTTCCCCCCCCAATATGCTCTCCTCACAGGCATCTGGTCACAACCAGGCTTCGGAGCTGGGATTGCTGGGCAGGGGTCCTCCCCGGGAAAAGCCTCAGGTTCTGAGCAAGGCTAGGGGAGCCCCCTCCCCAGTCTCCTCGCGCCCCAACTGAATGACGACGCCCCAGGCACCCTCCAACCTCCGTGCCTTTGCCCAAGCTGCTTCTCGTCCCCCACTGCAGTATTCCTGCCCGCTTTCAGGGCTTCCTCTTGACCTCAGCTCCTCAGGAAGCCTTGTCTTTCCACCATGGCTGGCCCAGTACCTCTCCCGGATGCTCCTGCCCCAGCACCGTCCAGCCCAGCACCGTCCCACGGTGCCTCCCCGTTGGACCGTGAGCACCTCGGGGTGGGCCTGGTGGCTTCGGGGCTGGGGCAGTGCTCCTGTCTGCTCCTCCAGCACACCCAGAACAGCCGGGCGCAGAGCAGCACCCATCTTTCTCTTTGGCTGAGTGAACCGCTGAGCGAGCCCAGCAGGGCCTGCAGGGCGAGGCCCGTTTCTCACCCAGGCATCCGGTGCCCTCCCCGCCTGGCCCAGCCCCTCTACAGCCCACCCAGTGTCCCAGGGCCCCCGCCCTCGGCTCCACCCTCACTACCCACCGGTCTTCCCAGCCGAGCAGGTTTAACACCTCCTCCAGGAAACCCACCCGGTCACCCTGACCATCGTCGGAGGTCCCTCGGTCCCCATTGTCCTCCCCCTCCCCCTCCCCTTGGTGCTCAGCAGAGGTGTTTGGTTCAAGTCTCAGAGCCTCAGTTCCTTCACCTGTGACGCTGCGATTGATATTTGTTGAATGGACAAGTGAGCAAACCAACAAATGAAATCGGCAGGACAGCTGGGGATATTGGGTGGCCAAACGGCTGCAGGTGCCCCCCAAAGAAGGTGTATAATGACAACAGCAGCAGTGCTAGAGACCCCTGTTTTCCCACCTGAACGGAGGCCTGCCTGGGCCCGCCTGCCCATTTTGGGGAGAGGCCCGGGTCACACTGGGTGCTCATTGCAGGACTTCTCAGAGCCTTTGTGAAGCTCTCAAACCCGGGGAATGAGCATCTTTCCCCAAGTCACTTGACCCTGTCCCCTCCTGGGCTCCCTCTCCAACCAGCCTGAGGGCCGCACCAGCTCCCCACTGAACACCGATGGGGGATCATGCCCCGCTGCCTCCACCTACAGCCGGGTCCTTGTGTGCCCAGAGACACAGGCCAAGACCCAGAGGCTCAGGGTGCCAGCACCTGCCCACAGACTGCGAGGGGGACCCGGGCCACACTGACCTCCCCTCCTCGGCAGGTGAGGGGTGCATCCTGACCTCTCCTTGGCTTCCCTTGAAACCTTGCTATCCCTGTGTGTCCTCTGTGTCCGCCCAGCTGCCTAGCAGACCCCAAGCCCGCAGCCTGGCTGCCTCCTGTCCTGCCGCGTACAGGACCGGGGCAGCCAGGGGGCCTGGCCTCAGCCCTGGGCAACAGGTACCTGCCTGGAAGTGTGGCCCAAGAGCCCATGTTCTGCTTGCATCGGGAGCCGGGAGGGACAGGCATGGAGGACAGGCCCAGCCTTTTTCCTGACCAAGGTGCCTGGAGCGTCTGCTGTGAACCAGCCGCCATGCCAGACACTCTGCCTCCACACGGCAGTCGTGGGTTTTATAGACAAGGAAGTGGAGGTCCAGAAGGGTGAGTGACAGGCCCTAGGACACACAGCGTGAAATTGACGGAGCCGGGACTCAAACCTAGGTCCACTGGCTCCTGGCCCAGGCAGGGGTGGGACCAGGGAGGGGTGAGCATCTCTGGCCCTGGGGTTTGTGGGCAATCAGATTCTGGGTTCACAGCGTACCTGCATGTGCCTGTGCCCCTGTTGTGGTGACCCGCACAGCCTTCCAAGGCCAAAATAGCCGTTATTGGGGGACCATCTGCCTGATTATTTTTCTGATTATTCTTGTTCCATGGCATCTGCTTTAGAACATTGCCTGCTGTTTTTGGCTAGTCTGAGTCTCTGCTTGTTCCATCCAGGGACAGCTGGGCCCTTACTGAGGCCCCCAAGGGGGCCGGTCTGGCCCGTGGTCACCCAGCAGGTCCCAGGTGGCGCCAGCTGGCATCAAGCTCCCCATCCTGGCCAGGGCGCCCTCCACCCAGCTCAGGGAGAGGGGTCACTTGTGGGTGTGGGTGGAGTGCCGGGCACCTGGGCTCCCCTTCCACCGTCTGAGAGCCCTTGCTGAGATCTGGGCTCTGATGGAAATGCAAGCTCCTCTGGGAGGGGCCGCCTCAGGCGTTGCCGCACCTGGGGGTCCTGCCGGGGGTCAGACAGCCCTCCCTGCCACCCTGGCTCATCCCTCACCTCGCCCTGATGGTTGCAGCTGCTGCAGCACCTGACCGTTTCCCTGACCCAGCCTCCCCGGGGGCACAGGTCATGGATCTGCGGCTGCCCCTGCCAGGTCTCTGCCCGTTCCCTCGGCCCGGCATGCCACTTCTGCCTGCGTCACCTGCTGAAGGGCCCCAGCACCAACAGTGCCCACGCCCACAGTCCTCCCTGGGCCCCTGGACACCCCTCCACTGGGGCAGAGCCCTAATCCCACACTTCATAGCTTGCATCCGAGATGACCCCTCCCAGGGTCTCATGACCTCTCCCAAGATGCCCCACATTGGTGCTGCTGGCCTCATTTTGCCTGTGAGGAAACTGAGGTACAGAGAGGTTAAGTGGCCTGTCTGGGGTCACCCAGCTGGGGGTGGAGGAGCTGGGATTTGAACCCTGCTCTGTGGACCCTCCTGCCTGTACCATGCCAGTGAAAGTTTACCACGTCCCACCGTACAGGGGAGGACTCAGAGGTCCAGGGCATGCAGCCCAGTGGCAAGGTCAGAGGAACAATGAGGACCCCACATGCTTTGGAGGCAGCAGACCTGGCCTTGAGGCCGGTGCTGGGGGCACGGAGGGTCTCAGGCAGATCTGGCTCTAGCTTGTGGAGCTCGCAGTCAGGGGCAGGGTGGGGGGAGTGGGCTAGAAAGTGTCTGGGGGGACCACTTTGGCCGCTCAGGAGCAGGAGGGACCTCAGGAGGACCTGGGGGAACAGTGCTCCAGGCAGTGGGACGAGCACAGCAAGTGCAAAGGTCCTGAGGTGGGAACTGGCTTCTGTGTTCAGAGCACCGTGAGGGGTCTGAGGGGCAGCCTGGGTGTGGTGATAGCCAGCAGGGCAGAGCAGGGTTGGGGTCCACCAGTGCTCTTCAGGCCCGAGGGCTGCCTCCTCCGGGAGGCCCTCCCGGATCACCCAGCTCCCCGCACACCTTCACCTCCACCTACTTTTTTTGCCTTGCAGCCCTTCCACCACCTGACAGCTTCATATTTATTTGTTTCTTGTTTTTCCCCTACTGGACTGGCAGTGCCGTGAGGGCCAAGGCCTGGGCTGTGGCTAAATGAACAAATGAATGATTTTGAGAGCCCCCTCTGGCCTCTTCAAGCCTTAGTTTCCTCACCTATAAAGTGGGTGTGCTGAGACCCACCTCATCACATCAGGTTACCGCAGGACAAAAGGAGACCAGCCCGCAGGCTCCCAGGAGGTGCTCAGGAAACGTCCAATCCCCTCCCCCACACGCCGGGGCTGTAGAAGCAGCAGACTTTGCTTTTTCTGAGGCTCAGAGACACGCAGCAACCTGTCCATGGCCACACAGCCATGAGGGGAGGTGGTGCCCTGGTAACCCTCTAGCTGGGAGCGACCATAGGTTGGCAGAAGAATATGGGGGCCACTGGTAGGGCCAGCCGCCTGTCCGAGGGCTGTGAGCTGCTGCCACCATGCCTCCAGTCCCTTCCGTTCCCAGTCCTGCCCCAGGACGCACAGCTGCTCCTCGTCTGCCCTGCCCAGCACCCTGGCCACAGGCCAGTTCCCAACTGGCCGTCCCCCCCTCGGGACCCTGTTCCTGCTGCCTTCTCAGGGCCGGCACCACCAGAGAGCCAGGCGGGGGCAGTGCCAGCCGCGAGGTCTACGTAGGGGGCTGGGTGGGCCCTGGGCCTCAGTTTCTCCGACCCTACAAGGGTGGGGAAGGGCCGGGCTGGGGCCTAGGACCTGAGCTGTGGGATGTCAGGAGGCGTGCCCTGGTCGGAGCCTGTCCCCACAAATCCCTCACCCCCTGGCCCTGCCCCAGCCTGGGGGATGGTGGTGGCCAAGGTCCCAGAGCTCATCAAGTGCCTCTGGGGTACCTCAACCCTTTCCCTGACCTCTGGGGCCACCCAGACGGGGAAATCGAGGCACCCAGCAGATGACCAGTGAGAGTGCTGAATGAATGAAGGAAGGAAGGAAGTCCAGAGAAGGGGGCTTGGGAGCCCTGCAGCACAGGTGGGGCTGGGCACAGCAGGGATGTCCCCGCGAGCCCTGGGGAGCTCTCCCTCCCCTATCCCTCACTTGGCCTGGTCAGCTGTAGCTGCCCTCATCCTCGCCCTCAGTTTTCCCATCTGTACAATGGCTCCCTGCAGGGTGGGACCGCAAAGCCACATTTGGGCTCTGAGTTCTCTCCAGCCCAGGTCTTTCTCTGCCCCTGCCCCCTGCCTGCCTGCCTGCCTGCCTGCACAGGGCGTGAGGACCCTGGCACCCACCATCTCATCTCAGGGAGGGGAGGCCCGGCCGGCCCGAGGGGGACTCACCTCACCTTCGCCCGCGTGGAGAGGAGACGGCCGCGGCTGTGGCTCTGTGGGCCACTTACTGCAGCTTCCCTACGGACCTCGCCTTCCTGGGGGCTGACGTCAGGCCCGCGCTCGGGGCTCCTTTTGGGCAAAGGCAGCGGGGCGGGGGCGGGGTGGGGGCGGGGCGGGCGTCTTCCCCGCCCCCGCCGGCCCCCTGAGGAGCGTGGTTCAGGGCCCTGGGGGAGGGAGCCTGGGGCAGCGGAGTCCACAGGCCCGGCCAGGCAGAGGAGGAAACTGAGGCACGGAGGGCAGAGCCGAAGCTGCACCACCCAGGAAGGGGAAGGGGTACAGCGGCTCCAGCCTGGCTCTCTGTCCCCCACAGTGTCCTCTCTGGGAAGGCTCCCTGGGCCCTGGAGAGCTCGGCTGGCACTCACGTGTGCTCTAGGAGCCAGGGACACACGCAGATCGGTTTTCTGCCGGGGAGGGGACAAAGGCATCCCGGGCTGCCTCTGGCCATCCTGGCTGCCCCATGCAGGTCTGGGTTGCCGCGCTGCTCTCCAGTTCCGTTGCCTGTTCTGGTGCTGGGGTGTCTGTGCCCGTGACCAAGGTCTCGAACATGTGTTGTCTGGGTCTCTGCGTCCACTCGTGTGTGTCCCTGCGGCGGATGTGGCCTCACAGGGGCACACACATGCCTGACGCCGTGCACCGGCCTGGCGCCATGTGTGACCCAGCATAACCTCTGTGAGTGCTGGTGGCTCTGCGGGAACACGTAGCGGCTGAGAGGGACATCCCTCCCCAGACAGACACCCTGACCAGGGTGGTGGCTTGTGGCCAGGCTGGGGGGTCAGGGTTTTGGGGTCGAGGTCAGGCAGGGCTCAGGGCCAAGTCTGTGACATGCCACTTCCTGCGCCTGAGCGCCACCTCTGGTCTCCTGTCTCTGTGCTCCTACCCACTGATGCGGTTGAACCACCCTAGACCCCTCGACGAAGCACCTACTGAGCTGGCCTGGGGCTGGGCACTGAGGACACAGGCCAGAGACAGGCCCCTGGCCTCCATGCTCTGAGTCTGGTGGGGGACACGGCTTCAGTGCACCAGCGAGAGGGAGCGGGGTGCCGCAGGGCGCTGGCCAGGAGGGCAGCACAGCCGGGCAGAGGCAGGGGTGACAGGAGGTAGGCAGCCTGGGTGGGCAGAGGGAGGGGAGGTCCTCGGGCAGCGGGAACTGCATGCCAGGGTCCCCGTGAGTGGAAGGCAGGAATGAGCAGGGCACTTCCACACGGAGTTATAGCTGCCCCTGTGGGGACCAGAATGGGACACTTGACCCGAGGGCAGTGGGGAGCCATTGAAGATTCTGGGGGAGGGTGGTCCTTGCAGCAACCTCGCTGCCCCCCTCAACGGGCTCCCTACTAATGCAGGGCTGAGCCCACAGGCTGCCGTTGTCTCCTTAGAACGCTGTCGTATCAGTCCCAGAAGGGGAAACTGAGGCCCAGAGTGGTGCAGGAGCCCCTGGCCCATCCAGGTCCCTGACCCGGGCTGGCAGTGTCTCCTGTCTGGCAAGGCAGGGGCAGCCAGGGTCTTGCTGGGGGAGTGTGGATCCAGCGTTGTTTGTGTGCGGGGCAGGGGTAGGGGCAGACTGGAGGCAGCCAAGACGTGGGAGGTGCCGGAGGGCTGAGCCATCTGAGGGTCAGGTTTTATGAGCTGGAGGCAGCCCGCGGCCGCTGAGTCACTGGCAGGGCCTGCCAGGCCTCGTACTCTCTCTGAGGGCCGCGGGGCTCTGGGCTGGCACAGGAAGGCTGGTTCCCAAAGAAACCTCGGGGAGGTTCTCTGGAACGCAGCAGATGCCGTGTACTGCCGGGGAGTACCTCTCACTCTAGGGCGCTCTTCTCTGTAGGACTGAGGGGGTCTGGGGTGGGTGCCGGAGCCCACAAGGCTCGGGGAGACCAACCCCAACAGCGGCCCTCAGCGGAGACAGGGGCACAGGGACAGTCTCACCCTTGTCACGTCCACAGGCTGGGTCAGGCCAGGCTGTCTGTGTCTGGGGTCAGGGGTCAGGTGTTGGCTGGCTCAGAGGTCAGACCCCTTCTGGTGGGTCTGACGCGAGCAGTTTAGGGTGGGGCTGCCCCTCCTGGAGCCAGCCTGGCAGAGAGCCCGCTGAGCTGCAGAAGCCCCCCACGCTCACGGCTGGGCTGTGAGGCTCCAGAGTCGTGTCTCGGGACGCCCCTCCCCTGCGGCCCGCCACCCTGAGGGACTAAGCCACAGAAGCCGCAGAGCAGCCCGGGGGGCCGAGGGCAGGCAGGGGACACGCGGCAACAGCCAGGCCGCTGCTCTCACCACCCTGGTGCCTGCAGCGCCAGACCTCATCCATCCTCCCTCATCCCGGTGCTGCCGGGGGATGTAAACAGCGCTGGGACCCAGGCCACACAGTCTGCCCCGGGTGAGGCGGGGCGAGGGGCGCTGCTGGGGAGGGGACGCAGGCCAGCTGGGTGGTGGGGGAAGACTCGCCCCCAGAAGGGGTGATCCCGGCAAGACAGGTGGTAGCGGGGCTGGGTGGGTGGCTCAATGGCCATGCACCCCCTCCTGTGCTCTGGACTCCCTGGAAGGGCCCGGCAGCCACAGGGGAGGCCCGGGTAGGCTGTCGGGGTACCATGTGAGTGTGTTGTGTGTCTGGGTTGGGGGGCCCTTGGGCAGCCCTGTGTTCGAGCCCGGTTGGACCCCTCGCTCGTGTGCTCTGACCCTCAGCGTCTCCCCATAAAGTGGGGACAGCATGGCCGGTGAAAGGCCCCAGGCCAAGTCCCTCTCCTCTCAGGAAGCACCGAGTCCTGCCACTGCACGTGGGACGTTTCACAGGAACGCTCATCCCCAGCAGATGTGGGGAAACGGGCCGCAGGTGGGGACTCACCCTAGGTGCACAGCCGCCGGTGGGAGAGCTGGAGAAACTGGGCCGGCTCTCTGGAGGGTGAATGAGGCTGAGGTGGGGCACAGATGCCCACCCTTCCCCCACCCCTGTGTCCTTAAATGCACGGAGCTCGTTTGGGCGGGCCAGCTAGAGCTGAAACGTGCATTGTGGGGAAATGTCCAGGGCACTGAGGATGGGCCTGGAGCACAGTTATGGTGGGAGCTTGCTCTGAAGCTCGCGGAACCACCACCCCTGGGCTTTGTCTCCTCAGTTCCCTGAGCCACTCTTCCAGGTCTCATTTGTTACCCAGAAGCCCCTCAGAGCTCATCTTGTGCCACCTTCAACTTTTACAGGCGGAGAATTTGAGGCCCAGAGACGGACAGAGACCTGCTTAAAGCCACACAGCAAATGGATCGCTGCAGAGGCTGGCGGGAACCAGGCCTGGGCTTCCTAACTTTTGGGCTGCCTGAGTGACCGGAGCAGGGTTGTTTAATCATTCGTTCAACGCAGCGTCTGGGACTGTGAGAGCAGCTGTCCTCATGGGTCTGCTGAGACTGTGGACCTGACCCTGGGTGAGCCCCGGGTGAGATGGAGGGGGGCTTTTGGTGCTGCTGAAGGGGGGCCTGGGGACTTGGCAGAGGTCCCGAGGCCCCACGGAGTGAGGGGAGGGGCCCCTGTGGGAATGGCAGGGAGGTACGGGGGCGGGGCTGGGCTCATCCCTGAGGAAGTCGAGGGAAGCCCTAGGTCTTTGAAGGGTGGGTCCAACCCAGGAGGGCTTGCAGGAGGAGGAGGCCTTGTCAGCAGCCTTTGCAGGCCTGGAGGAGCCATGGTTCCAGGCAGCAGGTCTCAGGGAAAGAAAGTCAGAGAATCATTCACAGAGGGAACTGTGGCCCCAGCAGGGTCTCACCCTGAGCTCTTGCTCTACCCCCCGCCAGGGGCTGTTTCAGGGCTTCCATGTGCATCACCTCATTTTCACAACAGCCCTGAAAGGCAGGTGCAGTTATGATCCCACTTTACAGATGTGGGGATTGCAGCCCAGAGCTAGGCCACTGACCAAGTCCCCAGCCGGAGAGGAGCTGGCTGACCTCTCAACCCCACAGCACATTTTCTCCACATCCCAGCCCTGAAATACAAGTGTCCGCTTTCATCCCATCCCTACGGCACACACAGACCCTGAGGCCAGCCCTGCTCCGGCCCTTACATGCTTTTATATGCACTTGTGTGTATGCACACGTATGCATGCATGACACACACAGATGCATGCACACAGACCAACACACACACCCCCTGCACACTGCGATGCACACACACACATACCTGCATGTATACACACGGGCACAAGATGCACACTCACGTACACTCCCGCACACACACGGACGTGCACGCACACGCATGACACACGCCTCTCCCCAGCTTCCTGGTTAGCGTCAAGTCCTCTTGGGAGGCGTGTGTGCAACCCCCTCGCATGTATCCCGGCTGGGCTGTGGTGGCCGGAGGAGGAATTTCCAAACAGGAAGAGCTCGCTTGGTGGCACCGTCTTCCCTGTGTCAGACATCCCAGCCTGGCCTGGCTGAGGGACAGGAGCCTGTCACCGCTCCCACCGGCCCTCCCGGGATTCGCACCGGCTCTGCCCAGCTTGGCTGTGGAGCCCACCTGCCCAGGTGGCCCGACCTCTTACAGGTAAGCGAACTGAGGCCAGGAGTGGGGCTCGGCTCTCCAAACTCAGCTGCTGCTCAGCCCCCTCTGACCTCCCCAAGGTCTGGGCAGGTGCTCCCCCGACGGCTAACCTGTGACTGGCCAGGTCGGGCAGGGGTGCACTTCGGTGTTCTCCACACGGCCCTCCATGGGGGCACCCTTGTAACCATCGTGGTCTGATGGAGGGGAAGCAAGGCCAGAGGTCACGCAGCTGGGAAGGGGCGGAGTTGGGGGTTGAACCCGGGCAGCAGCGCGGGGCCTGCAGAGCACTGAAACTGCCCTGCTGAGCGGGTCTGCTTCCTCTGAGGAAATTTCAGGAACCCATCCGCCAGGCACGGTGGAGAGCTCCCCACATCCTGGAAGCCCCGCACCCGGGGCGGGGAGTGCTGGTTCCAGGCCTCTCCCAGGTCGAGGGCCCTGTCCGCAGGCAGCCTTGTGCCCAAGCCCTGGAGGCCCAGGCCGGCCGCCAAGAGCTGCCCCAGCCTGGCCTGGGCTGTGACTCCCTTGGCAGCGCCAGACTGGCCCACTCAGGTCACGGGCTGCCGCATCCCCTGCAGGGCCTTCCTGGGGACCTGCTTTCTATTTTAGCCTTTCCTGGCCTCTGCAAGGCACCATGGGACCGGAATAGCTCTGTCTGTCTCTGTCTGCTCAGCAGGACTTGGCGGGTGGCTCCGGACGCCTGGGCTCTATTTGCTGACCCTGGAGTGAGAGTGGGACCGGCAAGGGGGCAGCGGCCACGCAGGGACACTGTCGCAGCAGCCGCTGTTCTCTACACAGCCCTGTCTACCTTCCCTCCCAGAAGACAGTGAGCTCCCCGTCACTGTATGTGGCCAAAATAGAGCCCAGATGGGCACATTCCAGAGCTGCTGAGTGGGTATCAGCATTGGGCGGCCAGGAAGACTGATGACCTCTGAGGAGTGGGACGCAGAGACCCCAGACTCTAAACATCACTGATTCTGGGATTCTGCGATTCCAAACTGCTAAGATGTTGTCACTTCTAAGAGTCTGGGGTTAAAGCTTCCGGGACAGGCTCTCCCCAGGCTCCAACCCCCCCCCCCCGCCGGAGACAGAGATGCCACCCTGAGGCCTCTCCCCACCGTCTCTGGGGGAGGCTGAGTTCCTTGCCATAACCACACCTTTGCCCCCACTGTTCTCGCCACTTCTCTCCAGATCCAAATCCACCCTAGCCTTGAGGCCACCTCTTCCACGAGGCCTGCCTTGATTGACTTCTCTAAGCCCCGGATTCTGAGGGCAGTTTGGGCCCTGGTCACTTGTCTGGATCTCCCAGGCCAACTCTGTCTCTAACTGGATGTTTAGGTCCCCCCAGACAGGGCCAGAATTTTACTTGTTTCTCTCTCTCTGATGCTCAGTGTATGTGAGGGTGTACGGTAGGAGCTCAATGAATGCAAACGCCGTCTCATATTTTTTTGGCCGCGCTGCACAGCTTGCGGGATCTCAGTTCCCCGACCAGGCGTTGAACCCGGGCCACAGCCGTGAAAGCGTGGAGTCCTCGCCGCTAGGCCGCTAGGGAATGCCCAAACCCATCACTAAAAAAAAATTCTTTATTTTTTCTGGCTGCGCCAGGTCTTCATGGTGGCACGCGGGATCTTTTAGTTGCGGCATGCGAACTCTTAGTTGAGGCATGCATGCAGGATCTAGTTCCCCGACCAGGGAGCGAACCGGGCCCCTGCATTGGGAGCGTGGAGTCTTAGCCCCTGGACCACCAGGGAAGTCCTTGCCCAGTCATTTTTAAAGTGGGCAGGCAGCCTGGCATGGCCCCGTCGCAGGCACTCGGACCCCTTTCCTGCCTTTCCAGGTTTCCCCAGCGTGCTTCCTACCCCTCTTACAAACAGGTCGCTCTTCCTGGTGGCCGACCTCCTCCGCTCCTGCTGCAGCTTCCTCTCATGCTCGCTGAGTTGTAGGGCCGCTCACCCTGCCCTCTCCTCCGGGGGCCAGGCAGCCACCTCTTGTTGGTGAAGGGGACGGGGTGGGTGGCATGCACCATCAGTACTACCCCTCCCTCCTATAGGCAAGGAAACAGACTCAGAGAGGGCAGGGGCCCGAGGCCACCCAGCTAACGGGCAGTGGAGCGAGGATTTGAAACAGGCACTTGGGGATGTGATCCCACGTTTCTCCAGCTGATGGGGCGCGGTGAGTGGCGGGAGCCTGGGTTGGCCCCTGCCTCCCGAGGGTGCCCTGGACACGTCCCAGCCTGTCTTCTCCCTGACCTTGGTCTGTCCATCTGGGCAGCAGGGGCAAAGCCCAGATCAGGGTGCTGGGAGGATGTCCGGGTCCCTGTCCATGGAGCCCCACCCCCTGCCCACAGCCCTGAGGAGCGGGCAGCTGGTGGGAACGGGAGGAAGGCTGCTGTTTCTTTTGGCTAGGACAGTGGCTTTCTGGAAAGCTGGTGCCAGTTCTCTGGGTTGGTGGATAGGGAGGGCACTGGGGTGGGGCACCAGGGAGTGGGCAGGCACCGGCCAACGGACAGCCACACAGAGGTGCAGGCTGCATAGTCCCCAGAGTCCCCACTCAAAGTCCTGAAGACCAAACTGCTCTGAGATGGGAAAGCAGCAGGTGAGGTACAGCTGAAGGGGCTCAAACCCCCTCGGCCGTAACCAGCCAGAGGGTATTGGGATCTTATGGGTTCCGCTCAGAGTGAGCTTGATACTTCCCGCTGCAGAACGATCGGTGTTTGGTGGAAGGGGCAGCCCTGGACCCCACTGGGGTGACGTGTAATAGACAGTGTATACGTTTAGTGTCTTTCTCAAGTTGGAACCAGAAACGCATGCAGCCCCGGAAGGTTCACAGGGGCAGCTGTGTGTCTGCCAGCCTCCTGCATTTTACAGAGAGCTGACCCCGGGTGGGTGGGGTCTACGCTGGGGGCTGGGACGTCTGCTCCCTGCCAGGCCAGAATCCCTGGCTTTGCTGACGGGGTGCGGTGTGAGGTCATCTCCCACTAAGGAAGCACCTTCCCCCCACATCGGACTGTTCTGTCCTGTGCTGTCTTCTCAGAGGCCTCCGGGGGAGCTTGGCCCCCAGCCCCACCGGGTCTTGCCCTCTGTCAGCGCTGGGCTGGGCACAGACCTGCTCTGCCCCTGGCCTCAGGGCACTTGCCCAGGAGAAGCGCATGTGACTCTCCCAGGGACCTGGTCATGTCCTCAGGAGCTTTATTTGGTGGCAGGTGACAGTGCCAGACTCAGAGTCCAAGGCCCGGGCTCGGGTCCAGCTGCGGGAGCCAAGGCTGGGGCTTCACGGCTCGAGCCTCAGCGTGCTCACCTGCAGTAAGGACCAGTGAGGTCTCCGCCTCCCAGCTCACGGGCCGAGGGGTCGGGGCTCAGCGTGGGTCCAGGGGCGGGGCTCAGCGTGGGACCAGGGTCGGGGCTCAGCGTGGGACCAGGGTCGGCGCTCAGCGTGGGACCAGGGCTCATCTGCTGGCTGGGGTCAGTAGTAGGGCACCCAGCCTGGGTACATGCCATCCCACCATCTGACCCTGGCATCTCTAAAGAAAGGTCTTCACGCATTACAAATGACCCTGTGGCCTCCGTGCCCTGCCCTGTCCCTGCCCCAGGGAGGTCTCTCGTTTGATGGGGAATCGGGGCGCTTGCTGGGTCCTATGGGAGGCCCTTCCCAAGCCTTCCTCTTTCTCCCGATGGAGCTGGTGGTGTCTGGGATCCGCCTGGGAGGGCCTGCTGGCTACTTCCTGCTTACAAGTCATGTCAGGAGGACAGAGGCCAGACCTAGAAGGTGTTTAGATGGGTGGGAGGGGTTGGGCGTGGGTTAAATTTGGGGTAGGAGTGAGGGAGCCAGGGCGGGGGCCAAGGCCTGTTTTCAGGCTGTCAGGATAGCTGCCCACGGTCAAGGGTGTTTTCTGGTGGCTGAGAATCTGGTTCCCATCTCCAGCTGGGTGACCTTGGGCAAGTCAGTGGAGGGAATGAGGGTGGGGCTGAATGTTTGGGCCCCAGCCTGCTTTCCCTCCAACGCGGGGGACTCTGGGCTCGGGCCCCTCCCTCACCTGCTCTCAGGCCCTGAGCCCAGTGTCCGTACTGGGCACTTGTCCCAGGCCCTGCACCTCAGGCTCTCCTCTGTGGGGAGGTGGGAGAGCACTGGGTCTGGCAGGGACACTGGTCATCAGAGCCACAGACACAGATGGACATGATGGTGATGGTGATGATGGCAATGGCATTAAGATGACCGTTAAGGTGGTGACCAAGCGGCAGCAGCTGGAGTTTGTTGGGCACGGGTTGGAGCCGGGGTGTGGTCCGGCCCCTCTCTGCAGTGGGGGAGGCGGCCCCCACGGTCACACTGAGAGTTGGAGGGTCAGAGCCAGGACAGGCTGGGGGAGCTGCTGGGGAGGGGCCTCTGCCCCGACGCTCTGGACCCCGTTCTGGGGCTCATTTCTCTCCCCAGGATGTTGGAGAGACTGGGATGTGTCCTCAGCTGAGGTGATGGGGACATTTTGTGATGACACGTTTAGGCTGTCATCCTAGCCCTGCTGCCTCCTACCTGAGTCACTGAGCCTGCCCGTGCCTCAGTTTCCCCATCTGCACGAGGAGGACAGCAGCGTTTGGCACTAGAGTGAGAGCAGCAGATGAGATAACAGATGTGCTTTGGGGTCCATCTCATGGTCGTGCGGGGTTGAGTGTGTGGGCTGAGAGTCACCTGGGGGTTTTGATCCGATACAGAGGCCCAGGCCAGGCCCTGGGGAGGCTGGCCTCAGTGGTCTGGGTGGGAGCCTGGGCATCAGCATTTGAAAAGGCTCCCCCAGTGATTCTGGTGTGCAGCCAGGGGTGACTATCACTGGGCCAACCTTGGCTCCTGCCAGCACACTGAGATGTTGGTCAGAGTGGACACTGGGCTGCCGGCCCTCTCAGCTCCCAGTTTCCAGCCTAGACCCTGCCTGATGGTTACTACCTGAGGTTAGTCTCAGGTAGGTATGATCTCTTTCCGTCCATCCATCCACCCGCCCACCCCCCCTCCATCCCTGCATCCGTCCATCCATTCAGGAACAGACTGTGTCTGAGGCCTTGTGGATAATTATTTTTTCCTTTTTATAAATCAAATCCTGTTATAAATCAAGGCCCCGCCGCCCGCTGGCCTGCTCCTTGTCTCCGGTCTGCGAGCAGGTTTGTTTAAGGCCGGCTGACACTTCTTCTCCTGGGCCCCCCTGTGTTTACGCTGGGGCTGTCAGCGGAAACTCCAGGTGCAGGAGGGAGGCCGCAAGCTTATTCTGGTCGGAGACAGGGCGGGGGCCGCAGGGGGCTTCAGGGCACCCTCCACACAGTGACCTAGCTCTGTCACCATCCCCACTTCACAGGTGAGTCCTCAGAGACTCACCCAGCAGGCCCGAGTCACACCTGAGTCCTGGCCCCAGGCTACCAGGTCCCTACTCTCTCAGAAGTAGAGCCCAGGAAGGCTTTCGGAGGAGGTGACATCTGAATTGGTTGTCTGGGAAAACTGAGGAGGGGCACACTGGTAGGCGGTGGAGGGGAAGGCATCAGTAGCAGGGACAGGAGGCTGGGCTGCGGCCGTCCAAGGGAGGCGTGGCCAGAAAGCAGGCAGTGTGGGAAGGGTGGGAAGCTCTGGGCCAGCTGCCTGGGTGTGAATCCTGCCTCCACCAGTTACTTACCTGCTCTGTGGCCTTGGGCACATTACCTAACCTCTCTGTGCCTCAGTTTCTTCACCTCTAGAGGGAAGGGAATAGTTGTATGGACTTTGCAGAGTCATTGTAGGGAAGCAACAATCTAGGAACACGGGTGGGAGCCACGCTCATGAGCTTGGGCTCTGCCCTGCAGGCGATGGGGAGCCGTGGCAGGTGGCTGGGCAGTGCCCGAGCTGCACAGATTCTCAAGGCTCTGGCCAGGCTTCCAGACGGTGCGTGGATCTGAGCTCCCAGGGCTTTGCTGCGCGGCTGGGTTGGGGGTTTTACAGTGCAACCCTCTGACCAATCACAGATCATCTGCCCTCCCTCCTAGCCAGGGATTGGTTCTGGGGTGGGCAAGTCTAGGCTGATTTAGGCCAGTGAAAGGTGACCAGAAGCGGCCTCGTGGGTTCTGTGCTTTCTTCTGTCCCTGGATAAACAGGCAGCCTTTTTGTGACCGTGAACGGAGCCCACCCGAGAATGAAGGTGGGGAAGAATCTCAGAGCAGCACAGCCAGAGCCTGACAGATCTGTGTCTAGAGCCCACATTCCCTTTGTGGTTCGTGTTATGTGAGATAACTTTCCTTCCTGGGGAAGGCCATGTAGTCCTGGTTTCCATTACTTGTTGCTCAAAGTGCCCATTTCCACAGGGCCCAGAGCATCTTCCTAGAGCTTAAATCCAACCTTGTAATTCCCTGCTTAAAATGGCTTGGGGCTCCCGTCCCTTTACAGTGACAGCCTATGCTTCCTGGAGGCCCCACAGGCCCCACGCCCCACGGGCTCTGGCCTCCCACTGTGGCCTCTGGGCTCCACCCATGACTGTCCTTGACCACACTGGGCACCCATCTGCCTCAGGGCCTTTGCTATGGTTGTTCCCTCAGGTTCCCCGCACTGTCTCACCCCTATAGCCTCATTGAGGGCCCTGCTCAGATGTCACCTGTCCAGAGTGGGTGAGAGGTCAGTATAGCAACACACAGCCCTGACTCCCAGGGGCCCAGACAGTGAAGATATGTTTCTCACTCACACCACGTGTCCATTGCAGGTCAGGGGAGTGGGGGTGGGGCTCCTGCTCCCTGGTGGCCTGGGGACCCTAGTGACGGAGACTCCACCATCACACGAAGCTTCTGCGGTCCCAACATGAGGCTTCAGGACCCACCGCCATTGGAGGCTCTTAGATGCTTTGGCCTGGAAGTGCCCCTGTGGCTTTGCTCCTGTTCCCAAGGGCTGACGTCGGTGGCATGGCCACGCCTCACATCAGGGGGTGGGACAGTGACCCCCCCGAGCGTGGGAGGGAGGAGACGCACAGCAGTGACCTCTGCCTCGGGGCTCCCAGGCCACTTGGTCTCTCCAAGAGACCCTGTCACTCTGCGTTTATTCAGGAAAAATTCACATAACATAAAATTAACCATGTTAAAGTGTACAATTCAGTTCAGTGGTATTTGGTACACTCACAGTGTCACACAACCATCACCTTTATCTAGTTCCAGAACGTTTCCACCACCAAAAGGTTTACACATGGAAGGCCTGTACCTGTTAAACAGTCACTCCCCTTCCTCCCCCCAGCCCCTGGCAACCACTCCTGTACTGTCTGTCTCTGTGGCTTTGAGTGTTCTGGAGATGGTAGGTAAAAGGACTCGCAGAACATGTAGTCCTTCGTATCCGACTTCTCTCACTGAGCGTGATGTTTTCAAGGTTCATGCCCATTGTAGCCTGTGTCAGGTCTCACTCCTTCCTATGGCTGGAGAATACTCCACTGCAGGGTGGACCGAGCTGTGCTCATCCTGTGACCAGATGATGAACATCTGGGCGGCTTCCACCTTTGGCTTCCTGAGCGGACTCGCAGCACAGTCTCGAGCAGGTTTGGTCTGAGTCCCTGCGCTCGGTCTTTGGGGCACGTACCTGGGCATCACTCCAGAGTCCTTCATCACACTGATTCTTCTCTGTAGTCACTTCCTGTCTGAGACCTTGGGATGGTCACAATCCCCACCTCCCCAGGGCGTGTCCGAGCCGAGACGCGTTTTGCTTTTTGCGTTGGGGGACCGCCCTCGCTCATGCCCACCGAGCTGCCTGGCATTCTCCTGTCGCTGTCTCCTCCTGGCACAGGCCTGGCACGCAGCAGGTGTTCTACTGAAGCTCATTGAATCACGAATAAATTCGGAACGATAACTTGGGCTTCCTGGGGAGTTTTGTTTGCAAAAAGAAATCCGCTGCTAAAGAAGTGATGAGCCCCACACTGTACTGGTCTGTTTCCTCTGCCATCGCCGCCCAGACGCCCCCAGCACCCGGGCTGGGGGTGGGGTCCATCTACTGGCGGGCAGCCCCACCTCCTGGGCCAAGAGCCAAGTGAGGGCGCCCACTGCCAAACGCCGTGTTTGGGCACAGGCGAGGTGGGGCTGGGTGGCGCCTGGTCCTCCTGTGCCTCATAAATTGCTCTGAAGAAAATTCCCCAAAAGGAGTTTCAGATGCTGCTGTGCCCGGGACAGCAGGCTGGTCTCCCCCCCAACTGGGGGCGTCTCCTCCCCCATCTGCTGCCGGAGGAGCCTCCAGTGGGTCACCTCAGTGCCTCGCCAAGCGTGGGGTCCACATTTGACTGTCCTTGTCTAAGTCCTAGAGGAACGTGTGAGTCTCCCCAGCCCAGCATCCTGTTATGAACCCATTCTGTTCCTCACTGCCTTGGGCCATTGCCCTAGCTCTCTCCCCCATCTCTCACAGGGTGCCCCCCCCCCAGTTTGTCTTCAACACCCAAGTGTGTCTTCAGCAGGTGGGTGGCTGAGAGCATCGGCAGTGGGGGTCTGGGTTGCCTTGCCTCCTCCACTGCTGCACGCACTCCTGCTGTTCTCTGAGGCTTGGTTTTCTCCTCTGTTAAATGGGGAGAAGCAGATGCAGCAGGCAACGTGCTTGGCCAGGGCCTGGCACATGAAGAGTACTCGCTAGATGCCAGCTGCAGCCCTAACCATGCCTAATGAGCCCTGGCCGAGCCCAGGAAGGACGTCCTGCACCGCAGAGCAAAGCCCAGGCATGTCGCGTGGCATCTGAGACCCTCTGCCGTCTGGGCGCACCTGACCGTGTGCCCCAGTCCTGGTGCTGCCAGCTGCCTTCGTGCTGCCAACCTGCCACGTGCTTCTGCACCTCTGCGCCTTTGCGTGTGCCATTCCTCTGCCTGTGCTGCCCCGCCCACCCCGGGGGCCTGCAGCATCCTCCTAAAGTCACCCAGACCGTGAACGTCTGTCTGCTGCCCCTGGAGGGCAGGGCCTATGGCATCACCCGCAGAACCTGCAGATGGTGGGGCGGGGGTACAGACTGGGGCCCCAGCCGAGGGCGGCCACTCCTTCAGCCCAGGGACCCATAGCCAGTACCCTGGTAAGTGATGGTACCGGGTGCAAACTCTTTTTCTTTTTTAAATTAATTAGTTAATTAATTTTTGGCTGCGTTGGGTCTTCATTGCTGCGCGTGGGCTTTCTCAAGTTGCGTCGAGCGGGGGCTACTCTTCATTGCGATGCGTGGGCTTCTCATTGCGGTGGCTTCTCTTGTTGTGGAGCACGGGGTCTAGGTGCGCGGGCTCGGCAGTTGTGGCACACGGGCTTAGCTGCTCCGCAGAATGTGGGGTCTTCCTGGACCAGGGCTCAAACCCGTGTCTCCTGCATTGGCAGGCGGATTCTTAACCACTGTGCCACCAGGGAAAGTCCCTTTTTAAAAATTTTTTTATTGGAGTATCGTTGCTTTACAATGTTGTTAGTTTCAGGTGTACAGCAAAGTACATCAGTTACATATACATAAACCACCCTTTTCTAGATTCTTTTTGCATAGAGTCCATTACAGAGTATTGCGTAGAGTTCCCTGGGCTATACGGTAGGTTCTTATTAGTTATCTATTTTATATATAGTAGTGTGTATATGTCAATCCCAATCTCCTAATTTATCCCTCCCCCTTTCCCTCCTGGTAACTATAAATCTGTTTTCTACATCTGTGACTCTGCTTGTGTTTTGTAAATAAGTTCATTTGTACGCTTTTTTTAAGATTCCACATTTAAGAGATATCGTATGACATTTGTCTTTCTGTGGGGTGCAAACCCCTGAGGCATGGGCAGCTCCAATGTGCTGTGCAGTTTGCACCCTCTAGCTCAGAGCATTGTAGAGGTTCAGCACGTGGTCTATATTCGGACACTCCTGTGATAGGGAGCTCACTACATTGTTAGGTCATATTTTCAGCACTGGCAGCTTCCTGGGAACGAGGGCTCAGTCTCCCCACAAAGTCTCCCGTGCGGCGGTCAGCAGCCCGAGATGGTGTGTGTGATGAGTCGTGGGGTCTCTCTCCCACCACCTCCTGGGGCTCTCCAGCAGGGAGCTCAGGCTACAGAGTTGTGCTGCCCCCTGGTGGCTGCGGTTCACAGGGGCCGAAGCTCTCCGGTCCACAGGGCTCCTGTCCTTGAGTGCCCGCCACTAAGGAGGCAGGGGACAAGGCAGCAAGTGGATCACAGACCCCTGGAGAAGACAGACACATACATAAATGTGGAGGACGTGGCATCTTCAGGCTCGGGGGGGCCTGACGGTAGCCTCGCACGGTCCCTGGATCCATGTGGGCCTTGTCCTGCGGATGGGAGGGTTAGGGACGCTCAGACCCATCAGGTTTGCTTGGCCTGGACCCGCTATCTCCTGGGAAGTGTCACTGTTGGGGGCCCCATGACCTTGGCATGGGGTCACCTGTTCCGAGGCTGCCCTCTGTCCCCTACAGGCTCCCCAAGAGGGGACTCACTATGCAGGGTCAGAACATGCCAGACTTGGGGAGACCTGGCTGGACAGCCCCCACTGCCCTGGGGCCACCACACAGCTCTTACCCATCCAGATGCCTGGATGGCCAGCCAGCTGCCCCTGCCGTCTGCTGGGTCTACTGGGGTCTCCTTGGACCCTCTCTGTACCATCCCACCCTCCCCAGCAGTCAGCCCTGCTGTTCCGCAGACCGTCAGCAGCTCCCACCTTTGAGCCCCGTGCTGAGGGCAGGGGACTGGGGGGGACCTACACTGGGGGTGAGCTTGCTGAGACACGGCTGGTGGTCCTGCTGCAGGACCCTCACCTGTCACTCCCGTCTTGCTGGTGTCCTGCTGTCCCTCCTTCCCCTGGGCCTTTGAATCCCCCATCCCGATCGGGACAAACCCTAACCCCGCTCCCACTGCAGGGCCCAGTGGCGGTGTTTCCTCCCCCAGGAAGCCTCCTGGCCTAGTCCCAGGAGAGACTGCCCTCCGGCCTTCCGCAAGTACCGTACCCCCGTCTCCTGGGTGCAAACTTCGCTGAGGGGTGCAATGACCCTTTCGGTGCCCGCCGAGGCCCCCTGACCGTGGACTGCACCCGGGAGGGCTCCCAGCTTTATCTGCTCTGGGCCTCGGTTGCTGAGGGGGGCAATGCACTGAAACAAGCTCTCCTCGTGGTGTTGGGGTGAAAGGACAGACCCTCTTCTGGGGCTTTGTGGGGCAGGGGTTCTGACACTCAGAGGCCTCGTGCAGGACCACAGTCTCGGTGGGTGGAAGTACCAGGGTGGCTGCGGGTGGTTCCGTGAGAACCTGAGCCTCCTGCTGCCCCTTTTGGGCAACCCCGGCCCTGGAGCAACAAGACCCTGCTCCTGGGGCACAGTTTTGGCCCCTGTCCCCAGTGCCTATACCGAGGAGACCGAGCAGGAGGGACCCCGTCCTCCATGGGCCCAGGAGGTGGGGACAGACTCAGATATACTGGGGACCCCAGAGGGCTGAGATAAGAGACCTACGCCAGGGCTGTGCAGAAGCGCAGCAGGGCTGCCAGCGGGCTCTGGCGGCGGTGGCACGCCCTGCTCTTCCCGTCGCAGTCCCTTCCTTTCT
This sequence comes from Orcinus orca, assembly GCF_937001465.1. NCBI lineage: Eukaryota > Metazoa > Chordata > Mammalia > Artiodactyla > Delphinidae > Orcinus > Orcinus orca. Next base: position 85,119,920 of record NC_064575.1, read on the forward strand.
CCCTTCCCCGGGGGGTCCCTGGAGGGGTTACGGGCCATCCCCTGGATGTGTGGCTCGCCCCCCTGCGCCTTATTCTGAACTGAGTGTTGGGGCTCCAACTCCCACACTTCCCTGTTGCCATCTCCCTGGCAACCCAGGTCACTGGGGCTGGGTGGAGGGCCAGGCAGGACCGGCTACGTAATTCCTGGGCCCAGTGTGAAGCCAAACTGTGGGCCGCTTGTTTCATAAGCGCTGCCCGATGGGGACACTAGAGCATCGCGCCCGTGGCTGACTTCAGGCCTGTGACCGCCCAGGTCTCACTCCCGAGCAGCTGGCCCTTCTCACAGTCACCACGAGGGGGCGCTCGCGAAGCGTGCCCGATGCCTGTTCCGGGCTGGTGCCTGGAGGTGTCCACCTCAAGCCTTCTGGTCCTAACCATCCCAGGAGGTGTCGGGAATGCAGGCTGCGTCGGTGTCCAGGCCTCCTCACTGGTGGGTCCTCTGGCTGCTAGTTCTCTGTTGCAGCATTCCGGGTGGACGGCACCGCTTGTGCAAAGGCCAGGAGGTGGGCTTGATCTGACGCCCTGGGGGCTCCAGGGATGGAGCTGGAGCTCGCCAAGAGCAGCACTGGGTGTAGATGGACCCAGGGGTCAGCAGGGCTGGGTGGGAGACACAGCCGGCCATGGCTGTCCTCAGGGAGGCCTTGGCACACACTGGAGCACTCTTCCTGAGCTGCTTGTCTAATGGCTGCCTGGCCTGCAGGCCCGCCGCATGTGCTGTTGCCTGGAACGCACCCTCTCAATTCCCAGGCCCAGCAGCCTCCCCACGTGCTCCTGACCACTGTAACTAGGGAGCTGCCTGGGTGGTCTCTCCCACGCCAGTCTGCAGCATCCCCAGGACAGCCTGGCACAGCACTCAACACGTGGTTGTCAGAGCCAGCAATCGGTGAAAGGGCTGGAACTTCCAGGCTTAGCTGGGGACCCTCGGCTCCACTGGTTCTCCAGCTCCAATGGCCCCCAGGGCTCCCACACCCACCCCATTGGCAGTCTCAGAAGTCTGGGCTTAAGAACTGCCCCTCCGGACTTCCCTGGCGGTGCAGTGGTTAAGAATCTGCCTGCCGATGCAGAGGACACGGGTTCAAGCCCTGGTCCAGAAAGATCCCACATGCCACGGAGCAACTAAGCCCGTGTGCCGCAACTACTGAAGCCTGAGAGAAGCCAATGCAATGAGAAGCCTGCTCACCGCAACGAAGAGTAGCCCCTGCTCGCCACAACTAGAGAAAGCCTGCGCGCAGCAATGAAGACCCAATGCAGCCAAATATATAAATAAAATAAGTAAATAAATAAAAAGAACTGCCCCTCCTCCATGCTGGCACTGGGAGGGAGGACCCCCGCCTCCCCTGCGGGGACCAGAGCTCATTCTGTTGCTGCCTTTGCCTCCTGAACAGATTGCAGGCCCATGAACGGGCCCTGTCCTTCCCACACTGACTGCAGGGCTGGCCTGTGACGGATGGACAACGGTGGGGAGGGGCATGAGCGACTCCTGAGGCTGGGTTACAAATGCATGGCAGCTTCTCTCTGCGGTCGCTGACTTGGGGGACGCCAGTCGCTGTCTGGTGAGGACATCCCCCTGGGACACCTGCTCTCAAGAGGAGGGATGGGCCTCAGCCAACAGCCTGCACAACTGACCAGCTGGGGCGGTGAGCCAGCTTGGAGCGGGTCCTCCCGCCCCAGGTGGGCCTTCAGATGATGCAGCCAGGCCACCACTGCAGCTGCCACGAGAGCCTGAGCCAGAGCTGCCCAGCTAAGCCTCGGAACTCCTGCCCAACAGGTGCCCGGAGAGGACAGATGGTCATTGCTGTTTCAAGGTACTAAGTTTGAGGTGACTGTTTCGCAGCATAGCGAGCGAACATAAAATCATCATTTAAGCAACTTGACTGTGTTATTGGAAATTTGGGAATGAGAGTGATGAACCCCCAAGGCCTTGTTCTCCAAGTCCAGTTTCCTCTTCATATCTGGAACACAGTTGTGTGTTCGGCTCCCCTGATAGCAGAGCCTGAGATCGGGACTTGGGTGCAGGGGGTTTACTCAGGTGATCCCAGGTGAGGGTGGGAAAGCCAACACACGGGGGCATTGTGGAGATCTCTCGATGGTTCCAGGGCCTCTGGAGGTGTTCCAGACACCCTCTGTCTGCAGGAGGGAGGCTGGGTGAGTACACAGGTGAGGGCTGTCCTGGTTCACACATTCGGGGCCCGGTGCACCCTGGGGGTGGGGCACTGTCGGGGAGAGGAGGGTCCCACTGGGCTCAGGACGGGCCTTTGCTTCTGCAGCTGAGATGGGTGTGACGTGGCCGCCAGGAGTCAGTCCCCGAGGTTCCTCTTCTCGTCCTATACCTCGCACCCAGCTTTTGCGTTTACCTGACTTAACGTTCAACCAGAAGCTCTTTGGGAATTCACTGGTGGTCCAGTGGTTGGGACTCTGAACTTCCACTGCAGGGGGCATGGGTTTGACCCCTGGTCAGGGAACTAAGATCCCACATGCCGCGCGACACAGCCAAAAAAACCCCAAAAGACAACCAGAAGTTCTTTTTCCCTTTGCTCATGTATGACGCTGGGACCTGAGGATGATTCTGGAAGGAAAGTCCTAAGAACGTCTACTAGGCACCTGTTCAGCGACAGGTGGAACCAAGCCGGTGTCAAGTCTCATCCCCCAAGGCTGGAGCTGTCACCCTGACCCCGTTATGGATGACGAGACTGAGGCAGGGAGAGGTGAAGGCGTGCAGCTGCCCGCTGGCCGCGGCCGGCTCCGGGCCCCACCTGTGGTCCTGCCGCTGCTGGGCCCAGGCCGCTTTCTGGAAATCCACTTAGCACTGACCTCGCCTTTGTCCTCCTTGGAGCTAATCTGCTAATCCTGTCACCCCGGCGGGCGCTCCCCAGTCCGGCCCTCCTAACCCACCTCCCCCTGCAGGCCCTCTTCCCCAGCTGGGGGCCTCCTCTCAGCCATGCTGGGGGGTGGTGGGCAGGTCCAGTGACTGGGGGTAGATGGGGTGGGGCCCTCAATCCCAGGGAGGATCTGGGCATCTGGAATTCAGGTCTGGATCCTGACTGTCCTTCCCTCACTCAGCCATCAGCTCTGTGGCCCCGTTTCCCGGGTAAAGGAGATAAGTTCTGAGCCAACCCTTCCTGCTATGAGATCACCACTCAGCTCACCCCTTCTTGCCCCGCCCATTCCACTCACAGCAGGGGTGCCAGCTCTGGCCTCCCCAGACCTCGGTTCGAATCCCAGCTCTGCCTTAACTGAGCCTCAGCTTCCTTATCTGCAAAATGGGGGTGGTGGCCCCTCCTCTGCAGGGCACAGTGCAGACTTGGTGGGACAGTGGGTGTAAGTGTCTGGTACGAGGCTGGAGTTCAGTGAATGTTTAGGGAGTGGAACTCTTGGACCCCCCTCCTCGGGTCCCCATACTGATGCCAAGAATGTGGAGGTGAAAGGGACCGCAGCCCATGAGGAAGGCCACATCCATGGGGGAAACCTCTCCAAGATTTGGGGCAGGCGAGGAGGAAGAGTATGAAAAGTTAGGGAGGCAGGTGCTGTTCTTCGAGGTCAAGCTCAACATTGAAAAAATAAAGATCGGTAATTAAAACGGACCCGGGACTTCCCTGGTGGTACGGTGGTTAAGAATCCACCTGCCAATGCAGGGGACACTGGTTCGAGCCCTGGTCCGGGAAGACTGCACATGCTGCAGAGCAACTAAGCCTGTGCGCCACAACTACCGAGCCTGCGCTCTAGAGCCCACGAGTCACAACTACTGAAGCCCGCGCGCCTACAGCCCATGCTGCACAACAAGAGAAGCCACCGCAACGAGAAGCCCGCGCGCCGCAACCAGAGAGAGCCTGCGCGCGGCAACGAAGACCCAGCATGGCGAAAAATAAAAAAAGTTAAAAAAAAAATGGACCTGGAAATGGGCTGCCTCAGTGGGTGCCCAGCTCCCGTTTCAGTGGAGGCGTCCTAGGCCCTCAAAGCTGGAATGCATGCCAGATGTTGCCTCTTCCAACAGCACAGCCTTCCCACTCTTCTCTGCTTGAAGGCACGGAGGACAGGGAAGCCCAGCTTTGTGGTTCAGCGAGGGAAGCCTGGACCAGCTCTACTCCCGACTTGATGTGTGATCTTTGGAAGTTGCTTAACTTCTCTGTGTCTTCATCTACAAGATAGAGAGAACAATTGTCCTTACCTCATGGGGCTGTGCAGGCATTAAATGAGCTGGCGAACTGAGATTTGAACCCAGATCGGCAAGGCTCTGCCCTCTGAGCCCCTGATGCCTCTTAGGGAGGAATCGGGGGTCTCTGGGGACCATCTGACCCCCCCCCCCCCCATCCATGACTGAGTGTACTTTTGGTGTGCCAGATGTAGGTCTGTGCGCTGGAGACACAGATGGGGATACGGGTGAGGTCCTCACCCAGACCACGATCAGTGTTATGTGTAACTGCCTGTGACTTTCTGGCAGAACTTGGTGCACAGCTGTGGGGCTGAGGGGATGGTTAGCGGAGACTGAGTTCTCAGAGGAGACAACAACTGAGAGGGACCACACGTGAAGGACGGCACCACAGGGATAGTCTGGGGCAAGACTTTCTAGGCAGAAGGAACAGTAAGTGCGAAGGCCCTTAGGTGGGATGGACCCTGACTATTGGAGGAACTGCATGCAGGTGCATGAGACAGTGGCAGTGAGGTGGCAGGTGGAGGGCACCTGGAGGAGTGAGCCTGGGCCTGCTCAGGTGGCCTGGGGACAGTGAGGTGGGGCCCTGCAGGATTCCGCACAGAGGAGGATGGGCTCACTCTTGCCTTCCAGGGGTCCAGGTGGGTGGGTGGTCGGAGGGCATCCTCTCTGAGAAACGGAGGCAGGACAGAGTCTGGAAGGAGAGGCTGGGCACTTGGCTGGGCTGGAGGTCCATGGACTGGTGTGGGGGACAGGGTAGGGTGAGTGAGGTGCCCGGGAGACCCTGGCCAGGCTCCATGCGCCCTCTGTCCTGGGTTTCCTCCATATGTCACCACTGGCCGAGCCATGAGCTCCCTAGGATGGGCTGATCCATAAGGGGCCCTCCTCACCAGTCCCCAAGGGGGCACCTTAAGATCTCCCAGGGCCCCAGCACCCGCTCCCCGAAAGCCACCTTCCGCCCCATGTATTATGGGCGGCCTGGGGGCCTCGAGGCCCGGTCTGACCCCAAGCACCGGGACAGGTGTCTGCTTTCCGTAACCCATCCTCACGGCAACGCGCCGTGCGCGTGGGGCTCAGCCCCAGTCGACACAAGAGGAAGTCCAGGACTCCAAAAGTTTCCTGAAATCCCTGGACCCCGGACACCATCCCTCAGCCTCGGCGCACCCTGCCCTCTTCACCCGCATTCGGGGTCAAGCCGCCCCCCAACCGCCCCGGCGTCCCGCAGCAGCCGCCTTGCGAGGGATACTGGACCACAGTCAGAGCCCACGGACACGCCCCTTCCCACCTGGGCGGGGCTCCGGTGCGCGCGCGCGCGCCCGCGTCTCCCCGGTGTGGGGAGCGCTCCCATTGGGCCGCGCCGTCCACGTGATGCGGCGGGCCCTGCCCGCGCGCCCGGAGCGGGGCCGCGCACGCGCCCCGGACCCGCGTGCACGCGCATGCGCCCCGAGCCCTCCGCCTGTGGAGCCGGCGTCCGGACCGCCAGGTCAGTTTCCTCGTGCCCGCTCGGGCGGGGGCGCGCGCGTGGTGCGGGCGCGTGGCGGGGCGCGCGCGGGCCGAGGGCGGGCCGACTACCCAAGTCCAGGGACCCTGCTCCCGGCGGCCGCTGCGGCGCGAGCGCGGGCCTGGAGGCTGCCACGTGCAACTCTCAGCCCGGGGGCCGGCTCGGGACTCCGCCCGCCGCTTCCCCCTGCGGCGACGGGACGCCCGGGCTGGGAGGCGTGACCCCCTCCCCCCGCCCCCGAATACCTCTTCCCCAAGGGCCGGTAGGGTGTCGGGTGCTGCCTCCCATCCCCTGGCTCAGTTTCCTCCTCCGCACAGTTTGGGGGGAGTTGGTCCCTAGCGCTCCTGCCCGCTACAACCCCACCGGATTCCCTGCGTCGTGATGGCGGGGGTGCCGGCGAACGTCAACGAGGTTGAGCTCCAAGTCCCGGTACAGGTCCGCGCCCCGGCTTTCAGACCACACTGGGGCTGGTAGCCCGGCGGTGCCTCATTTGTCCAAGCAGTCCCCCAGCTTAGAGCAGGTCCCAGCCTTGTCCCAGGCGGCTCGTGATGCGCTCCTGTGTTCTCCCGGGCAGCTAGCTGGTGGCCGGTTGAGTTGGGGTGGGTGGCGTGTCAGCTCCAGGCCAGCAGAGCAGCTGTCGCCCTGGTCTGGCCTTCCTGGGTGGAGCATGGTGACCCCACAGGCCGGACCCTGACAGCGGGTCTGAGGATGGGTAGAGTCCAGGCCAGCTGGTCACAGTGTGCCGGGCACTCCGGCCCTGGCAGGTGGGCATGCGCTGTGCCTCCTCTCCTGGCTGGCCGGCTCTGTGGCCAGCCCTGCATGTGATGGTGGGTGCCTGGGCGCTGGGCACCAGAGGTGTGTGGACTCCAGGGGGGCCTGCTCCTAGGCTGGAGCAGTGTGGGGCTGTGGACCAGAGAGGGTCAGCGGACACAGGGTGCCTGTGGGCTTGTCCAAATGGAGACCCCTTTGCAGCTCTGTGCAGGCGCCTTGCTTCACTGACCTCAAATCCTCCCATGAAGTTCCTAACCCCACTTCTCAGATGAGGAGACTGAGGCCCAGAGAGGTGGAGTCATGTCTAGCCCCTCAGCCTGCAGACCTCACCAGAGCCTTGGTTTTCCCACCTGTGAAGTGGGTGCTGGTTGACCTTCCTGGCAGGCTGCTGTGAGGAGTAAATGGGCCCTGAGGCAGGCGTGGGGGGGGGGGTCTCCCCACGGCCACCCAGGCCTCCCTTGCTGCAGGTATTCAGGAGAAGAGGCTGCCCCCCAGATGTCCCCCTGGGGAGCTGGCCACCCCACAACACCCCCATAGTGCTTGCCACGCCCCGTGTGCCAGGCCCGGTGCTGGACTGAGGGGTGGATGATGGCAGGTCCCGCCTCAGGCCGTGGCGCCATGCCTCCTTGAGTCCTTGTTGTCCTGGTGGCGGTCCTCCCTGAGCAGTCTGGCTCTGAGCAGCCCGTCAGGCATTCCTTTCTCACTGAGTCACCAAAACTTGAGCACCTACTGTGTGCCAGGCCCTGATAAGCTGTTATCGAGGCTGACCTGGGCCCTCGCCCCGGGAGATGGCAGTCAGGTGGAGGCGCCCACACACACAGGTGGCTGTGCCGTCTTGGGCGTGTCCCCGCCGAACCTCACAATACCTTTCTCTCACTTGGGACGGTGACGCCGCGTGATGGGTGGGGCTGTGTGTGCCCACTGATGCATGTGGCCAGGGTCCACTCTGCCAGGTGGGGCTCCGGGCACTGAGGACCAGGGAACAGAACAGGTGTGACCCTGCTCTCCTGGACCCTGCCTTCAGTGCTGGGGGTTCTGGCGGGTGGGGAGGTGGGCTGCCGGGCTGGCCGGAGGGCCCAGGGCTTGGCCAATGCACCCTGCCGTTTTCCTGGCCAGGAAGCCGGGCCTGGAGGGACTCTGCAGGCTGGAGGGAACGAGGGCAGGTCCGTTCGTGTGGCGCAGGGCTCTGTCCACGTCCCCAGGGTCACAGCGTCTCCTGCCGCCGGGGCTCTGGGAGAGGGGTGGTGGCTCCCCTTCCAGGTGGGGAAGCCGAGGCTCAGAGAAGGTAGCCACCAGGTGTGCTGGGTGCCTGCTGGGTGCCGGGCCCCTCCCCCATCCTGGTCTGTCCCCCAGCAACTGGGGTCATTGTCTACCTGTCCTGCTGCGAGAGGCCAAAGTTCAGTGAGGCTCCTCACTTCCCGAGGTCACGGGGGCTCTGGGCAGTGACGGCTCAGGGAGGAGGCCCCTCTGTCCCACCCCGCCTCTGGCCCAGTGCCCCGAGTCCCCCGGGCGGGCTGGGAATTGTTCCTGTTGGGACTCTGGAAGGCCGCCCAGGTCAGGGGTGTGTGGAAGCCCCAGCCAGGCCCAGTTCCCGCCACAGTGACCGTTCTGCTGCCTGGGGTCTGTCCCCTCCTCCGCCCAGGCCTCAGTTGGGAGTGTGTGTCCTCTGCGAGCCCTTGCAAGGCAGGTGGTTTTTTGTTTTTTGTTTTTTTTTAATATTTGTTTATTTATTTGGCTGTGCTGGGTCTTAGCTGTGGCATGCAGGATCTTCGTTGCTGCGTCCAGGATCTTTTAGTTGCGGCATGCAGGCTCTTAGTTGCGGCATGCAGGATCTAGTTCCCCCACCAGCGATTGAACCCGGGCCCCCTGCATTGGGAGCGTGGAGTCTTAACTGCTGGACCACCAGTGAAGTCCCTGGTGTGTACATTTGGATGTGAGGACCTAAGCCTCAGTGCCCGAGGGTCTCAGCGGGCAAGGTGGTGGCTTGAGCCTTGTGGAGACCAGTGTTCTCATCTCTAGAAGGTGACGATCCCCCAGGATGGCTGGAGTGGGGTTCCGCTGTCCTCGGCCATCACTGCCAGAAGGGAGTTGAGGAGAAACTGGTCCGGCAATCAGACCTGAGCCCCGCGTGGCTCCTCCCGCTGCCCCAGCTTCTCAGGCCTCTGTGCCACGAATGCCCTTTCTATCCTGGATATTCCCGGCCGCCACCTTTATTGTGCACCTACTGTGTGCCTGGCCAGAGCTTGGCTGGGTCCTGGATGGGTCCAGGGGTGGGTGTCACCACCCTGGGTCTCCACTCTGCACCAGCAAATGAGGGGCTGGATCAGACCCAAGGTTGTCAATGGAGGAGGTGCTCCCAGATGCTTGGTGCTTTCTGAGGTGCGCCCACACGTCCCCCAGGAGATTCTGATGCCCCGGGAAGGAAGCACCCATGGCTGATGTGGGCAGATGGAAGGTTGGGAGCCGCAGACTGTCGTGCCGCGGTTCTGTTTCCTGACTCAGATTCTGAGGGAAGGGGCGGCAGGAGCCATGGAGTGTTCTAGAGCAGGGTGGAGGGGTGGTCTCTGGTGCGTGGCTGGGGGCTGATGTGCTGGAAGAGGACTCAGCCAGGACGTCCATGGGTGCCGCTGTGGGTCTCCCCAGATCCCGGCCTGGCTGCCCAGAGCCCCCTTAGGCAATGAAAGGCCATGAGCCGTCTGCCTTTGGGCCAGCTTTTCTCCTCTGGGGTCTCAGTTTCCCCTTCTGCAGAAGGGGGGCTCTGACCTGCTGTCACCAGCTCCTCCTTCCCCCCCGTCCCTCCTGGGAGCTGCAGGAGCCTGTTCCCATGGCCTCACTCGCCACAAAGACCCCGAAGCAAGGGCTGGCCCAGCTGGAGGAGGCGGGCGGGCAGGCAGCCCTGCCCTGTCCCCTTCCCATGGGAGTGGTGCTCCCGGCCCCTCTCCTGGCCCCGGGGCCCCCCTTGTGACTCAGGCTTCCTGGAAGAGGCGCGGGAGAGCGACGAGGATTCCCCGCCACCCCACCCAGAGTTCCCGCAGCGACCGCCTGTGTGTCCCGTCACCGCCCCACCGCTACCTACGGTGGGCTCCACGTGCTGTCTGCTCTGTGCCTGCCCCCAGCGGGCACCCCTTCCTGCTACTTCCGCTGGCACCCTCCGGGCATCGTCTGTTGGTGATGGGACAGGCCCCTCCTCCTCCCTTGCCTGGACCAGGCCCTGCCAAGCCAAACATTTCCTCCCCTTTCATCTCCCCATGGGCTCAGCGCTGGGCCCTCTCCTGGCCTTCACTCCTCTCTGGCTGGCTGCCCAGCGGCCCATCTGCTGGGAATTGCCATGCGGAGCTCAGGGGGTGCCCGGGGGTGCCCGGGGCTCCCCATGGTGACCTCGCAGTCCCCTCCGCATAGCCCTAGGGAGCCCAGAGCCGTGGCCCCAGGTCTGCCAGGCCTCTCTGGGTGACCCTGGGCTGGACCCTGCTCTTACTGGGCCTCAGTTTTCTTGTCTAGAGAATGGAGAGCTTGGAGCAGACCTTGGGCCCCACAGCAGACTGGGTGGGGGGTCAGGACAAAGCTGGGAGTCTTGGTGGTTAAGCCCAAGCCACCTGGGCCAGGCGACCTGCTGGCAGCCCTGCGTCTGCCCATTGTGACCGGCCTGGCAGACTTGCCGTTTACAGTCTCTGAAGCCTGCAACCTCAGGAAGGGCCGTCCGTGGGTGTCTCAGTTCCCCTGTCTGTCAAGTTGTGCTCTTGGGCCAGACCCTGTGCAGGGAGTGGGCAGAGAGGGCCTGGGGCCCTGCTGTGACGGTACCTCCTGGGCGCAGGAACTCACGTTGGGGCCGGGGACCATCCAAACAGTGCTCCGTGTTGCTCAGTACAGATTCAGTGATGACAGTCAGACAGCCCCGGAAATTCACAGCTGCTCTGGGCTCTGGGCTGCGGGGCACATGCTGGATCTCACGGGGACAGGCTGCCCACGTGCAGCGTGATGTATCTCACTTGAAATTTCCCTCACCACCGACGGTGGGCCTCTCTCCTAATGGCGCTTGGGGGCCCGGGGCCCGGGTCTGGATGGACCCTGTTTATGAATCAGTACCCTCGTGACAGCCGCTCCTAAACAGGGCCCTGCCTCCCTCTCGCCCCCATCACCACCAGCCTGGCCGCTGTGTAGCGGGGCTGGGGAGGCAGCCTACTGGCTTGGCCTGGCTCCTGCCTTCCTGTGCCTCTTGAGGGGCCGCCAGGCCTGCACTGGCCCCTGTGGGGGATGGGGGAGGGCGGAGAAAGGTGGTCCTGACCCCGGGAGGGACCGTGGGTGAACAGGACCTGCAGGAGACGACTGTCACCTTCCTGGAGCGTGTGTCCCCAAGATTTTGCGGTCGTGTTGGAGCAGGAAGTCAAGGTAGCCTTCTGAGAGGAGGTGGTGTCTGGCTGGGGCTTCAAGGATGTGGGCATCACAGGAGCTGGCGGGAGGGGCTCCAGGAAGGGAGAGCTGGGCGGAGGCAGCTCCCGGGAGCTCGGGGCCTGAGTTAAGAGCACCCCTCAGGGGCGCTGTCGTGGTCTCACTCTAGGCCGGAGTGGAGCTGGTCCAGGGCACGGCATTCATCCTCACGGCCAGATGTGCGGCAGTGGCTGTCACTGCCCCGTCTCCCAGGCCACGTACCCTGCCCAGGGTGGCAGGCGTGTCTGGCTGGTGCCCCTTGAGTCGGGGCTGTGCGGTCCTTGTAGAACGGCCTGGAGCCAGACTGTCGTCCCCTCGTTTACAGATGAGGGGCCTTCAGGTGTGTGTGGGACCGGGGTGGAGTGGATCTCACCCCAGTACAGCCACCGGCTCATCTGGCCCGGGAGACCCTCCCCTCTCTGGCCTCAGCTTTCCCTGTTTCTCACACGGGGCTGGGAGGACCTGCCTGCACGGTGGGTGGCAGTCTGATAAGGAGGGGGCACCTGGTGAGCAGGAGGCCCTGCTTCTGGCCTGGCGTTAACGCGCCGGTCCGTGCCTCAGTTTCCCCCTCTGTAAATGGAGGTGTGCACCCCTTTCGTGGGCACGTTGGGAGGTGTAAAAGGGGGCACCGCGCGGTGAGCAGAAGGTGCTCTGCTGAGGGTGCAGCCCTTCCCTGCTCCTGTTCCATCCTCCGTGGCCTCGAGGGCTGGGCCGTTCCCACGGTCGCCGGGCAGCCGCAGGAAGCCATCTGGAGGCCTTGTTTACCCCTCCTCCCAGCTTCCCTGGCAGGAAGTCACCGGAAGGGCCGTCCCGAGGGGCCCCCAGGCCTGTGAGGACAGCCAGAGGCTGGGGGTCCCAGGGTGGAGCGTAGGGGGCAGGGAACGTGGAGGACAGGGCCAGGCAGAGCCCGCTGGGCGTGTGGGCTGGAGTGTAGATTGAACCGTTCATCAAGGGTGTCCGTCTGTCCGTCCACCTCTTCAGCTGCCCCTGCCCCCCAAAGGCCCCCGATGAGGCCCAGCATGGCCACAGCCCATGAAGTCACGGTCTGCAGACAGCAGTGAGGCCACCGCAGCCTCGGCCCTGGGTGGACTGTGTGACATCAGGGGAGGTGTGGGGTCCAGGGAGCCGGGGGAGGAGCCCCAGCCCCCGGGGAGGGGTCAGAGGAAGGGACTTCTGCGCCAGCTGAGGGTCAAGGAGGAGGTGTCTAGGGGAAGGGCTGGGGGGAGAGCACTGCAGGTGGAAGGGGGCAGCCTCTGGGGCGTTGGAGGTGGGCGGGGTCTGGGGGCGTGGATGGTGACGGTAGGGGTGATCATGCCCCGCAGATCTCTTTCTCTCCTCCCCTCCCCCAGCCCTCCCGCCCCTCCCCCAGGACCCCCACGAGACCCCCAGATCAGCCTGCAGGTCTCGACGTGGTTGGAGCAGGGTTGGGGCCTGGGCTTCCGCCCCTCGGGACGTGCCCAGTTGCCCCGGCATTTGCTGCAGCCCCGATGCCCACTGACTGGCCTGAGTGTGGCCGGCCAGGCCTGGGGACCGTTCCCACAGACACTGCCAGCTGGGCCTGCCCGGCGCTAGGAGGGATGCTGACCCCTCAGGGCCTCGTGTCCTGTCTACTTGGCTGCCTGGTGCCTGCCTGGGCCTCCTGTCTTCAGAAGGAGCCTGGTGGGCTCAGGGGTCAGACAGCCCTGCCCAGCCAGCCCTGGGGAGGCCAAGGAGCGCCCCACCTTGGTTTCCTCCCCTCCGTCCCCCTCCCCCTTCTCCCCTCCCCTCCCCTCCTCTTCCCCTCCCTCCTCCTCCTCCCCTCCCTCCTCCTCCTCCCCTCCCTCCTCCTCCTCCCCTCCCTCCTCCTCCTCCCCTCCCTCCTCCTCCTCCCCTCCCTCCCCCTCCCTCCCCTCTCCTCCCCTCTCCTCCCCTCCTCCTCCTCCCTTCCCTCCCCCTCCCTCCCCTCCCCTTCCCCCTCCTCCTCCTCCCCTCCCCTCCCCTCCCCCTCCTCCCCTCCCCTCCCCCTCCTCCCCTCCCCTCCCCTCCCCCTCCCCTCCCCTCCCTCCCCCTCCTCCCTCCCCCTCCCTCCCCCCTCCCCCCTCCTCCCCCCCTCCCTTTGGAAGGCTCTGGCGCAGGTTCTTATGGGCAAAGCCTCCCAGAGAGTGTGCTGGGGTTTCGGGGCCAGGGTGAGTTTACGGTACCCCACCCCGGGGAAGTGAGTGTGAGAACCAGGGCTTCGGGCGGATCCGGGATTCAGGAGCATGCTGCCGGGAGGCGTGTCCACCGGCCAGTCCTGGGTGAGACTGGATGGTCCAGGGGCATCCATGGGCATCTATGGGCCGAGGACAGACACCCGTGAGCCTGTCCCGGGAGGGTCAGTGACCCTTCCCAAGCCTGCTGCTTGTGCTGCTTGCACTGACCCAGCCTCACGGCCGCCGTGGGTTGTGGGTACCCCACTTGTGGAGGATCGGCTACCTCCTGGTGGTAGAGGGCAGCTGACCCCAGGTCTGAGAAGTGTCGGCCTCGCTCTGCTGCCTTGTAATGAAATGCTAAGTCCAGCGAAACGTGGAAGCAGAGGGAAGGGTGCTCTCTTAGGAGACGCTGGCTGTGTGCGTGAGCGGGAGTGGGGGAGGCAGCAGGAGGCTGAGGCTGGGCTCCCTGGCGCTTGCTGGGATGCTGCTGAAATGGGAGAAGCCTTGAGGGGTGTTAGGGGAGCCCTGTGCCGAGAGCCCAGAATCTGGGGAGGCTGGGGAGGAGGCTGGCTGAGGGACGGTGGCTAGCCTCAGCCCCCAGACCATTTCTTCCTGGGCGCCGCGTGCTCCGTTGATGGTATGTGACAAGACAGTGCTCTCCACGCCCCTCCCCTTCTGCCAGGGCGTCTGGGTGGAAAGTCGGTTGAGATGGGAGCTTCTCAGTGCGTCGGGAGTCCAGCTGGGGCAGGGGCTCCTCGGCAGCCCAGGGCCTCTCTTCTTCTCTTGCTGCTGCTGGGGCCGTGGTCTGGGGGCACCTGGCCCTCAGGGTCACCACCTGGCTGCCATGGCCAGGTTGGCCGTCTTGCTAGGACCTGAGCTTTTCTTCCGGAGAGCTCCTTTGGACCCAGAGCATAGCCAGGGCATTCAGGAGGTGCTCAGTAAGTGTTTGTGGGCTGGTGAGCCGGCCTTCAAGGAGGTGGGGTCTGGACAGACACAGGAGAGCCAGGAGGGAGTCCTGGGTAGGTGGCGCCCATAGGCAAAGGCCTGGTGGCTGTGTGGGATGGTGCAGGGCAGAGAGCTGGCGGAGGGCACAGTACGTGCAAAGGGCCGGAGGCAGGATCCCAGAGGCAAGTTTCAGGAACAGCAGGAGGGCAGGTGAGGCTGGAGCCGAGGAGGGGAGTGGGGGGAGGAGGTCAGGGGGGCGGGGCCTTCTTTCAGGCCTAAGGACGAGCACAGGCTTTCCTTCTTCGCCATGTGGGTGCCATGGGAGGGTTTCAGCCGAGGAGGACAGGATGGACTCAGCTGTCACCACGTAGGGAGTGGGGGGCAGGGTTGGGGGGACCTGCTATGCCAGCGGGGGCCTGGTTCTGGGCCGATGCTCCTCAGGTTCCTGGTCACCCCAGGTGGCTCCAGGCTCCTGGGCCCAGGTGTTGCCGTCTCACCACCCATGGCAGCCGTCTTGCCCCCCGCTGGGGCTTGTGGGAAGTTCCCACTTCCCTACCTTGAGCTTGGTTCTGTGACACGCCTGGATTTGGGACTCTGAGGACCGGTGCCCCGCAAGCCCGCCTGCCCTGGGGACCAGCTCCCTGTGGTTCCCCTGAAGGCTGGGTCACCTTTCTGCTCCCTGCCCTTTCCTGCCTTGTGGCCTTTGCTCAGGCCGTGCCCTCCACCCAGACACCTACCCCATTCACCCAGTTGGATCTTTTAAGGCAAAAGGGGGGGGGCGTGTCCTTCTGTGACTACTGGGTGCCGTCCAGCAGGCCGCCTGGGGCAGTGCAGCTCTCGAGGGGATGTCCGTACCTGCTTCTGATTGAGTGGGGCCTGGATTCGGCGGGGTCGCATGAATGTGCGGTTTTGTCTGGTGGAGGAGGTTGCCTCCCTGGGGCCCCATCGAACACCGCTGGTCTCTTCTCCCCTCTCGCATTTTAGTGCTCAGAATCCGCGGGCTGAAAGCACTCAGTGCCGTGAATTCTCTGAGCCAGCGTTGCCCCCCGCCAGCTCCATCACAGGTGATTGACTAGATCTCAGACTCGTGCTCACTTTACGTGTGATAGTTGTGTTTTTAACTTCTAAAAAGGCTTTGACAAACCTTTCCCATCCTTGAAGGCCAGCAGTGTCCCGCCTGGAACCCTGGAGGGCCCCTCCCCCTCCATCCGGCTGCTGGGGCCTCTGTCCCTTCCAGACATGCCCAGTGCCCTCAGCAGCCTGGTGCAGCCCTGACGGGCTGGGAAGGGGCTGACCAGGTGCCCCCAGGTGTGGACCTGGATCCTCTCTGCCCACCCCACCCTGTGTCACCTGGATCCCCCTGTCCAGCATCGCTCCCCTGGTACGTGCTGCAGCTCAGTCCTTGTGGGTGAAATAAAAACAGACCTGGAAACGACCCAAATGTCCGTCCGCTGAAGAGCAGGTAACGCAAGTGCGGTCTCTCCACACAGCGGACTAGTGGTCAGCGTCCTGATCTACCCTACAGCACGGGTGATGCTTGGAAAGATTATCCTGCATGAAGGGCGCCGGACGCGAAGACCACACAGTGGTGACTCCATTTGTGGAAAGTGTCCAGGACAGGCAAATCCACAGAGACAGCAGGTTCCCGGTGGCCAGGGGCTGGGCTGGGGGTTGGGGAGTGACTGCTAACAGTTGTGGGTTTCTTTAGGGGCGATGGAAGTGTTCTGGAATTGGTGGTGGTGATGATTACACGACACTGTGAATGTACTAAAAAAACACCGAAGTGCACACTTGGAAATAGTAAAATGGCGAACGTCACGTTAGGTGAATTTTATCTCCATTAAAAACAAATGTCAACGGCTCCCCTGCCCCACACAGCCTGGCTTGAGCAGGCTCACAGTTAGTCTGCAAAATAGGGTGTAACCCAGCTCTGTCCCAGGGTTCGAGCAGGCAGGGGCTTGGTTTGCTTGCAAGAGAAAGTGAAGCAGCCCCTGTTCGCTGCTTGGGACGTGGGGTGCTCCGCGGGTGTGGGAGAACGGGTGGGCCATCCTTCCTCCCTGGCCTGAGTTTTGCTGAGTGAATGGAGGAGTGAGGCTTAGGGGCAGGTAGACGTCTGTGTGCAAAGTCCCCGCCCTCCCCTGCCCCGTGGCCCTCATCACGCTGATGCGTGGGGCCTGTGTTCTTCTCTGTCTGGGATCTGTCTCCGGTCTCTCCCCTGCTTCAATCCCCTGAGCCTGGGCAGCAGGGTGCACCTGGGGGTGTGGGCACAGAGCAGCCCCTGCCCTGCTCTGCACCCCAGGTCCGTGCCCCGTGCGGAGCTCACAGAATCGCCGAGGGGTCAGATGAAGCCAAGAGGGCGCCCGCTTGGTCGCCTCTGAAGTGTGCCCCGCAACCCGTTCTGTCCCTGCATACGTTTCTTTTTATGTTGGCCTTGCTGGGCCTGGCGAGTAGGGCTGCCGGGCCTGTGCACCCACCTGGCTATGGGCATTTTTTTTTTTTTCAATTGAAGTATAATTGATTTACGGTGTTAATTTCTGCTGTGCAGCAAAGTGATTCATGTATGTGTATGTGCGTGTGTATATACACGCAGACATTGCTTTTCATGTTCTTTTCCATTACGGCTTATCACAGGATGTTGACAGCAGTTCCCTGTGCTCTGCAGCAGGACCTTGTTGTTCGGCTCTGGGCGTTTCTGCCCAGTCTGAAGGTGCAGCCAGGGGCCTCCTGGTCCCCGAGGGGCTGACCCGCGCCTGCCCCCCGGAGTCCTGGCCCAGCTCTGCTGGAGGAGGCCTGCGAGCCGCTGTGTCCTTCTGACCGTGGGAATGGCCCGCGTGATGCTGCCAGGTGGAGCCTTTCCTGTGCCCTGGGGGCCACCCTCAGGCCAGCTCATCCAGCCCTCAGCCCGCAGCCCCTCCCGGGAGGCTGTCGTGCTGTGCTGTGCAGCCCAGGGAAAGGGGCTGAAGTTGGCCCCTGGGCAGGGAGGGGTGGAGGGGCTGGCGCAGGTCTGCCCTCTGGCCCGCAGCAATGCCCAGAGCCTCCCAGGGAGCCAGGGCCAGTGCAGACCCCAGGCTGGAAGGCGCCTCAGCCCCTCACAAAGCTCAGGCCCGGGAGAGGAGGGGTTTCCCTCGGCTCATCCAGTCTGATGGTTCCCTGCTTCCTCCCCTGGGAGCTGGGCAGGTGCTTAAGGCGGGTGGTGTAGGCAGCCCGGGTCCTGATGCCCAGCTCCCCAGGACGCGCTGTGCCCGGCCCTCTGCTGCCTTCTGTCTGGGAAGGCAGCTCTGCTGGCATTGGCGGGGCTGCTGAGGGGGCGGCAGGGGCCGTGGGGAGGGTGGCATGGCTGGGCGCTTGGCGGGCACTGGGCTCCCTGTGGCTGGGCCCTTCCCACTGCCCGCTTGGGCTGGGCATCCAGCCTCGGCCGTTCTCAGGGCAGGGGATGCCTGCATCCAGGAGCTAATCCTGCCACCCTCAGGTCATTGTCGCCACAGCATGGCCAAGGTGGGGACACAGGGGAAGCAGGGAGGGGTGTGTGGTCTGCCCCCACCCCTGCTGTGACGTTCACACAGTGACCACCAGCATGGCCCACCTGCAACACTCCTCACAGCCGGGAGCCTTCATGGTCCCTCTTCACAGATGGCACCCAGGCTCAGAGAGATGGTCCCAGACACACAGGCGAGCAGGAGTCGGGGGGCCAGGCCAGGAGGCTCTCCGACCCTCACAGCTGGGAGGCTGGGGCCCAGGGTGCCCTAGCCTGGCGTTGCCCAAGTCGGGTTCTGTGAGGTGCCTCATTGCTAGGGCCTGGCTTCAAAACATTCTGGAGGGACTTCCCTGGCGGTCCAGTGGTGAGGGCTCCGCGCTTCCACTGCAGAGGGCACGGGTTCGATCCCTGGTCAGGGAACTAAGATCCCACATGCTATGTGGCGCAGCCAAAAAAAGCCCCGCATTCTGGAAACGTGCCGCCGGCTGCCCTTCAGATCTTCAGGTCCCCGTGTCTGTAGGGACAGCCTGCGGGCAAGAGGTCCCCTTGAGTGTCCCAAGGAACCCACTGGGACAACCATGAACCTGAACGTGGACCCTCCTGGGGGTCCCAGAGTCCTGTCAGAGCCCCCGGGGGTGTCCGGCACGGTGGGAACATTCGGGGGACGCAGGCAAGGCTGCTTGGGAGGGGAGCGTCCTTCTAGACCCGGGAGAAGAGCCAACGGCAGCTCCGTGAAGGATGAGCTTCCAGCGAACCTGTTTTACCGATGAGCAAACTGAGGCACAGGGAAGTTGAGGGGTGTGCCCGGCGTCACATGGCTGGCAGGGGGGAGCCAGGATGGGAGCCAGGCCAGGCTCCCAAGCTCGTGCTCTGCTGGGAAGGGCAGACTCTGTGGGCAGGGACAGCTTGAACAAGGCTGTGGGGCAGAAGCCTGGGCCTGGGGTGACAAGAGGGGACTGTCCCCTCCCCCTCGGCCCCCAGAGAACCTGCCTGGCCCGGCGGCTTGAGTGGGGCTGCACCTCAGGGTCTTCTGCCCTCTCTGGGCCTCATTGGCCCAGAGGCCAGAGGTTCCCATGGGCCACGTGGTCATTGGTGCCCACAAAGTTGTGGGGGTGGTGGTGACCCACATGGGGCAGGAGGAGCCCCAGGCTGGAGGCTGTGCGTGGTAGGGTGCAGTGCTGGCATCTCCAGGGGTGTGGCCCGGCAGGGCAGGGGGTGCCCGTGTGGGCACGGGGGGGTCCCTGCCACGGTCAAAGCCTCCTGCGGCCCTGTGCGCTTAGGGTCGGAGCCACTGGAGAGCGGAGAGCAGAGCCCCTGCTTGTTTCAGGGGTCGGATGTGGTTCTCTGTCCGGCCAAGGGCCCAGCACAGAGCTTGGTGGCCGAGAAGGCCCTTAACTGCCAGTGGGACCAACGTGACCCTGACACACTAATGGTGCCGATGGGCTTTTTTTTTTTTTTTGCGGTACGCGGGCCTCTCACTGCTGTGGCCTCTCCCGTCGTGGAGCACAGGCTCTGGACGCGCAGGCTCAGCAGCCATGACTCACGGGCCCAGCCACTCCGCGGCATGTGGGATCTTCCCGGACCGGGGCACGAACCCGCGTCCCCTGCATCGGCAGGCGGACTCTCAACCACTGCACCACTAGGGAAGCCCCCGATGGGCTTTTTGGAAGGGAGCCAGCTCAGAACAGGCAGCAGCGTGGGGTCCCCCAGCAGACCCTCGGCCACAGGTAGAGACCCCGTGTCCTGGGGCTGGGGCCTGCCTCGACCGCCCCTCTTGTGCCGGCTCTTTGGGGGTGCTGGGGGGCTGCGTCTTGCTGCCAGGCTGGCCCAGAAATAGCTGTGACCTTCCGCGCCCAGCTTGGCAGCGTCTGGGGCCGAGAGGCCTACGTGCGCCCGGCTGAGTCCTTGCAGGGCGGTGGGGCTGGTTATTTTGGACGTGGCCTGCCGAGGCCAGGTCAGAGCTCTTTCCCGCGGCTCCTGCAGGCCCCTCTGACGTGCATCCACCAGGGCCTTGGCCAGCGGCCCTGGCCACCTCTGTGATCTCGTGCCCCCTTCCTGCCCGCCTGACCATCAGTGGCCCTGTGCTCCGGGCGCAGCTGGGGAGGGGGGCCCCGGGGACTGGGGCAGGCGCCGGGTGATAGGGCCACCTCCTGGGGCCCTGACATCTGTGGGAGGCTGGGCCTCAGTTTCCCTCCAGGGGCTGTTTGAAGGAGAATGTACACAGAAAGTGCCCGCCCTGGGCTGGCTGGGAATCCTGGCTTGGGGCCTCAGGCAAGTCACTGATTGCGTGGTCTGAGCCTTGGTTTCCTCATCCGTAAAATGGGGCGGTGGGTGTCTTCCAGTGCGGCTTTGGGGATGGATGTGGGGAGCAGCCTGTGACGAGGGCACGGCGCGGAGCCGTTGCAAGGAGGGGTCCTTGGGCCTTCTCCCACTTCATGGGGCTGGACGCTGGGCCCAGGGACGGGACCTACATGGGAGGTAAGAGGAGGGCTGAGCTGGGCGGTGGCTGCGTGTGTCCTGAGGCTGCTGGGTGGCCCGTGGACCTGGCTTCGGCTGGGCTGCAGCCTCCTCTCTTGTGACCTGGGCAGACTGTGCTCTCCTGCTCTGGCCAGGCTCCTGGGTGTGGTGGTGAGCAGAACTGGCCACCGCATCCTGATGCTGCAAGGTCCACTCGCCCTTGGGGCCCACAAGCTCCCCGGGCACCGTGCTAACAGGGTCCAGCCGTGGAGGACAGGCCAGTTCTGCTTCCCACCTCCCTGGTGGGTGCAGAGTGTTTGGGTGGGCACAGGGGACTGGCTGCCCTGTCTGGGGGCAGAACCTCCCCGCCGAGGGTGCTGGGGTGGGAGCCGACCCTGCTCCCCGTTGGGATGGGGGTGCCCAGGAGCGGCGGGCAGGGGCCGCATCACTTGCGGGGTGCTGGCTGCGGCTCACAGCCCTTCTCCTCCTCTGTCCCTCCCCGCCCTCGGGGAGCCGTCCCCGCACCAGCCAGGGGTCCCAAGGAGTTAGCCATAGCCACTCCTCCGCGAAGAGGG
This sequence comes from Orcinus orca, assembly GCF_937001465.1. Lineage (NCBI taxonomy): Eukaryota > Metazoa > Chordata > Mammalia > Artiodactyla > Delphinidae > Orcinus > Orcinus orca. The sequence goes on from NC_064575.1 coordinate 85,140,427, forward strand.
CTTTGGGGCCGTGGCCCAGTTTGATCAGGCTTCATTCTGCAAGGTGGGCTTCACTGGAACCTGCGTGTGCACCCCACCTGCTGCCCTGCAGGCCACGTGAAAACTCCGTGGGCCCCTACGGGGTACAGTTCTGTTTTCTTATCTTTCAACGGGCCTGTTACTCCTGCTTTGTGCTGGTGACTCAGAAGGCCCAGAGAGGTGAGGCGATGGGCCCAGGGCACACAGCAGCCGGGGAGGACTTTCTCAGCCGCCGTGGGCATCCCAGTGCTCCTTGCGGGCCTTGTCCCCTTGCCCGCTGAGCATCCTCTGGGGTCTCCAGCTGATCCTGGTGGGTGAGGATTTGGTGGGCAGCCTCCTCCCAGCCAGTGAGAAGGCCTGTTAGGCCACACGGACCCTCTGTGAGGGCCCCGGCACCCACCGCCCCCTGTTCTCTGAGGCCCCAGCCCGGGAGCCCAGTTTAAGCCCGGGGTTCCCTCTGCCTGTTGAGGGTCCCGTGTATGCGCTCATGGAACAAGAGGGGTTGGGGCTCTGCCTGGGGAGCACTTAGCTCTCGGGGAGGCCAGGATCGGGGGCCTCCTCTGGGCCTCCTGGGGGCCTTCACTTGAGCAGGGGGGCCTGGGGGGTGCGAGCGCCTCACAGGGGTCATTAGCTTCAAGTGGATCCGTGAAACTCCATGCCCTGCTGGGACGCCACGCCCGTTCTGGACACCGGCCTTTAGGGGCCCCGGAGACGGGGCGGCATGGGGCCAGGAGTTGGTACCAGCCCCACGGGGCCCAGGAGGAACGCGCCGGGGACTGTGGGCGCCGGTCCAAGTCCGAGGGCGGGGCAGGTCAGAGCTCTGCTCCCCCTGGCTAGAATCCCAACCCAGCGCCCCACACTGCAGAGTGATGGGCTCTGCCTCTCAGACAACCAGACCCCTGGGACTGGGGGCTCTACAAGCAGGGAGCCGGGGGCGCGGCAGGGCCTACAGAACACTGCTCCCAACTGCCCGGGTCAGCCCAGCTGCGCGTGTGAATACAGATGCCGGGGCCCCGAAGCGGGTGGTGAGGCCTGGGCCTCAGAAAGGTGGGCAACCCGTCTCTGTGTTGAGGTCCCTGGTATTGTGAGGCTGGAGGGCTGGGTGGCTGGGGAGGGCTTTGGGGACTGGCCGAGGCACCGGGTAGCCATGACGGGCTGAGCCTGGGTGATGGGCCCTTAGGAGGGGCCTCCGTCTGGGGGTGGCAGCCGGTGGGAACCAGTGGGGACCTGTGGATGTGGCAGGGCGTGGGGAGGTTATGGGGTAGCCGTCTGGGTGGCATGGGGTGGAGGCCCCTCCTACAGCTAGGAAATGCCCCCATTGCTCACCTGGCAGGGAGCAGGCATAGCGTGGACTTCTTGGTGGCCTCCCTCTGCCCCCTAGAAGCACAGCCCTGGGGGCTGGGTGGGCCTGAGATACACCCCCCCCGCCCCGCCCCATGGGCTCCACCCCCCCGATGTCACCGTGACTGGGGCAGCATCCTGGTGGGGGAGGGGCAAGTGACCCTGATCTGGGACGCAGGAACAGCCCCTCCCCCACGGCGGGGTCCCCACCCCCTCAGCGCTCTTGTGGGGCCGGGCCAGGCCTGGGCCGGGTGGGCTAACTCACTTCTTCGCTGGCTTCCGTGGGAGGAAACAGGAGGAATTGAGCGCCGGGCTCCGTGGGGCTCTGGGCAAACCTGGCTGCCCCCCTGAGCAGGCTGGGGAGGGCACCAGGGGGCTGCTTAGGTTGAGGGCGGGCTGCAGAGGGCTGGGCTGTTTCTCTGGGGGTGGATGGGGGTGCGGTGGGCTCCCCATCCCCGCGAGGGAAGGGCCCTGGGACCCCCTTTCCAGCCCACAGCAGGCAGTGCGGAGACGCGCCAGAGACCCGGGAAGCCTCCAGGCTGTCGCTCCGGTCCCCCACCCTCCCAGCTGCAGGGCCTGGGCTCTGGTGCCTCTGACCCCTCCCCGCTATCTCTGAGCTGGCCCCGCCTGCCCCTGCTGCCCCCGTCAGCTCTGGCTGCCAGCAGTTACAGGGCCCTGGGGACTGTCCTGCCCCCTGCGGGCCCCAGAGCCCGGCCCAGCAGGGGAGGGGGGCTCTCCTGCCCTCTTCCCGGGACCAGGGTGCCCGCCATGACCACAGACTTGTGCCCCAGCCCCCCTGCTCAGCTGCCGGGGCTGCCCTGGGAGACGGGATCCTTCCGGGGCTGCCCCTGCCTGAGCCCCCGCCTCCCGGGCAGGCGGGTGGTTCCAGGGCCTTTGACGTGGGGAGGGCGGGAGGCCCGGAGGCTGGGAGGGAGGCCAGGCCGGGGATAAAGCTGGGCTGGGGGCCGGCCTCTGCGGACTCCAGGACTGAGGACGGAGGGTGAGTGTCCATGGGCTCGTGGCAGGCTTGGGTGGGGTGGGGACCGGGAAGTGGGCAGACCCCAAGAGAGGGCGGGGCCCGGGGGTCCCCAGGCCTTCCTGTTCATGCTCGCAGCTCAGCTGGGAGCCTCAGTGGTTTCCTCCGTCAAATGGGGCGAGGGGTCCTTTTCCTTCCAGAGCCCAGACTGGCCCACGTGGGAATGTACACTCTCCTCCCAGGCTCTGTGACGTTGTGCAGCCCGGGCCTCCGGGTTCTGGTGCCCTGTGCCTCGGCGGTACAGGGGGAGGGTGACCAGCGGTCCTGGTCACACGGTCAGAGGTGGGACGGGGTCACAGTGCAGAGAAGGGACTCAGGTCCCGCCAGGGTCCAGCCTGGTTCTTCTGCCCCTTGGGTAGTGACCAAGCCTCCTCTGCACCCGTGTCCTTGTGTTAAATGAGGGTCACGATGCAGTGACCACACGGGTGATCACGTATCATCACGTTGGGGAGTGAAAGGAGGAGGTGCTGTGAATAACCACTCCTCGCCAGCTGGCGTGAAGGGAGCCGGGGCCACCTGGCCAGCAGGTGCCCTTGGAGGTGCTGCGGGGGCTGGAGAGGGCCCAGCCCCCAGGCAGTCTGTGGTTCGTGTGGCCATCAATGCAGATTCGGAGTTTGAGCCTCGCAGCAACCTGTCGTACAAAATGAATCCGTGGAGCTTCCAGGGACGCAGAAGCCCCGGCCGATGAACAGAGGACTCACCATCTCTTTGACCCTAACAGTCTTTAGGCTGTGTCAGAAAGCAGGTTCTCGACAGGTGGTAACTGCCGCCATTAATATTTATTGTTAATAAGTGGTAGCTTAGATTGTCATCCATTGTTGTCTTGGGTTTTAATAACCCCCTGAGGGGGTTGGAAGTATCCCGCTTTCTAGGTCGGTCATAACTGTGGCAAAGCAAGAGGCGCTGGGCTCTGAGCTGAGGGCCGGGAGCCTGGTGGCGGATGCTTGTGGCTGGGCCTCCTGGCATCCGTTCCCGCTGCTCTGAAGGCCTTGTCTGTATTAACACTCCCCCGGGCCCGGGCTCTGAATGGATGACGTTTGCATTGATTCATTGGGGGGAAGAGAAGGAACCCTGGGCTTCGAACCGGAAAACCGGGTTTCGGTGGCTCTGCTCCGCCTCTCTGTCTGGCTTCCGTGTGGAACGGGGCTCCTAAGTCTTTGGCCTCTGATGGGGGTGTGTGTAGCAGTGAGGGTGACGGGGACAGCGGGGGTGGAAGGGGTCCTGCGCTGGCGAGCAGTGCTAGACGGGGCATGCTGTTCTCGCGGAGCTCACGGGGAGTCTGATGTGTCCCCGCTCGGGGGTCCCTGCCGTGGGTGTGGGTCCTGAGTCTCTGCCCAGAAGCCCCCTCCTCAGAGAGGCCTCCATGTCTACCCCCTTACCCCCCAGTCAATGTCCTTTCTGTCGACCTCAATCCACCGCCTGGTTGTGTGTCCCCCCACCGACCCCCACCCTGCCCTGAGGGTAGGGTCGCGAGGGTTCACTTACCCCGACCCCCAGTGCCCACACGGATGCTGGGTAGGTACACATAGGAATGAAAACCCAGGCCTGGAGGGCACCGAGGGCTTCCTGGAGGAGGAGGGCACCTTCACCTGGTCTTGTGGGTGAGGAGTGTCTGGGGGCATTTTGGGTCCCAGAAAGAAAAGGGAGATTGGAGGCATGAATCCTATAGCCCCCTCCTTCCCTCCGCCTACTGAGGGTAGAGGGGCGGGGCTGAAAATTCAGAACTTAGTTTCCTAGGCTATAGGGAGCCGTGGATGCTGTGTGGGCAGCAGCAGGGTGGGCGCCACCATATCATCTCCAGCCCCAGGCCAGGCCTCGCTGTGGCGACCACTCACTGGGGGTGGGGGTGGGGGTGGGGGAATGACATGGGGCCTTGATCCCGGGTCTAGTCTGGGGCTGGAGAACTCATCAAACCTGTGTTGAGCCTCCCTCTGAGATAAGAACACACGTGTCTCTTGCTACCCACCCTGGTGGGGAGGGTGGGCCAGCTGGTTGGATGGAGGTGGAAGAGAGAGAAGGGAGGGGTGGGGGGCTGGAGGTCCTTGCGATTCCCCTCCCCTGATGGGGGGCAGGGTGGGCGGGCCTCTTTTGAGGACAGCTCTGTGTCCCGAGTTTGGGTCTCAGGTGGGGTCCTGAGCTGCCTGGGGGTGCTGGGGTGGAAGGGGCATAGCAGCACGGGGGAGGGACCCGGGGAGGCAAGGCCCTGACATGGGGGACGGGGTCAAGGGCTCTGCGTCCAGCCTTGGAGGAGGCGGAGGCGGGTGGCCATGCTGAGACTGGAGGAGGGGGCGGCGTCTGCGCTCCGGGGTGAGGGTACCACAGGCAGTGCTGACGGCCGGGCTGTGGTGGTGCTCCGTGCCAGCCCTTGTCAGGCAGTTGCGGTCGTTTCCCTCTTTGCAGATGAGGAAACTGAGGCACAGAGAGTAACCGCGGAGGTCACCTGGTCAGTAAAGATTCTTGGAGGAGATGGTGTTTGATCTGGAGCTGGGGGAGGGGTGCTGCAGGGGAACCCGGCGTGGTCCCAGGGAAAAAGGCTTGCGGTCAAGTGCCTGGAATTCCATGGGGGCGATGCTCCCCCTGCAGGAGCCAGGGGAGGGGAGGCTGGGCCGCTGGCAGGTGTGGCCCAGGTGGGACCTGGGTAGCCCAGCGACAGGTGGCGCTGCGAAAATGCTCCGTTCTAACCCTGTGAGTGACAGCGCGGGAAGCTGAGGCACAGGGTGGAGGGAGGTCTCTGTGAGGAACCCAGGGGGCTTGGCTCCAGGGGCGAGGTGACCCCTGGCTCAGTAATGCTGCCTGCATCGGGGGCACCTCCACCCCCTCCTGGGGCAGCCGCAGTGTTGTAATCAGCCAGCCCGCCCATGCCCGTGGGAGGTGGCTTCTCAGGGTGGGGGTGGGTGGAGGGCGGTCAGCAGTCCCGTTTGGGGGTGGGCCGGCTTTATGCCTGTTCCGGTGACTTCTTCCCCTGTGTCCCCCAAGCTTAGCCCAGCACCCGGCACTGGAAGATGCTCAATGAACATTCGTAAGTTGGATGAATGAATGAATGAACGAACGGATGCTGGCTCCTCTGTCCCCCTTGGAGGGAGTCCTGAGCTCTGGGCCGGGAGCAGGGGAGGCCGCAGGGAGGACCCCGGTGGCAGAATGGGCCCAGAGCCAGTGCTGAGGCCTGGGTAGGGGGGAGGTGTGGGCGTGGGGCGTCTTGGGCAGTGATGGGTGCACAGTGGAGCTTCAAGCAGAGGCAGCCCCAGGGGTGCAGTCCCCCATGTACCTGGACACCTGCGTGAGCTGCGGCCAGTGTGTCCCTGTGTGATGTCACAGGCGGCCTGGCCAGCAGTAGCCACACCTTCCAAGCCATCTGTGCCCCCAGCTGTAAGCCCCCGGCAGGAAGCTGGGTCTGGGAGGGAGGGGTGCTGTCTCTGACACCCAGGTGGGGGACCTCCCCCCAGCGGGGTGGAGGAAGGGGCACCTGCAGGGCACCTGGCAGTCCTGCTTTCCCTGTTGCACCTCAGTTTCCTCGTCTGAGCGGCTGCATGGTGGCCACAGAGGCCTCGTTTTCCAGCCGTCAGTGCCTGTCCCTTTGTCCCCTCGACACCCCAGCAAGGCAAGGCTTGTCATACCTTTTGGTGAGGAGCCGGGGCTCCGAGGGGCAGGTGGTCACAGACAGCTTTGGGTTCAACCCCAGACCCACGAGCCCAGAGCTCTGCAGGCAGATCGGCCCTTGTCCTCCTGTCACTCCTCTGCTCAGCCCCCCTCCTCTGGCCCTACTCCTTTCCTCTCGTGCCAGGTCCCTTCAGGGGAGTGTCCAGGCCCAGCAGGGTGTGGCCAGGCCAGCTGAGGCCAAGGCGGGGAGGCCCAAGCCCTCGCCAGGACTGGGGCAAGGGCAGCCTGCAGAGTGGTAGCAGGCAGCCTTCACCACGTGGGTGCCGGCCAGGTGGGTACCATCGAGGCCAGGGATGCTTAGCATGGGCCTGGCGGGCTTGGCATGCCCATGGGGTTCAGGAGACCCAGGGTGCCTGATGGCAGCCAGGGTGGAGCACAGCGGCCTTGGCCACACTCACGACTGACCACGGAGGGGCAGTTCTGGCTCCTGGGTCTGCACTGGAGCTGCGGCCGGCCCGGTCAGTGCTGGCGGCTGATGGCACGTGCGGGCGGGCCACTTGGGTTGGCAAGTGGGTACCACGCCCCACGAGGCACCATCAAAGCCACGGTGTGTTGAGGGCGGCCCATGCAGCGCCCAAGGGCAGTGGTGGAGCTCCAGGGAGTGTGTTCACAGCCCTCTTCCCCATCTCCAGATCCCGGAGGGTAGAGCAGGTGCCTTCCCCGGGTGGAAACTCAAGCCTGCTCCCAACAGCTCTGCTTCCAGGTCACAGCCTGGGCGCCCCATGACCGGCTTGGAGCGGGCCCCATCGGAAGGTGTCTTCCCTTCCTGGCAGTGTCACCATTTATACAGGAGGCCTCAAGCCCCAGAGAGAGCAAGCATTGGCCCCAGGTTACACAGGGAGTCAGGGCAGCTGGTCAAGCCCTGATGATGAGGTTCCAGACACGAGGAGCATGCCTGTTCCCCTCGCCGGCCAGCTCCTCCAGGAAGCCTTCCCTGACCACCTGATCCTCCAGTTCTGCCCTTCACAGTGCCTGCTGTGCTGGCTTGTTCGGCCCCAAAACTTTCCTGCCACTGGTCCCCATCCCAGCAGGGGGCACTGAGGAGGCCCTGGAGGGAGGGATTCATAACTCGGGGAGCTGCCCGAGGGTGGAAGGTGCTGCCCAGGAGCAGTGAGCACCCTGTCACCGGAGGTGTGCAGGCTGGCGACCAGATGGCGTAGTGACCTTTGAGTTTCCTCTGGACTTCAGGGGCTCGGATCCTGTGATGGGTTCTGGATGGCTCCCGGATCTGGACCTCTGCCCAGAACGTTGGGTCACTTGTTCCTTCCACAACAAGTGGGGAGCCCTCCTGGTGCCAGGCCCTGTGCTGGAGGTGGGTGGAGTGGACAGCCTCTGAACCCCTCCTCCTTCAGGACACACCTACCCTGGGGCCAGGACTCTCTGCTCCGAAGGGCGTGTGGCTGCAGGGAGGCGGGGTGGGTGGGAGAGGAGGCGGTGGAGCTTGGTCAGCGATAGGGCTGGACCCTCGGTGCCACGGGTCCAGAGGCAGGAGGGTTCTGGCAAGGTTTCTTGGGGGATCAGCATGGACTCGGCCTGTGGGGTCTCCCCTCCCGGCCCCCGAGCAGCCTGTGGACTTGGGCTCATCTGGGAGGGTTCCAGGAACGGCTCCTGCCTTGATAAAAATAGACTTCTCTGAAGGGCTTGGGACGGTGCCAGCTGCAGCAGGTGCCCCAGGCGAGGGTGGACAGGTTTGCAGCCTCGGCAGCACGGTGGGCTCTGGGTCCTGGGTGCAGTGTCACAGAGCTCGGTGGGACCTCTCACCTTGCACGGACGAGGATGCAGTGTGGGGCGGCAGAAGCAGCTTGCCCGGGGCTCCTCTCTCCCAGAGGGCCAGGGTCAGGATGAGCAGGGTCTCTGGGGCCCAGCAAAACAGTCCAGCTTTTGTTCTTCTGTTTCCTTGGGCAAAGCCCCTCGAACCCTCTGAGCTGCTGTTTTATTAATACAGTGTGGCCGACGTGTCTTGTTAATGGGATGCAGTGTCCAGCATGGTGTCTGAGGGGACAGACTCTCAGAAAGTGGTCCAGGTGGGAGAGTGCTGGGGCCCTGAGCTCCCACAGCTGGTCTTTAGGAAGAGGCTGCTGGAAGTGGGGACCTAAGAGCACTGGACTGGGAGTTCTGGCCCGAGCCCACCTTGGTTCCGGGTGGAGGAGCCCTTGCTGTGAGCCGGTGGGCAGGCCACCTGGCTAGGCTGGGAGGGGCTCCGGCGGGCCTTCCTGCCCCGTACACAGCTGTCCTATCCTCACCTCCTCTGCCTGCTTGCCCGGCTGAGGGTGGGAAGAGTGCGGGTCCCGGCATGGCTGACACTCTCTGGGTATGTGTGTGGGGAGAGCCTGGGAGGGGGCCGTGCTCTGGGCTGGGCCCCTGGCCAGTTCCTCCCACCCCGCCCCTGCGGTGCTGACCGATGATTGCAGGGGCCAGGCTGGCTGTCTGGGAGCTGGGCTCAGAGCCGGGTTCCCAGCGAGGCAAGGCCTCTGGGGACCCTGTGTGCTGGGGGCTCTCCCCACCCTGCTCCACCCCCTTCCGAGGGCCTCCGCCGGGGCCGGGGCAGGTACAGGGTTGACTGCGGCGCCAGGCTGCACTCTCGGGGCTCACAGGCTGGGGAGCATTCGTGTTCCTGACATGGTGCTTCCAGGAGGTGAAGCCAGGACCCTGCTGGGCGGGGCAGGCCCAGACCCAGGGAGGGCTTCCCATCACAGAGGGCCTCCTGGGGAGGGGGCGTCTGCACTGAGCATTGGAGGATGAGCCGGGATGTGGAGACCGCTCCCTGTGTGTCCGGGTGCTTCGGTTTCCTCACCTGCCTACGCGGGGGGGGGGGGGGGGGGGGGGCGGGGGGGCGGGGTGCCAGCGCCCGCCCAGGGGTGTGGTGAGGATTCAGTGAGGGACAGCAGCGTCTGGCAGGAGCTGCCAGGGCCACGAAGGGGGCACACAGTGGAGGGGCCCCCGGGTCTGAGGCTGGAGCAGGAGGGCTTCAGGGCCAGACCAGGTGGTGGGCCACCATCCTGTGGGTGTCACCCTCGGGAACCCACCTGGGCCACAGGCACCCTCCTTCCCATTTGCAACGTAGGGAGCTCGCCCTCTGGGCCTTGGCCTGTGCTGCGGTCCCGCCAGGAGCCTGGCTCCATGCTGAGCTCCTCACGACCTGGCGCCGCCCCCTCTCCGCAGAGCGAATCCTTCCTTGGAGAAGGAAGGCCATGGGGAGCCCCAGAGGGTTCAGGAGGGCGCCGAGCCCGGCGGGAGGAAGGCGGGGTGCGCGAGCAGCGCCCCCGCCCTTGCGTTTCCCTTTCCTCCGCGGCGTTTCCTCTCCCGGCTCGGCCCTCCGCCGCCCCTTTGTTTGCCCCTGCGCGGGGCCGGGTCGCGGTTATATTTAGGCGGCAGGTGTGGGAGCCACTACAAGCCGGGTCGCTCGCCGGTCACCGGCCACGCCGCCCACGTGATGCCTGGGCGCTATAAATAGCCCCCCGGCAGCCTGGCCGCGGAGCATCCGTGGGGAGGCCGGCGCGCCCCGCGCACTGGGTCTCACCCACCGCGTCCTGGCCCTGCCCGGCCTCGTGCGAATGGAGGCGGTGGAGGCGGGACGCCTGCGCGCCGGTGAGCCGGGAGGACCCCAGCCCCGCCCCGGGGAGGGGGCCGTATCCCTCGGAACCAGCCTCCCCCGCCCGTCTTCCCCCCCACCACCGCCCGTCTCCCCCCGCCCCCCCCCCCCGCCCCCTCGCCCTGCTGCTCGAACACCGCGGGACAGGATGCCTGCGCCCACGGCGCCAGCCCACTGGTCCCAGCCCCGCCCACGGTGCTCCCATAACCCCCCCTCTCCTTAGCTCTCCTGGGACCCCACTGAGCCGTGGTCCTCCAGCCTCCCCCCAATATCATACAGGGTCCGGGGTGCAGAGAGGCTGGCGCTCTCTGAAGCCCTCTGCAAACTCCAGCTTCTCAACCAGCTGTGCCACCGGGAATGAGCCTCCTGGACTTGAGATTGAGAACGCCCGCGGGGAGCACTTCCCGGGGCCTGGCTTGGTCAGGGCCCAGAGAAGGCCCTCCAGCTCTCCCTGGCTGGTTTATTCATCTGCAAACAGGGGCCAGGATGGGGCCTCCCCTAACGGGCCTGGAAATAGCAGAGGGCTCAGAGCCGGCCCGGGTGGAGGCCGCTGGGGTCCCAGCCCAGCAGTGACGTGGGGCCGGTGGTAGGAAGGCCAGAGGGAGGGGCCTTGGGCTCCCAGAAAGGCTCCCGCATCATGGGGGGTGGCGGCCAGGAGCAGTGGCTGGTGGACTTGGGTCAGCCCTGCCTGGGGGCCTGCTCAGTGACCTCACCGAGGGGGTGTGGTTAGGAGGGAGGGCCCCTCCCTGGGGGGAGGCCACAGGCCTGGTTGAGCCGCAGGCCTGGCTGCCTGGGGCAGGAAAGGGGGCTTTCACTGCTTTGCTCTCACCTGGGGGTGTGGGCCCTAGACATGGAGGAGACAAGTGGGGTGTGTGGCTAGAGCCCGACCCGGCCTGGGCAGTGATCTTGGTTCAACCTTGGCCCAGACCCTGACCCCATTCTAGCTAGGGCCGGGCCCCCTGACCCCTGCCGACGGGTGACCCTTGAGGCTCACGTGGGCAGCAGTGTGGTGTGGCTCTGGGCCCTCAGCTCTGAGGGCCGTCCAGGGACACTGGCAGAAGAGCCAGGCCATGTGCCCTTGCCCCCGGGGTCTCCCCAGGTGTCCAGCAGCTATGCGCGGTGAGGTGGCGGGTCAGGCCCTTGGAGAGGCCTGTAGTCCTGTGGCTTCCTGGTAAACACGCACGCACACAGGAACAGCCCGCAGCCCAGGAGGGGCAGGTGTTTGTGTGCTGCTCAGGGCGCCCGCGGCTGGCTCCTTCCTTGCCTGTACTGGGAGCGAAGCTCGCTCTGGGGGGGTGCGGGATCCCTTCTCCCTGTCTTTTGCCCCCTCCCCGGGGATGCCCGCATAACCCTCCTAGACAAGGCACGGAGCAGAGTGTGAGCCTGGGAGCGGCGCTGGAGGCCCTCCACCGCGTCTGGGTCCCAGCTGCGGGCCCTGTCTGCACCCAGGTTGAGGTTCCAGGGGCCCAGCCGGCCTGGTGGGCAGCTGGGGAACGGGGTGCTGGGCGGGGCAGAGGTAAGAGTTGTCTGCCGCGGGGGATGGAGGACCTGCCGGGTGAGCAGGTGGGATTGGGCCAAGCCCCGTGGCCAGGGGCGTCTGCTGACCACTGGGTTGTGCCGGAGGGACCTTGACAGCATCTCGTTTGGCCCCTCACTGTACAGATGGGGAAACTGAGGCCAGTGATGTGCCCAAGTCCTCCCAGCCCGTCTGTGCGGGTGGGAGTGAGGCTGGCTGGGTGCTCCTGCTGAGGCCCCTGGCCCTGGCCCTTTGGGGCCTAGAGAGTGAGAGACAGGCATGAGGTGCTTGATGGCCGTCTCTGTGGCCCAGCAGCATCCCTCCTTGAGGCCCTGTCACAGCGGGACCCCACTCCTGGCCACCTGCACTGTTACCATCTTGGCAAGCACGGTGGCCGATCCTGGCCATTTGGCCCCTGTGGTCTGTCCCTGCTTCTCCGAGCTGCTGGAGGGCAGAGCCGCTTGTTTACCTCTGGTGCGTGGCCAGCCCTGTGGGCGAGTGGTGGACGGTGGCCCAGGGCAGAGGCTGATCAGAGCCGGAGGTTTCCCTGGGGAGCCCTTGAGAGATGCGTAAGGTGGTGCATGGCTGTGAGTGAGGCTGCCACACCCTCAGCCCACTGTGCTCTGGCGCCTTGGCCTCTGCACCTGAGCCCCTTTCCCGGAGGACTGGCTGGCCCAGAGCAGTGTGGGCTTGGAAATGCCACAGAGGCCGGCGTTCTGCAGAGGAGGAGGTGACTGTCCTGGGGTGGGGGTGGACATCCTGGGGTGCCCGGGCTCAGGGGATGGGGGCTGGGCCTCTGTTACCACAGACTGCCCTGAAATCCGTGTGTCGGGGTTCAGCACGCTCCCGGGGGAGGGGTGTGTCCCTCCCTCCGTCCCTCTCTGCCCTGTCCTGGTGGCTGTCCTGTCACCTCAGGGCCCTGGGTCAGCCCTAGCAGGAGCCGTCCTTCCTTGTGCTCCCAGATGGGGAAACCAAGGCCCAGGGAGGGTGGCTCGCTCGGCGCGGCCTTGTAGCAGGGCCCGGGAGAAGCACTGGCCGGGACCCCTCCTGGGAGGTGGGGCGCCCGGGGACCCTTTCCCTTTTCATTTCTTCTTCTCCCCTCCTCCCCAGACGCTGCCTGCCGCTGACCAGCCCGGGATTTATGGAGAGAGCCTCAGAGGGCCACTCTGAGCGCCGCTGCGGCCAGCATTGCTGCCGCGCCTGCTGCTGAGACCCCACGCCTCCGGCCCTCACCATTGCCCTCGCCCGCCCATGGCCCCCGCCGCCCGGCCCGGGGCCGGCTCTGCCGCCTGAGCCCCCTGCCCCCTTCCAGGACTCGCCGTACCCCGATGGGGTAACGTGACGGAGGCCCCGTGTCACAGCCGCCTGCTCCCACCCCAAGGCCGCCCCGTTGGTTCAGTTCGAGTTCGTTCTTCCTTTGGTCCTTGGGGGTTTGGGGCCTTTGAGTGAAGGCGGCCGTCGACCTGTCCACGGATGCAGACGGGGCGTCCCCAGCGACAGGACAGCGCTGGCCACGGCCGCAGCGGCCGGACTCACTTTGGGCTTTTTAAAGATTTCTTTGCTGACTGTTTTTGGTTGTCGTTATTTTTGCTTTTGCCCCCTTGTAATTATCCAGCTCCGAGAGACAGGAGCTTGGACTGGTTCGTTTTACTTCCGGGGGGCTCTTTCGTTCCTTTCGTTTTTTAAAGATTTGGGTTTTCTTTTTTAATTATCCACCCGTTAATCCGGGCAGCATCCTCCCCCCTCCCAAGTATTTGCACAATATTTGTGCGCGGTGTTGGGGGGCAGGTTTTTAAAGAAGCATTTTCTCTCTCTTGGACAAGCACAGGGATCTCGTTCTCCTTGGGTTCTGGGGGGCTGCTGGGGCCTTCTCCCACCCGCGTCCCCGACCCTGCCTGCAGCCCCGTCCCGGGCGCTGCCCCGCCTTCGGGGTGCAGCCATGGCGCGGATGAACCGGCCGGCCCCCGTGGAGGTCAGCTACAAGAACATGCGCTTCCTCATCACGCACAACCCCACCAACGCCACCCTCAGCAGCTTCATCGCGGTGAGTGTCCAGCACGCCCGGCCGCGCGGCCGGGGGCCTCCCGAGGGCCGCAGGGTGAGACGCAAAGCTGTCGGCCCAGGGACTGCGCTTGGGAGCGGAGCTGCCAGCCTGGTTACAGGGTCCCCGGGGGGCACCCGAGGGTGTCCTTCCCGCACAGCTGGTGTGAGGACTGCGGGGGTATCCGCTGGGCCCAATGGGGCCTGCAGGGTGGGCAGCGGGAGTGCACGCTGCACGAACAGAGGCAGGTTCCGAGGCAGGAGGAGAAACGGGCCTCGCCTCCTCGGGACGTCACCTGTGGCCGGCGCAGTCCCGAGCCTTTGCTGGCTGTTTGGCCTCTGTGCGGAGGCTGAGCGAAGGAGGAGGGAAGGTCCCCCACGTGAGGACTGGCTGCTTCAACAGCCTGGACACAGGTGGTCGCAGGGCACGAAGGCCAGCTGCACGGCCAGCCCAGGCCACAGGAAGCCCACCTGTGGGGGAGTGGTGGGTGGGGAGTGGCGGTGGGGGAGTCCTTGGGTTGGAACAGGCCGGCTGCGGGCTTCAGGCCACAGATATCTGTGTGAGGAGGGGCTGGGCGGGAGTCTGAGGTGGCCCCGGGAGAGAGTGACCGCCGGACCCTGGGAGCCAGCAGGTTGAGGTGTGCGCTGCTCGTGGCCGCAGCAGATGGGGCCAGGTGTGTCTGCAGAGCCTGCGGCTCTCCACCTGGCCCCTGCGGGAGACTGGCCTCTGTAGTGCCCCTTCCTGTTTGCAGAGCCTGTGGCTGTGTGCAGGGCCTTTGTGGCCTCAGACCTCCAGCCATCCCCTCTGCAACATGAGATAAGCTCCCTTGAGCTCTTGTCATGGTTGAACAGGGGCCTGGGCACGAGGGGACTTCAGCAACTCCGTAGAGAGAGGCAGTGGGCACCCTGCCATTGGGGGACCTGGACCCTGGATGTTGAGGTGGGACCCTGTAGGGGAGAGCTGCCCCCCGTATAGCCTGTGATTAGGGTCAGGGCTGGGTGTGACCAGGATTAGGGCTCAGTGTGTGTTGGAGTGTCAGGACTCAGTGTGGGAGCAGGGTCAGAGCTCAGTCTGTCACTAGAGGCAGGGCTCAGTGTGTGACCGGGGGCAGCGCTCAGTCTGTGATGAGGGTCAGGGCCCAGCCCTGGGCTGGGTGGAAGCACCCTCGGCTGCAGGCACAGAGGGATCTGAGGTACCCCTTTGGCCTCAGAGCCCTGCACCACCGCCCCCTGCTCCCCGCATTCTCAGAATAGCTCTGTGCTGTCCTCACTGGGTCCAGTGTCCCCGTCGCATGATGAGCAAGGTCCAGCAGCTGGTTCCTCACTGCTCCTAAAATAGCTGCTGGGAGCAGGTCGGGGTGGGTGCAGCCCCGGCACGTGGACCCCGTGGAGTGGAGCCCTCCGCCCCAGCGTATAAATATCCCTACGCCTGGCTGTGACCTTCTCCCTGGCAGCCCAGGGCTTCCCCGCTGGTGTGCAGGGCCTGGCTCCCTCCTGGCTGCCATCTGGGCAGGCGCCTGCCCTCCCCGCCCCGAGGCTTGCCCCGCCGAGACTCTGAAAGCCCCGGTTCGGGGTCTGGCTGTGCCCCTTGACTGGACTTGTCCCTGCAACCCTGGCTGGGAGGGCTGCCCAGCGCAGGGACCGTGCAGGGGCTCATGTGTGGGCTGGTGGTGTCCTGTCCCTGCCTGGGGACCCAGGATCTTTGCCTGGAAATTGCTGATGTGATCTGGGGCCCTGAGCACCCGAGAGGAGGGAGGTAGTGCTAGGAAGCTGGCTCCTGGCTGGGTAGCCACGATGGCAAGGAGGGTCGGTGGGGACACCCTCCCTGCTGCTGGGTGGGCCCAGGGACAGTTGCCCCAGGAGCATCAGGAAAGACTGTCCCACCCTCGGCAAGTCACTGAGCCTGAAAGTCAGTGAGCCACTGGTGATTCACGCTGGGTGTCACCTTTCTGCCCAGTCAGGGGGTCCCCAGCCCTGAGCCCCGCAGTCCCGGCTCAGCCCTGCCTTCCTTCCCCTGCCAGGACCTGAAGAAGTACGGGGCCACCACCGTGGTGCGTGTGTGCGAAGTGACCTACGACAAGGCCCCACTGGAGAAGGACGGCATCACCGTCGTGGTGAGGCTGCCGCGCGGGGCGGGGCTGCAGGGGGCTGGGGCGCCGCACCGGGAAGCAGGCACGCGTGGCCTCTCCGCGTGCACCCTGCTGCGCCCCCCTCGCCGTGTTCGTGCCCGGGCCTCACCTCTAAGGGTC
This sequence comes from Orcinus orca, assembly GCF_937001465.1. Lineage (NCBI taxonomy): Eukaryota > Metazoa > Chordata > Mammalia > Artiodactyla > Delphinidae > Orcinus > Orcinus orca. Next base: position 85,155,876 of record NC_064575.1, read on the forward strand.
TGGGCTGCCTCAGGGGCGCACCTCTGTCTCCCTGCCTGGCGTTCGGGACCCTGTCGCCAGGCAGTGGGTGCCTCCGGGAGGGTGGGCTGGGGGCACCTGGCGGGCCCCTGGGGAGGCTCTACCGAGGCGGTGGGGAGGGACCCTGGGGGCTGTTTCCTTGGTCCCCGGTGCTGGGGACCTGCGTCTAGGCGGCAGGCCCTGTGGGATGGGCCACGGGTTTCCTGGTGCCTCGACCAGAGCCCTGGGGCCAGCCCTCTGGGGAGGACGCCGAGCCAGGCGACCGTGGTGAGAGTGGTGGAAGGGTCGGAGCCTCAGGGTCAGACGGGCCTGCCTGAGTCCCGCCTCTGCCCCTTCCCCGCTGAGTGACCCCAGTTTCCTCACCTGTAGAGCGTGGGTGCTTGAAAGGCACCAGGTGAACGTGGTAAAGCGACCCGTGGCACAGGGAGTCCGCAGCCTTTCGCACCCCTCTCACTGCAGCAGGAAGGATCTGAGTTAGACTTACAGCCGCCAGGCAGACCGGTTTCCTCCAGGGGTTGCTGAATCTGGAGTCCGGCAACAGGATTAGGTGACCCGGGGGCCTAGCCTTGGTGGGCACATGTGGCTGCACTCAACGGCACTAAGCTGCTCCACTGGGACTTAAGTGCTTCCATCCTCACTGGGCCCGGCCTGCTCTGTACAGCTGTGCTGGGGGCTGGGGACACAGACAGGCACATGTCACCATGTTTGTGGGCCAGACCCCTTGGGCCTCCTGACCCAGAACCTCTCAGGCTGGGTGAGGGTCAGGCTTTGACCCCAGAATCGCAGTGTGGGCTGATGGGGAGGGGGGTAGGGCTCCCGGGGCTCCTTGAAGAAAAGAGCAGGGTGTTCCGGGGAGGCTTCCTGGAGGAGAGGGCAGCTGAGGGAGCGGAGAGGATGAAGAGGAGCCTCGCAGTGGGGAGCTCCCTGGCCCTGTGCCCTGGCCCTCACCTCGTGGGCTCCCGACATCCTCTGTGCTTCCCGAGAGCCCGTGGGCAGGCCAGCCTGTGCCTCTCAGCCCACCTTCAGGTGTGGAGGGCCCTCACGGGCTGCTTCCTTCCGCAGGACTGGCCGTTTGACGACGGGGCGCCTCCGCCCGGCAGAGTGGTGGAGGACTGGCTGAGCCTGCTGAAGACCAAGTTCTGTGACGACCCCGGCAGCTGCGTGGCTGTGCACTGCGTGGCCGGCCTGGGACGGTGAGCTGGCGGGGCGGGGCAGCCGGCTTGAACCTGAGGACCCTGTGGCCTGGCTCCCTCTCGGATGTGGGTGCTGACCTCCTTTCTTGGAAGTTCCCAGACCTGGGCGGGGAGGAAGTCCTTCCCAGAGTCTGACCCTGCTCCCTCCTGCTGTGGTTGGCACTGTGCACTTGCGCAGGAAGGAGCTGTCATCCCCGCCCCTCTCCAGGCACAAAGGCCCGGCACCCAGCAGATAGCCTGGGTTTCACTGACGGACCCAGGCGGTGGAATCCCCGTTTGCAGAGGGACTGGCTGAGTGGGGTTGATAGCCAAGAGTCAATCTCTTATCCACAGCCAGACCTAAGCCCAGCGCTTTACTCTCCCTCCTTCAACCTTCCCGCCAACATATTTACACACAAGGAGTCTGAGGCACAGAGAGGTTGCCTGGCTCACCCGAGGTCACACAGCAGGGTCGGGAGGAGCCTGTGCCCTCCACAGGGCAGGGCAGGGCACTGGGGGAGTCTGAGCAGCCCTCAGGCCCCAAGGGGGAAGGCATTGCTCTGTGTCTTCAGTAGGCGGCCTGTCAGGGGAGGGCTTGGGAGTAGAGGCTCGGATGTGATTTCGTTCTGCCGTCCGCTCTAGGGCTCCGGTCCTCGTGGCTCTGGCCCTCATCGAGAGTGGGATGAAGTACGAGGACGCCATCCAGTTCATCCGACAGTGAGTGGCCGGTGGGGGAGGGCGGTGGTGAGCGCTCAGGGGTCCGGGTTGAGGGGGCCCTTATCCTGTGCTCCCCGCCCCGCAGGGCCCAGTGCCCTGCCAGTGGGCACTCCTGACCCCTGGCCCCGGGGTGTCCTCTGAGGTATCCCCCGGTCCAGTGCAGCCTCCTTTTGTGGTACCAACGTACCGCTCAGGCCGCCTGGCCCTGACTGAGGACTGGTGTCTGAGTGTGGCCTTCTCCCCTGGCTGGGAGGTATGAGTGAGGAGAGGCTCCAGTGAGGGCCTGGCTGGTCCCACCTCCGTGGCCTGCGGCTCCCTCAGCCTGGGGCGCGGGGCAGTCCAGACAGGCTGGGCTGCGCTGAGTAACGAGCAGGCCCGCGTAGGGAGTTGCGGCAAACAGCTCTTTAAGCCTCCAGCACTCCTGATGAGGGGTGTCATTCTCCTTACCTGGGAGAGGAAGGACCCCCAGAAGCCATCCAGCCCAGCCCCTCTGTGAAAGGAACCTCCTGTGGCACCTGCCCACCTTCCCCAACACCCCAGGGATGACTGACGCACGGCGGTCTTTCAGAGCTGCCCTTCCGAAGCCCTGGCCCCTGGGGCCTCTGCCCCAGCTTCTCAGCCCCCACGGGGGTCTCCCCCCTCCCCCTCCTCGGGTGGGGGGCTCCTGTCTCTACCACTGCTCCCGGGAAAAGAGCCCTGGTGGTGCAGGGTCTTGGGGTGTCAGCAGGGACAGTGGGGCGGATGGCAGAGGACCTGGGCCTGCACTGGGCCTGCCCCCGCCCCCAGCCCAGCCGCCGTGTGCGTGCGTGTGTGCGTGCGTGTGTGTGTGAGAGACACGCACGCTCTGTGCCTGTGTGTGTTCTTGTGCTGCTCCCCCAGTGGTGGCTCCCAGGGCACAGCCACCTTTCTCCCAGAGGCAGGCTTGTTTACCAGCCAGACAGCCAGGCCTGCGTGCACCCGTGGGAGCTCAGGCCTCCTCGGGAGCCCGGCACTCCTTCACACACGCGCGCACACACAGGCACACGCTGTTTCTCTCCGTGAGCCTGTGTGCAGCTCTGCAGATCCAAGGGGCACCAGGGCGAGGGCCGGGCCTTCCCCGGAGCCCTTCCTGCACCCGCCTCGTTGGTGGTTCCCCAGCTTGAGGCCCGAGGCCCGTGACTGGGGGCTGGGCCCAGCCCGGTGACTCAGAAGCACAGGCTTGCGCCTCCCCCGCTCACGTTTCCTTGGCTAGAGCAAGTCTGTGGCCACGTCTGAGGTCACGGGCGGGTGGGGACAGATGGCCTCCAGAAGCGTCCGGTGGGCAGCCCTAGGTGCCCTCACACCTGGGCACCTGAGGTCCACCTCCCCCCTCCTCTACTCCCCCTCCCAGCCAGCCGGGATGCCCAGGCCTCACCCCTGCGGCCTCTGGGGTCCCAGGGCCTGGGGGTGAGGTGGTACCCAGGTAGACACGGGGACCTCGTGGGTGGGGTCAGGGAGCCAGCCTGGAGGAGGTGATAGCCAGGTGAGTCGAAGGCCTGCAGCGGTGACTGCAGGTGATGGGGGAAGGGTGATTCTGGCCGCAGGAGCAGCCCGGGGAAAGGCCTAGAGGCGGGACGGGCTCTGCTGGCTACGAGGACCCGCTCCAGCCCCACTGGACTCTGGTGCCTCGAGGCCCTGGGGCAGGGCAGGTGGCCGAGCCCGGGTCCCGCCTGATCCCCCCTGTTCCGTCTGCCCAGGAAGCGGCGTGGAGCGATCAACAGCAAACAGCTCACCTACCTGGAAAAATACCGGCCCAAGCAGAGACTGCGGTTCAAGGACCCGCACGCGCACAAGACCAAGTGCTGTGTCATGTAGCTCAGGACCCTGGCGCCCTGGCCTCGGGCTCAGCGGGGCTCCGTCTCCCTCCTCTCCAGATGCCTCGCACACCCGCCACCAACGGTCCGGCCCGCCCCACGCGCCCTTTGCTGTCTCCTGTCACCGTCCGCCTGCGTCTCTGTCCACACACGCGTGCAGGTGTGTGTGTGTGTGCTCGCACCACTGTCTGGCCCATCCTTCCTTTTGTCTACATGCCCGCGTCTGTCTCGTCCTCCGTGCCCCGTGTGTCTCTGTCTGCGCTCTCGGCTCCTTCTGTTCCTCTGAGGCTTAATTCCCCCTAATCTCCCCCTCACCCTGTGTCCCTGGCTCTCCTGCCAGTGCCCTGCCCCTGCCCCTGGGCGGCTCTCCTCTTTGGCCCGTTGGTTTGGGGGCTGGTGTAGTTTTTACCCACTGGGCCCGGCTCCTCCTCTGCAGCCCCTCACCCTGAGGTGAGGCACCTTAAATTATTTGGTCTGGGGCGGTCAGATGTTCTGGACACTCGAAGGCAATAAAACCGGACCCTGTGGCTGTGTGTGTTTGGTGGGGGCCAGGCGGCCTCGAGTGGGCAGGCGGGGCCCCGGGAAGGCCCCTGAACAGGACGGGGCCGGCAGCCCCTCTGGCCGGCTGTGCTGGGGCGCCCCCTGGCGTCCACGCCGGGTCCTTGCGCTCCCTGGCTTAGGGGCAGGGGCCATCCCAGATAGACCAGAGCAAGGGCTGTGGCCTGAGCGGGCTCTGCCCAGTTGCCATGGTGCTGTTTCAAGGCCGGGTCACCGGCATTGCTCCTGTGCAGGACAGGGTGGGTCATTTGGTAATTCCTCAGGGCTTGTGTCCAGTGGGATGGCTGCGCTGCCCCCACCAGGTGTCCTTAGAGGCCCAGAGCAGGGAGCGGGTGATGGTGGCCGACTGGGCCTGCCGTGATAGGTCAGAGTGTGTGTGGGAGGGGCAGGGTCTGCCTGGGGGCATGGGTTGCCCTGCTCCCAGCCTCCCCATGTGCAGCTCTCAGCTCTCGCAGGGCTGGGGGCCGGCCCCTCCCTGGGTCGGGTGGGCTGCACCTTCCCCAGCTGGGAGGGTGGCCCACCCACCAGGTCACAGGCCCTGTCTCCCCGCCCCTGGTCTGCCTTGGCCGGCCTGGCGGTGAACTGTTGCTGCTGGTACGGTTAATGGGGCACCTCCCGTGAGCCCGGGTCTAGAGCCCCCCGCCCTGCTGGCCAGGACTGGGCTCCCACCACTTCAGACTTCTCCTGTCTCAGTTCCCCTGGGGGCTTGCCCGGTCACCATTGGCTCCAGGAACCTGTTGGGTCCAGGCCCACCCAGCTCTAAGCTTTTACTAAACCAGACTTCCCAGAGGGAGGGTGAACTGTGGCCGGGTGGAGGGATGTGCGGGAGGCCTGCCTGCCCACTGCCCGGAGGTGGCCAGGGGGCAAGTGCTGGGTGAAACCAGGGAAGTCCCCCCGTTTCAGGAGAGATGGCACTCCTACCCACCAGCTGGACCGAGGGGACCCTCCCCCTCAGGCCTCTTGGTCCTGAAGGAGTGCACCCCTCCCCCCCAGGCAGGGGGTTGCAGCGGAGGAGAGATGGGGGGGCACCCGCGGAGGTCCGTGGACAAGATGGAGAGTCGTGAAAAGGCAAACCCACCCAGAGCTCCTCCTCAGGTGCCCTGTTCAGAGATGCACAGACGGGGAGACGGGGCTTCCAGGTGGAGAGGGGCCGCCAGCTCTACCAAGAGTTATTTCCTCCTTTCCCCAAACGCACCCAAGAACACAAGTGAATCTGGGGCGTGTCCATGAAGTTGCTGTATTTTTTCAACCCACCATCCAGGTTTTGGGGTCTCCTGGGTGCCAGCCGTGTGCAGCCCCATCCCTGCCCCGAGGGGCTCACAGTCTAAGGGGGGTGGTGAGCCGGCTAGGGGGGTGCCCGGCCTCAGGAGGGGCTGACGAGGGGCAGGGGGCCTTGTTTGGCAGGCCCTTGAGGGATGGGGCTTGTGGAGGTGTCGAGGCTGGGGATGTGGCCAAGGCGCTCCAGGTGGAAGCTCTGTCTGGGCGGAGTGGGGAGGGTCAGGAAGGGCACGGGGGGTGGTGGTGGGGGAAAGCAGGGGGCAGGCTGGGCTGGGCTGGACCTCCTGTTGGAGGGCGGCCGGCTGGGGTCCCGAGAGAGACACCCTGGGGGGAGGCCCTAGGGAGGACTCCGGCGAGGGAGGGTCTCACAGGCAGAGAAAGGGCCCACCTGCCCATTGCACAAGTGGAAAGACCAAGACTGGGAGGGGAAGGACCTCCTGAAGGTCAGGTGGGTCTCCAGGGGCTCCCTGGGAGTCGGGGGACCCTTTCTAGACTCGGCCCTCCAAGGGGTCTTGGAGGAAGGTCTTACTACCCATTTTACAGATGGGACAGCTGAGACTCAGAGAGCTGAGACCCTCGCCTAAGGCCACACAGCTCATCCAGGATGGGCCAGGCCCACCAGGAAGGTCTGCCTCTGGGCCAGGCTGGTTCCGCTGCCAACCCCGGGTGCCAGCCCTGACTGGATTCAGGAGGCTAGAGATGGGGGTGGAGAGAGACCTTGAGTCGCAGGAGCTGAGGGAGACCAGCCACGGGGCCTCTTGCCCACCGTCAGCACTGCCCGTGACTACGGAGCTCTAAACCAGAGACAAGCTGAATGCCGTTGGAGTGCCTCGGTGAATGGCTGCACTCAGCAGTGAGCCCCGAGGGCCAAGGCCGCCCTGGGAGTGCCCTCCCAGCGCCCAGGACACTGGCAGGCCATGGCTTGGGCTCTGGCCAAGGGGAGCCCACCTGATCTCCATGAGGGGAGGGGTTGTCATTTGCAGGGCGCTGCACAGACTTCCCAGTTTGTCTCTGGGGGACACGGTCTCCCCGGCCTCACCCAGGCCTGCCAGTGTCCCCTGGGGCTTGCCTGGTTCCCCTGGGGACCCACGGAATGGTGGGCAGGCAGCGTACAGGTGTGACACATCTTTGTTGAATCTAGATCTTTCTTTCAAATGGAAGAATGTTATGCAGCCAAGCGCTGTGTGGACAGAGCAGGGCTGCCTGACACGGTGGGCCCGGGGCTGGGGGTGGGTGAGCAGGAAGGTGAGGGAGGACGGCTGGACGTCAGCGCGCTCCGGCTGCCACCTGCTGAAGGAAGGAGGACTGCCTGGTGGCAGGTTCTTGGATGCTGGGCTCTGGGTCATTCTTAAGATCCTCAAAAGCTCCAGGAGAGGAGGGAGAAGTCAGAGGTGCCCCCTGCGGTCCGTCTGCCCACAGCCCCGCCCTGACAGGGCAGCGCCCTCGTTCCCACCTGGGGTGCGGGGGGCAGGTTGGCACCCAGACCCCACCTCCTGGGCCTTCCGGGCCTGGGTGCTCCCCTTCCCCACCCCCTCTCAGCCCCGCGTGACCATCTGGGACACGGCCTGGGGGTGGTGGCAGATGGTATAACCTGTGTGACAGCCAGGAGCACGCTGGCCGGTGGAAGGGGCTTGGACCCGCTCCTGACCCTCTGAGGCCTCGCCCCCTCGCCGCCTTTCCTCTTGCCAGTGGCCCTCGAGCTCCAGCTGCAGTGGCGAGGCAGGCGCCGGGCGGGCGGGTGAGCTCAGGGCGCTCAGGCGGGGCAGGCCCGGGGGTCCGCGAGCCCGGCCCCGCTCCCCCACGAAGAGCGCTGCCCAGGTCTCGATGTGCCGACGGCGGCTGTGCAGGCAGCCGAGGGCCTGTGCCAAGGGGGTGCTGAGCCCCTCCTGGCTGCGGCTCATCTGGGGAGCACGCCTGCCACTCGCTGGGGCCAGAGGGCTGGGCCCGCAGAGCATGGACCGGAGCCCCAGCCCCGGGGAGCCCGGCTCCTGGCCCCCCTCCCCTCCCATCCCCCGCTGCGGCCCTGAACCAGGCAGCTCCAGAGGAAGTGGCTGGCGCCGAGGCTCGCCCCCCAGGCCAGCATGCAGGAGAGGGCGTGCCGCAGCCGCACCGCGGTGGAAGGCGAGCTTGGCCTGCTGGGGGGACCGCAGGGGAGGGCCCGGGCTGGGGTAGGGTCTGAGGAAGCCGCAGCGTGGGCGCGGCCCCTCCTGGGCTCCTTCCCGCTGCCTGTGAGGCTGCGCTCAGCCCGCCCACCTCCCTGGCCGTGGCACCAGGCCCCGCTCAGCCCCTATTGGCTGGGACACTGGCCGCTATTGTCCATCTCCCTGGCCTCTGGGAGCTCCAGGAAGGCCAAGCTGCGTCTTAGTGGTCTGGCGTGGGGCACGGGCTGGCACGCAGTAGGGCTCAGCCCATATCTCAGCAAGTTCAACGAACAACCTGAGCCCCGACTGAAGGCCAGGCGCTGGGGACACAGCAGTGAGCAGGACAGACAGCGTCCTGACCACAGACGGCACGGCCACGTGTTTGCGCGTGTGTGTGAGTGCACGTGTGTGCACATGGGGAGGGGCAGGGAAACCAAGGAGGGGGCCAAACCTGTTGCCCCAGGGAGCACCCCCTGCCATCTACAGACCCCCAGTCCCCTGCCCCCTGCTACCCGTGGGTCCCCAGCCCCGCCAAGGCGAAGGCCCATCGGGAGGCACTGACTGTGACGACGGCCCGGCAGCTGTCCTTCAGGTGCAGGAGCAGGGCCACCATGCTCTGGTGCACCTGGGTTCTCAGGCCACTTAGCTTTCTGCCTGTCATTGACGCCACCAGCTCCCTGAACAGTGCCATGGCCGCTGCCTGGACTCCATCCCGCTCCTGCAAGGCAGAGGCTCAGGGCCAGAGCCAGACCTGCCTGGGGCTCCTGACCCTCCGCTCCGTGGTGGGGACGGGGCTCAGTCCCCTCAGCGGGACCCTTTCACCTGGGCTCAGGGCTCTCAGGGACAGGGCTCCTGGGGAGGGTCACAGGCCATCCTCAGGGACCTGAAATCGTTTCTCTCTCATGCTCACAATCACATCCTGACAACCCGAGTGTCATGAATGCAGCTGGGGGGGCGGGGCTTATCCCTCTAATTTCCCAGTGAAGGAAAATCTGCCATTGCAAACGTGCTGACAGGTCAGGAAGGTGAAGACAGGTGGGGTTGGAGAGACTGGATGTCGGTGCTAGTTCAGCCCCATGGAGAGGGGCGAGCGCCACCTGGTGGCCTCCCGGCTGGTCCACCTGCGCCGGTGCACACCCAGGGAGCTGCCCTGGACCTCCACCTCCCTGCCCCAGCTGGACCGTGGCCTGGGGTCCTCCCCGCCTTCGAGGAAGGGAGCGGGGGAGGCACAGGAAGGGCATGAGATGGGGGCACTCGCCCCTCCCTGGGCACACTCACGTCGTTGGAGAAGGAGTGGGCGTTGATGGCGATGCCAAGGCTCTGGGCCTTTGTGCTGTGTGCGCCCAGGCGGTGCAGCACGTCCGTCACGGTGCCCATGACGCGCACCACCACCGGCTCGCTGCTGTGGAAGAAGCCCGTCGAGGAAGGGCGGCAGCAGTCCACGGAGCAGGCGTCCCTCGGGGAGGTGGGGACAGTGGGCAGTGGGACCCCTGCCTCTGCACACACCCCGCACCCCAGCCCTGCCGGGTAGACCCAGAGCCAACACAGACTCTGCCCTTCCCAGACCCCCATCCAGGCCTGGGCACCTGCAGTTCCCTGCACCCTGCTGGATCCCGCCCTGGCTCTGCCCATGAGGGAAATGAGCTCCGAGCCCTGGTCTGTCCTCTGGGAGCTGTGGACAGACTGCGGACAGGCTTCTCCTCTCTGAGCCACTGGGGGTCCTCCTGGGGTTAGGGGAGCATTAGCCCCGGGCTAGTTGGCTCCCAGGTCCTTCCTGTCCGGCCCCGTGCTGGCCAGAGGGCCCCCACCAAGTCCTGGAGACCACCCTTCCCTTCCTCCGTCCCACCCTGCCTTTACCCCCATTCCTGGCCTCCCCATGGGTCAGAGAGGGCCTGGCGGGCTGGAGGAGACAAATTTGGTCAGGTGGGCACACACTGAGGTCGCTGGCGACTCACATCCTGGGGAGCTGGGTGCACCAGTGGTGGCTTCTATGTTGCAATGACCATTTCCCATGTTTACGTTACTTCAAAAGAAAAAGCTAAGTTCATTTTCAGCCAATTCTTTCTGCTCCTCTTGTGTGCAGGGTGCTCATGAATTGTCTGGATGGACATGTCAGAAAGGGACATGTCAGCAAATGGATGTTTCCCGCCATCAAGCCCCTTATCGATGACTTGTGCAAACTAGGCTGATTTTACCACCTTTAAGCAAGTTTTAGGCAACTTCATTGGCTTCCTCAGCTGTGTTTAGTTTTACAGTATTAAATTAATTTCAGTGACAAACACTTTCTGAGCACCAACTGGGTGCAGCCAGGGTGCTGGGACCCAGGTCTGGCAGTGGACTGGACGGGCAGAATGGATTCTAACGGGAAGGACCCAAAGTTAAACACACAACATGGCGTGTGTCAGTCAATGACGAGTGGTATGATACAGTAGGGCAGGGGTGGGACCGACTGGGGTGGAGGTACCAGCAGAGGTGGTGGTTATGAAGATTTTTAAAAAATTATTTAATTAATTATGTATTTGTTTGTTTGTTTATTTATTTTTTGGCTGTGCTGCACAGCATGTGGGATCTTAGATCCCCGACCAGAGATCGTATTGAAAAGCGGATTCTTAACCAATGGACCACCAGGGAAGTCCCTAAAGTTTTAATTTTAAGTAGGATCAGAGCATTTGTTACTGAGAAGGTGACAGCTGAGCAAATTCTTACAAAGAGGTGCTGGAAGAGCTTTCCAGCAGAAGGAGCAGCAAGTGCAAAGGCCCTGAGGCAGGAGCACGCCTGGGTGTTTGTGGGGTTTGTTGATTGGCTGAACGACCTTACTGTTTGGGGCTGGAGCAACTGGACGGGTGGAGCCCCCATCACCTGAGATGGGGGCTGCAGGAGGAGCCTGTTTAGGGTGAGGGGTCCGTTGTGCACAGGTTGAGTTTGAGATGCTGCTAGAATCCAAGCAGTTTGAGGGTCGAGGCTGGAGTTCAGGTCCGCGTTTGGGATTCAGGTTTGGGAGCAATTGGCCTATAGGCGGTACATAAAGATTGGAGGATACCACCAAGGGAGCAAGTGTAGACCAAGGAGAACGGCGGGAAGGGGTCCAAGAACAGGAGGAAGAACCGGTGAAGATGACAAGACACCACCTTCGACGTGGGAGGAAAACCAAGTGAGGGAGGGGTCCTGGGGCCAAGCGGACGGAAGGTCACCCAGTCACGTGTGCTGACGGGTCCACTGTGGGGAGGTCACAGGTGACCTGAACGGGAATGGTTTCAGGTCGGCTGTGGGTGGGAGGCATGCTAACTGGAGCGTGTCTGCCTTCCTTCGATGGCCACATTTGCAGTGTTTTCAGTTGAATTATTTCATTAATATGTAGGCATGACATTGGTAGCATCTTCTAAAAGCAAAATAGAATTTCTAACAAGGACGAACATGGCTGGGTGCTGGTCCTGAAAGCAGCACGCAGATTTTCCATGTGATTGTCCCATGACTGTCGAGTAGTTTTTAACCTAGTTGTCTGGATCCCCTCCCCCGAGGGGAGCAGTGGGATTGGTGGAGGGGGCCCTCCTTCCGCCTGCCGAGCTGGCCCCTTGTTCCCTGGTAAGAGGACCCCTTTGTGGCAGGGGTGGACTTCCCTGGCCTCCTCGCGTGACCACTGGAGCAGGAGTGAGTGATCAACTTGCAGGTCGCGCCTCAAGGGGCAGGGTGTGCCTGCTGGCTGGAGTGGGCATGGTGGTGGCCGCCCAGGCCCTGCAGAGGAGGGCAGCACCCAGAATGGAGCACAGCAAACGAGGAGCCTGCTCCCCTGGGGAGTGCAGAGCAGGACAGCCACAGCGGCGGGAGAGAAATGCACTTCTACCGTGTGTAAGCGGCCGGTTTGTGTCTTTTGCGTGTAGCTACTCTCCGGTCTCCCAGTGCACACACCGGCACCCAGTTAGTGCGATTTGTGTTTGACGGTAGACAGAAGTGGACAGTCCTGCGGGGCCATTTGTTCTCATGGGCCCCAGCGGAGGGGGCCTCTCTGGCGTCTAGGGCAGCGACTGCAGCCCCTCCCTCAGCCCTGGGGCCCACTCCATCCCTGCCCCGTTCAACGTGTCCCCACAGAAGCAGGTCTCCTTGGCCGAGGGGCTCAGGGTGTGTTGTCTCCCCCAGCCCTGCTGTGGCTGCACGCCCCCTCTGGAACCATCCGCCCTCCCTAGCCCTGGCCGTCCTGGTCTGGTAGCCCCCTCTGCTCTGTCTTCTCTGTTCCTGCAGGTCCACACTCAGTGCGGGGTAGAGAGGAAGCACATGGACACTTCCTACTGATTGCCTGTCTGGGAGAACACCTGGGGACAGGTGTCTGGATGGCTGACCACTGACAGAATGAATGAATGAGTGACAAAGCAAACGTGAATAACTGATTGAGTGAAATGAATGAATGAAAGAAATAATAAAAGAATGACTCATAAACGAAGGACCCAAGGAACAAGTGGATGGGTGGATGGATGAGTGGGTGGATGGATGGATGGATGGAGGGATGGAGGGATGAATGGCTGACTTTATGAATGGATGAGTGGGTAGGTAGGTGGATGAGCTGGGGGGCTGTAGATGGAACGGCCAGACCCCCTAAGGCAGCATTGCGGGCCTTTTCTTCTGCTTCTTTGGTGATGTTCCAGCTGTTCATTCATTATGGGATGTGGGTTGCACGGTGATGGGGGCAATCGGGAGGGAGTGAGGCTGAGTCTGCAATGACCGGGGGTACCCGCCCATACGATTCTCAGGGGAGGCTCCTGTCTGCGGGCCAGCCTTGGGGTGCCACCTGGGGGGCTCCTCCTAGGTGCTTGGAGGTCTGCAGGAGCGTCCGCCTATTCCCGGGTGTGGTGGAGGCAGCGTCCTTCGGGAGTAGACGCTGCACCCCTCCCGCGGCCCCGCCAAGAGGCCGTCACCAGCGCCATTCTGCAAGTGAGGAAACCGAGCCCCAGAAAGGTGATTTTGTGTCCCTAGAGCCGGGATTCCAACCCAGGGGACCTTGTCTGCACCCCGCACACCTGGCCGCTCTGGGGGTTGCTCCAGCCACGGCTCCCCTCACCCTCTTACCTTCTCTGGGTGGAAGAGGATGTTTCCCAGGACCTACAGGCTCCGCACGCAGACCTCAGGGCTGGGGTCCCTGAGGCTTTGGGCCAGCATGGTCAGGGCGGCCTGTTTGGGGAGCACCTCCAGCAGGGCAGGGCTGTAGAGGAACTGGGTGGCCCCCGGGGCAGGCGGGTCAGTCCTGGCATCCTCTCCTAGGGGCCTTCATCTGTGTCTGGGAGCAGGGCTGTAGGACCAGGGCCTGGCAGGCGGCTTGGAGAGGGGCGCTGACCTGCTCCTTCCGGGTATCTTGGTTAATGGGTATTTGAAACCCACCTCCAAGCTGGTTCGATTCTTCAATGTATAGCTGGGGAGACTGAGGCCCAGAGGGGGAAAGGTCCTTGTCTGAGGTCACACAGTGAGGCTGGGAGCAGCGTACATCAGCAGCCTGGCTCGTGGGGCCCTTGGGGACAAAGCCCCGTGGAGGGAGGCCCAGACCTTCCTCGAGCGGGGTGGGGTGGGAGAAGCACAGGCTTTGATTGGGGTCTCCTTCTACTCTTTCACTGCCCTTTTGGCTTCACGGTCCCAGGGGTGGGACCTCGAGTCGTCAGGGAGCAGGGTGCGTGGAAAGACAGTCCCCCCAGGCTGCAGGCTGAGGGGGCGCTGGGAGGTGCGGACCCAGCCAGAAGCCCCCGACCGCGGGCCCCAAGGAGCTGGAAGCGGGAAGGAGGGGTGTGAGGGGTTTGTCGGGTAGGTGAGGTCCTGGTGTGGTTCTGGCGGCGGCTGAGGCAGCCGGACGAGGGGCTCAGGCTGTCTCTGAGGGGCTCCCCTCGCCGCACGCAGGTCCCCGTGAGGAGGACGATGGCTGCCTTCCTCCCCCGCTGCTCCTGGCTCTGCAGGCTGGGTAGCAGCTGGGTGATCAGCGCCGCGACTTGCTTGCAGCGGCTCTGCACCATGGCCCTGGGCACAGGCGAAAGGCAGGGGCAGGGCTTGGGCTTGCGGACACAGCCCCGTGTCCCCCTCCCCACACACCCCAACCCAGGGGCCAGGCGGCCAGAGGTGTTGCTGAGCGTGGGTGGGCACATCTCTCTTCGACCGTTTCCTGCTCCCTTTGCACCCACTGGCCGCCCACTGGCTGCCAGGCCCGGGCTGAGCATGGGATGGACAGGGGAGCAGATTTGGCCCTTGTCCCCTAGGAGGCCTCAGGCCGTGGAAGGGGCCGGGGGAAGACGCCTGCATCCTAGGCTTCCAGCGTGTGCGCGTGAGACGGGGGCGGGGCGCCCGTGCTTTCTGTGCCCTGCGTGCGCACGCGTGAGTCCGTGGGGCTGTGCTCGCAGGCAGGCCCTGGAGGTACGGAAGTCCACAGCCTAGCCTTCTGGGCAGGGGTGACCCGGGCAGTCCCCTTCCCCTGGCCCCACCCCGCCCCTACCTGGCGAGGAGGCCCATGCCCTGCGGGTCGGTGTGGGTGGTGGCGAAGAGTCCCAGGCTCCCTGCAGCTCCAGGTGGGCGAAGTCCTGCCAGTGCCCGGTGGCGGGCAGCAGGCTCTTCAGCGCCTCCAGCGACGTGCTGCGGCAGCGCAGAGGGGTCCCCAGCCAGCCTCGCCCTTGGGGAGGGTGCCCAGCCGTCGCAGGTGGAAAGGTGCCTTGTGGTTCCCGTCTGCACTCAGGGCCCGGCAGCACTGGGGCCTCCCGGGGGCAGCTCGTTCCCGGCCTCCTTCAACAGAGATGTCGGGGCGTGGGATGGTGTGCGCCCGGTGGCGGAGCCGGAGACTGGAGGGGGCCTCCTGGGAGGGGCGGGTCCAGGGGGAAGCTCGAGACAGGTTTGGCACATGGTCAGTGTGAGGTGCCCACAGCTGGCTTTCCAGGGCTGGGGCTGAGGGGACAGGGCTGCAGAGAGAGAGCTAGGGGACACCGGGGACAGGTGGTTTCCCCAGTTGCAGGGTGGAGGGGGCCCCAGCAGAGCCTCGATGGACACTGCCGTTTAAAAGTGGAGCTGAGAATGCAGAGGGGTCCCGGCACGGGAGGAGGACAGTGGGGGTGTGTGTCACGGGGGCCCGGAGGAGGGTCCACCTGCAGCTCCCGAGGATGCGGGGAAACCAGGTCCACCGGCCGCATGGTTGCGTGGACTCAAGAAAGAGCTGGACCCGGAGCACGGCGGGATGGGGTGCGGGTCAGGGACCGTGCTGCCCGTGCCCCGTCCGGGTCACACAGCCTGGCCAGGGGCCGCAGAAGCAAAGTGCGGCTAGGCCGCGGGCTCCAGACCTGCACAGTGGTGTCGAGCCATGGGCTCTGGGCTGCCCCGGGCCCTGCAGGCAGTGCACGGGCGGAGGGCCCGGGAATAGCTCGGTGGCCCGTCTCCCTGCCTAGCCACCCCGCGCCTGGTGGTGTCACCTGGACGTGTAAGTGCCCCCAGAGCGAGGCTGTCAGCTTGGACCAGGCACAGCTCTGATCAGATTTGCAAATCCAGATGTGAAGGGATGAAATGCCCTCTGTGAAAGTCCCCAGTGGGGCCGACTCAAATGTCAGCTGGCCTGTCATCTTGCCCCCAAGCCGTGCCGCTAAAAAGAGGCTGCGTTTTCCGGGTCATTGGTCTCATCCAGAGTGATGCCGGTTGCAGGAGAAGGCGACTCCGGGCACACTGGCATTTCGTCTGCTCTGTGATGACTCTCGGAAGCTTCTGGTCCTGGGGCACGTTGGGCATCTCCTCTCACGGTCGCTGTGTCCCTGCACCACAGCAGGGCTTCTGGAAAGATGGCGTTTGGCTGATTTGGGCATTCTTGGGACTCCCTTGCTGACTCTCGGGGTGAATAGCATCACTTGTGGGGCCCTAAAGCCTAAGGCCATCCCCAGCCCAGGACCCCGGGCAATGCACAGGGACTCTTGTTGCCTGAAATCCATGCAGCTCCTTGACCGACAGAAGACGGAGGCGCTCGGGTCCGAGCCCGGCCATGCAGGACGCCCCTCCCTTCCTCCTGGGGTGAAGTCGTGCTCTCCTTCAGCCTCGCCCCAGGGATGCCTGGCGCAGAGCGACTCTGAAGGTGAGGGAGGGCGGGCTGCAGGGGTGCAGGGAGCCTGCGGGGTTCACACAGGGCTAGGACTTCCTGTGCACCAGTGCCACGGGACACGGACCGCTGTTGTCCCGGGGGGATGAGGAGATGGAGCGTGGCCCTTTCCTTCCCTCCTGGTGTCCCCCATCTGACGTGAGCTGCAGGAGGCGGCTCTGTCTTCTCATCTTTGTACGTCGCCCCAGTGCCGACCGGATACTGTCATTTCCGCGGCACGGAGCCCCCTGTGGCTCCCCGCTGCTCTGGGGCTGAGCCGTGGGGTCACCTCCTTCCTGTCCCTTCCTCTTTGGGGTACCCCTGCCTGGAAGGCTCTCTGCCCTCCTTTCCCCACCCAGCGAGCTCTAACCATCATTCAGGTCTGTCCTCAGAGGCCGGGTCCTCAGGGAGCCACATGCAGGGGGCGCCCCCCAAGGTCATCCTTTGCAGAGGCTGTGCCTCTCCTTCAGGGCACTCTCCAGGGTGTGTCATGCATCACCGGGCTGTCACTTGACCCCACCTGCATTTCCATGGGGCTGAGCTCCTGAGTGCAAGGATGGCTCTCTGGTGACTGAGCACGGTCTGTGACACAGCAAACGCCATCCGTATTCATTAAATAACGAGAGCGGGACACACAGGACGCTTAGCAAGTGTGGGCCAAAGAGTACATAAGCCGTTAGTCCTTTCCCTCCTCTTTTCGACCAAGAGCTGTGGGGAGCACAGAGTGGGAGGGGGACCGAGGCTGAGGCCAGGGGCCAGGGAAGGAGGCAGGTCCGAGCAGGGCCGTGGGGACTCCAGACCGGGGCAGAGCACCAACCTTCCCATCTGTCCCTTCCTGCTCAGGAGTCCCTGCTCAACCCCTGGGAAGTCACAACCCCCATGGGTCCGAGGAATCAGGAGGTCCTTGGGCCTGAGACCACGGCACCCCAACTGGGCAAATCGAACAGAAGACGTTTGGGCTGGGGTCATGATCTAACCCTTAACTGAGGCCCCAAGTGTTGGTCACTTGCATAGGGTCACCCTAGCATAGCGGCTACCCAGTCCTCTGCGGCGCCTGACCCGCACAACACCTGGGGAGGGACCAACCCCATCGCACAGAAGAAGAAACCAAGACCATGAGATGGAGAGACCAGCTCAGAGTGCTCACAGTGGGGTTAGGAGGAGATCTTAGATCTCAGATCCAGGCCCCAAACAGCATATCATTATTAACTGCTTATTTGTTCCTTGTCGACTGCCAAAACCCAGGACTACGAACAGTGTTTTAAATAAAAGAGCTTTAAATTAAACTTAAAGCTTTAAGTCGAAAAGAGGACTAATCAGGAAGTGAGAAACAAAAGGAAGTACCCCCGTGCCACAGCGAGAGATGACTGAACATTAATTTTATGTGAGCTTCCTGGCAGCCAGGGCAAGAAGGAAAATATGTTGGATTATACTTATAAGTGGATGAAGGGAGTGTCTTTGAAATGAAGAGAAATGAGATACCCCATTAGAGTTAAAGAGATTCAGCCCATAATGGATGAAACAATAGGAATGGGAAGTCCTTTGTGGGGCAGGGTGGACATTGCCTGGAGGAGGACCTTGCTGAGAACCAACCAAAGCGGGAAACGTCTCTAAAAGAAGGGGTTTTGTTCATCAGAGATGCAAAGGAAAGGGAGAGTCCCAAGGCAGGGCCGTCCATGCTTGCTCCTTCCCTGGCAGGAAGGCCTGCCAGACCCTCACCTGTTGCTTCCAGGGCCCGGCACAGCTCAGCAGGACGTCATGAACCTCAGAGGCCCAGGACTGATCTGACTCTGCCTTGAGACTTATGTGGCTGCCACAGGTGTCCCGTGCCACCCTCACGCTGCCGGGGGCACCCACAAGACAGTGGGCCTCTCTGTAGTGAGTGCCCAGATCCCTCTTTGGCCCCCATCCCCCTTGTTGGTACCACCACATCCACCTAGTGTCAGACCTGGGGCCACAGTGATGCCCCTGGGTGGTGCTGCCCTCTGAGGCCCGGGAGCGGCTGCTGACCTCGTCGCTGTCCTTGATGGCTGGCGGACATCACTGCCGATTGGCCTGCTGTGCTCTCGGGCCCCTTGGGGTGGTATCCGCATTGCCGTTGTCCTCTGGGCAAGGGGCCCAGGTCCCATCCCAGCTCCAGGGAAGGTGGGGGAGACAGACCTGGTCAGTCAGAGCCCCACATGCCCCTGGCCAAGGCAGTTGTTTCAGGGGTGGGCCTGTGAACTAAGCTGGGCCAATTAGAGCCAATAGACATGCCCAGGATGGGAGTCTGTCCTGTGGTTGCTGGGGCCTCGCCCTTCTCTTCCGGGAGGACCCGCCCAGAGAAAAGCCAGGACCTGCGAGGTGGGAGTGGGGAGGGCTGAGGCTGCTGGCGCATCTTGACACAGCTGAGCCTGAGCAGAAGGCCCCCTGGTGCTCCCCGTGAGGTGACAGCCATCCTGTTCTCTGGGGGAGCCCTGTGTGAGACAGACATATGTCCCTGCTCCCCGGAGCCCCCATTATATGGGGCACAGATGACAGCTGTAGCTGGGATGGGCTGGGGGAGAACACAGCAGGGAGGGAGGAGGGCTGCTGTTTTAGAGAAGATGGTTGAGAGACCACAGGAGGTGAGGCTACTGGGGGAAGAGCACCCCAGGAAGAGGGCGCAGCAGCTGCAAAGGTCCTGAGGCAGGAGTGTGCTGGGTTTGAGGAACGGCAGGAAGATGCTGAGGCTGGAGCAGAGGGTGTGCATGGATGGTGGGGGCTTGTGGCAGGAACTGAGGTCCCGGAGGAGACAGGCAACCAGATGAGGAAGGACCAGTGGGCCACTGGAAGGGTTGGGCCCTTCTCAGAGTTAAAGGGGGAGGAAGCAGGGAGGGTTCTGAGCACAGGCGAGGTCTGACCTGACTTAGGGGTGGAGGGCAGTGGGGGGGTGGTAAGGGGGAGAAGGGGAGGCTGGACCTCATGGGGCGGGGGAGGGAAGCTGATGGACCAGGCAGTTCATCATAGCTTTCTCCTAACCCTCCTGTTTCTGGAAGGAGAACTTTTTAACAGCTTATTAGGGAAGATTCATGCATTTTGCATGGTTGATTTGAATAAAAAAGGAACTTGGTGCACATTCGAATTCAGAGGCAATATGAGAGAAGTGACAGTTTTTTTCAGTGAGTGTCTTGGGGAGAGCTGTTAAAACTGACATCTCGTGTGAAGCTCATCATGATACCAACAAATGAAAAGAGGTCGCCCCGTGGCCTTTAAAGGCTCGCTTAATGGATTTCTCCAGATACGCCGCAGTGCAGAGGAAGGCAAGCCCGCCAGCCCGGGCCACGACCCTCCCACAAGGGGCCAGTCCACACTGGTCAGGAGGGGGGTGGGGGGAGGCTGACAACGGTCCAGCGCATCAGAGCGAAAACGTGCCAGGGTCCGGCGCCCTGTGCAAGGGAACCCAGAGGGCGTCTGCCTGCGGGGCCGAGTGGTGGCTGGGCAGGCATCCCTGCCGTTCTGTGGGCTCTAGCTCAGCAACGCACAGACATTCTGTGTGGCTCAGAGGAAGCCTCCTCTCCTGCCTCTGGCCTCCTCACCTGGCCTATTCCCGCTCAGCCTTTAGGGCTCGCCCTACAGTCACTTCCTCCTGGAAGCCTGCCGTGGCTGCTTCCTCCTAAGCCTGGGTTTCCTGGGGTCCAGCTCCCCTGGCACCAACCTGGGTCAACTTAGGGGCCATCACTGGTGTGTGCAGAGCTTTTCAGTGTCCTTGTGCCCATTTTGCACATGAGGAAACTGAGGACTGGAGACAGGATGTGCTCTGATCAGGGCCCTGCCTCGTAACGGGGAGATGGTGCAGGTCAGGCCTGCCTAGTCCCATGGCCTTTCTGCCTGGTCGGGGGGAAGCATGGCCCTGCAAGACTGGGGGAGGCAGGGGGCACCGGGGCTCTCCAGTGTCAGTGACCATGACGGCCCTCTTGTTTTCTTTGCTAGGTATCTTTGGGCCTGAGTGCTGGGTGGAAGGGGCTGGAGGGGCAGGAGGGACCCTGGAATGATGGGGTGTGGGCGGGGAGGGCATAGTTGGGGGGTTTGATGAGCTGCAACCCCCAGCTTTCAGAGACACCCCAGGGGGGCTGCCCTTGAGCACTGGGGAGGCCACACCAGTCCCGTCTGACCCTGGCTGAATGGGCTCAGAGGACTCTGGGAGATTCCAGAGTGAGGTCACCACCCACCTAGAAGTGGCATCTTTGCAGTGAGAAGGGCCTGGACTCAAATCCCTGCTCTGCCCCGTGCTGGCTGGGTGACCTTGGCCAAGTCACTTCACCTCTCGAGGGCAAAGCTGCCTCGAGGGGCTTAGGTGAGACGGCTCCCCAGGAGCGAGGGTGCACAGAGGGCCAAGGCTTCTATTCTACTCCCTGTGGGTGTCTGTCACTCAGCTGGCACCTCTGTACTGGACACCGTCACGGTCAGGCAACGTCCCAGGGTACTGGGCAGAGACAGAACCAGTAAGAATCCTGGGCGTGACCCCCCTAGGGTTTGACTTGGGCAGCAAACAATGGTGCGTCAGACACTACCCCACGTGCGTAAAGCACGGCGGGAGGGGGCACGGCAGGAGGGGGCACGGCAGGAGGGGGCACGGCAGGAGGGGGCACGGCAGGAGGATGCGTCCTCGACTGTAAGCAGGGCAGTCGGGAGGCCTCCGCTAAGAAGGGGGGTGCCTGCGGAGACCTGAGAGCAATGGGAGAGGCTGCAGCTCTGAGATGGTGGCCTGCGTGGTGTGTTCAGGGCCAGTGTGGGCGGCGTGGCCTGAGCAGCGGAGGGCACGAGGACAGTGAGGTCGTGGGGCAGCGTCACGACTTGTTGGGTGCCGTAAAGGTTTTGACATGGGGGCCACTGGAATGTTTGGAGCGGAGAAGAGACGTGATCCGACCTAGTTTTAAAGGGCCACTCTGGCTGCTGGGACGGAGGGGCTGGAAACGGGCCAGGATGCGCAGTGAGAGCTCGTTATGTCCTAACTAGGGTGGTGGTGTCGGCGGCTGGGGGAGATGGAGGCAGGTGGACCGCAGGACTTCCCAGGGGATGGGCTGAGGGGTGGAGAAGAGAGCCAAGGCGACACCGAGAGCTTTGGCCTGAAGCTGGAGGATGAATCGCCACGTCTGACACAGGAGCTGGCAAGACGAACAGGTGCAGGGCAGGGTCAGGGGGTGGCCTGGACGTGGCAAGTGGACGCCCATTAGACATCCCCGTGCATCCGGCCAGGGCGAACATTCGGGAGGTGCCTGGGCTTAGGTGATATTTAAACCAGGGGGCTGGAAGTGGCCACCAGGGCAGGGAGTGTAAGTGAAGATGGGGCCTGAGGCTCAGCCCTGTGGCCCCTGCGTTAAGAAGCCAGGGGCACAGGAGGAAGCAGCCAGGAGGCTGTGCAGGAGCGGCTGGGCTTGTGGGGGAGGAGCCAGGTGAGGGTGGGCTCCGGGAGCCAAGTCAGGAAAGTGTTCCCAGCCCAGGAATAAGCCCACGCAGACCTGGTCAATTGATTTACAACAAAGGAGCCAAGAACATGCAATGGGGAAAGGACAGTCTCTTCAACAAATGGTGCTGGGAAAACTGGGCAGCCACGTACGAAAGAATGCAACTGGACCTCTATCTTACAGCACACACAAAAATTAACTCGAAATGGATTAAAGACTTGAATATAAGACCTGAAACCATAAAACTCCTAGAAGAAAACCTAGGCGGTAGCTCCTTGACGTCAGTCTTGGCAATCATTCTTTTGGATCTGACGCCGAAAGCAAAGGCAGCAAAAGCAAAAATCAACAAAGCGAGACAACATCAAACTAAAACGCTTCTGCACAGCAAAGGAAACCATCTACAAAATGAAAAGGCGACCGAGTGAATGGGAGAGAAGATTTGCACATCATATTTATGAAAAGGGGTTAATATTCAAAATACTTGAAGCACACACAACTCAATAGCAAAAACAAACAAACAAAAACTCCCCACACAATCCGATTAAGAAATGGGCAGAGGATCTGAATAGACATTTTTCTAAGGAAGACACACAGGTGGCCAACAGGTACGTGAAAAGATGCTCAACATCACTCACCATGAGGAAAATGCAAGTCAAAACCACAATGAGGCATCATCTCACACCTATTGTCAAAATGACAAGAACTAACAAGTGTTGAGAAGGATGTGGAGAAAAGGGAACCCTTGTACACTGTTGGCGGGAATGTAAATTGGTGCAGCCAGTATGGAGAACGGTATGAAGATTCATCAAAATACTAAAAAGTGAACCACCACGTGATCCAGCAATCCCTCTTCTGGAAATTTATCTGAAAAATGCGAAAACACTAACTTGAAGAGATACATGCACCCCCACATTCATAGCAGCATTATTTACAATTGCCAAGATATGGAAACAACCTCATTGCCCATCAGCACATGAATGGATAAAGAAGATGTAGCATATATATATAATGAAATATTATCCAGCCATAAGAAAGAAGGAAATCGTGCCATTTGAGACAACATCGATGGACCTTGAGGGCATTAGGTTTAGTGGAATAGGTCAGACAGAGGAAGATAAATACCACATGATCTTGCTTACATGTGGAATCCAAAATGAAAACAAAACCCAAAGCAAACAAACAAAGACTCAGCTCATATCTACGGAGAACATGCTGGTGGTTGCTAGAGGTGAGCAGGCAGAGGTAAGCAAAATGGTGAAGAGGGTCAAAAGGTACAGACTTCCAGGTATAAAATAAGTTAAGTCCCGGGGACGTAATGTACGCACCGCGACCGTAGCTGTTAACGCTGTATGGTATATTTGCAACTTGCTAAGAGAATAGCTCACCACAAGGACAAAATATCTGTAACTATGAATGATGATGACTGTTAACTAAACTTACTGTGGTGATCATTTCACCCCACCACCCCTCCCCCAAAAAAAGAAATAAGACAGAGAAAGAGTTCCTAGGAGTGAGAGTGGTTGCCATGAAGACACAGAGGAACCTGAAAGCATGTCAGAAAGTGACAGAAGCCAACCTGAAAAGGCTACGTATGGTATGATTCCAGCTCTGTGACATTCTGAAAAAGGGAAAACCATGTAGACAGTCAAAAGATCAGTGGTTGCCAGGGGTTTAGTGGGAGGGAGGGATGAATAGGCAGCACACAGGGGGTTGGGGGGCAGTGAAACTAACCTGTATGATGCTGTAATAGTGAATGCTTGTCACTCACTGTACATTTGTCCAAATCCCTAGCATGTACACCCCCAAGAGCAAACTGTAATGTAAACTATAGACTTTAGTTAATAATAATATATCAATATTGGCTCATCAATTGTAGCAAACATACCACACTAAGGCAAGATGTTACCAAGAAAGGAGCCTGGCAGAGGAGGGAAGTACATGGAACTTTGCACTTTCTGCTTAATTTTTCTGCAAACCTAAAACAGCTCCAAAAAAAGAAAAGTCTATTTAAAAAAATGGAAAGAGACATACAATGCAATACTAAAGGAAGGAAAACGGGTGTTACTAGATTTAGATTAGAATAGACAATCAAGATGGAAAAATCTACATTAATATCAGGGTGGTGGAAAAAGGTCTCCAAAGACTACAGGCAGCATGATACTCTTTATATAAAATTATTGAAACTACAAATAAAATGTTTTTAAGAATATGTTTAGATGCAATCTCACTATATAAAAAGAAAGCAAAAAAATGAGAGTGGATGAGCCGGGGGGATGGAAGCAGTGACGGTGGGCAGCCCTGTCCTTAGATGTAGTTCATAACTAGGGCCCTGGCTTTTGTACGGGTGACAGCTTCACAAGTGTGCATTCAATTACTGAGGAGAATCCTTGCTCTAAGTAAAGAACTAAATTAAAGCAGGCCATGCATAGAGCCGTGATGGACGAGTGTGACAAAGCCAGGATTATTCCTAGTCCAGCTTTGAGGGCCAGGGCAGTAAAAGCAGTTGCCCAAGGGTGAAAGAGGAAAAAGAGAAAACAAGGAAGCTGGGCAATGATTCTAAAAGTTATGTAGAAATGCAAAGGGCCAAGAATGGCCAAGACAGTCTTGCGGAAGGAGGAGGGGGAGGCCTTTCTGGATCAGGGGAGGTGAATTAATATAAAGTTGTAGGAATGAGAACCTTGGGTGTTGGCCTAGGCACAGACAAGCAGAGCAGTGCCGAGCAGGGAGAGCCCAAAGGCAGCTCCCTAGCACACAGCTCTTTTTTTAAAAAAAATGTATTTATCATTTTATATTTATCTCTGGTTGCATTGGGTCTTTGTTGCTGCGTGCGGGCTTTCTCTAGTTGTGGCTCGTGGGCTCAGTAGTTGTGGCATGTGGGCTTAGTTGCTCTGCAGCATGTGGGATCTTCCCGGACCAGGGCTCGAACCCATGTCTCCTGCATTGGCAGGCGACTTCTTAACCACTGCACCACCAGGGAAGTCCCTCAGCACACAACACTTGACTGCAGGGAGCAAGCACCCAGAGCTGCAGGAACAGGGTGGGGAACTCGAGAAAGGATGCTGGACGTTTAGAAGAAACTGGAGCCCGATTAGCACCTCCATGATGTGGGTGGTTGGAGGGCTGAATGAGATAGGCAAACTCTAGGATTTTCATAAGGTAATGTCTGAGAATGAATGATGGAACTTGGAACTCCTTTTCATCAAAGGACCTAGTAAGGGAGCGAAAGGAAAGCTGCAAAGTGGAAGAAGATATTTAACATAGAATCAGCTGAGACCTTGTATCCAGATTACTGTACATAAAGAATTCCTAGAAATCGATAAGAAAAAGAGGGACGACCCAACAGAAAAATGTGCAGGATACCTGAACAGGCATCACCAAAGACGCCGTTCCAATGGCCAAAAAGGGCATGAAAAGATGTACAACCTCCTTATTTAATCAGCAAAGTGAAAATTAACATGGAAATATGATTAATACTACCCACAAGATTGGCTAAAATTTTGATGGTTGACTAGAAAGTTGATGTTAAGTGTTCGTGAAGAGGTAGAGCAACAGGAACTCTTCAGGTGGTTTAAGTACTTTAGAAACATTTTGCATCATATGTTAGTGTTGGTGCCACGCCTACACTATGGAAATTGAATGCAGATGTGCCTCAGAGCACATGTATGACCAAACTCACAGCAGCGTTAGCCACAGACCTAAACCCAAATGTCCATCCATAGTAAGAAGGGTACCTGGTGTTCATAGGATGGGATCCTACACAGCCACCAAAATGAATGAACTCCAGCTATATGGAACATATCGGGAGGAGGCTTAAGCACAAGATGTTGAGGGAAAAAGCCAGATAACGAAAGAATACTGGAAGGGCTCATATCACACCATTCTGTTTATATTTTAGGACACGCCACCATTATCTCACGCACTACTAAGAAAGAAAAGGTATCCAAGATGGGAGTCTAATAGGGGCCCCACCAAAAAGGTTGGACCCCAAGGGCTGTGTGTACAGTGTCAATGTGATAAAGCAAAACAAAAGGAAATAAAACCCCTGGCTTGCAGAAAGAACAGCGAGAAAACCGGTGCTCACTGAGCACACTGTGGGGAAGGAGGATGGCGCTCCCGAGAATCCAAACCACAAAACCCACTTTGGGGTCTGAATCGCACCACCCTTGTGCCCCCCACCAAACACCCTCCAGCAGAGACTTTTAAACTTGAAGCGGTCTCAGGATGAGAGTGCCCCCGGGGGACTGAGAACCCTACATCATTCCAGGTGTAAGGCACCATCAATGTAAAATGTGCTCCCACTTGATGTGTGAAAAATGTGCTTCTTAGAACTGAGGAAATAAGGTATAAATTCCAATACAGATAAAACTGAACTATAGACCTGGGCAGCTGAGGACAACGGTGGCTGCCTGGGTACCCACCCCCCCCCCACCTCTCAAAATTTCCTTGAAAAACAACACAGCAGGAAGAAGAGAAAATTAAACCACACAATGTGACCTCAGAGAACACCCAGACTTCAACACAGTATAAGCAGAAGAGAGCTCTGCCAGCCCCGGCCTGCAGTCTCTCACACTCCCACCCCACCCCTGTTCCACCATGAGGCTCTGTGGCAGATAAAAGGAGGATGAGAGAAACTATGGAGAGGGGAGGAGACAGGACCTGGCAACAGGGCTCAGAATTGATCTAAATCACCTTCAGGAAGACAAAGTCCATCTTAAGTCTGAAAATATGAAACAATAAAGAAGAAAGACACAAACGAAACCAGAGCACTGACCACAAGAAAGGGACTGAAAAGAATATTCATTTGAAGGGCGGCATTCAACACACACAGCTTTGGGGAGAAAAAAAGGGCAAAAAAGAAAGAAGTACCCTTTGAAATTGGTTGGTGAAAGGTAATGGCACAAAAAGGAAAAATTTAAGGTCCTACAAGAGAAAAAGGACACCCCATACTGGAGGATACATAATCCTTTCACCTACCACCAAAACTAAAAATCTGCTAAGTTACCTGGACTTTGGTATACTGACAGAAGAGGGTGCCATTGAACTTGAAATTCTACAAAACAGTCTAAGTGTTGCATATAAACAGGAGAAAAATTAATAGACCCATAGAGTTACTGCAAAAACCCCTGGAAAACAAAAGCACACATCCAGGGCTTCCCTGGTGGCTCAGTGGTTGAGAGTCCGCCTGCCGATGCAGTGGACACGGGTTCGTGCCCCAGTCTGGGAAGATCCCACATGCCGTGGAGCTGCTGGGCCCGTGAGCCATGGCCGCTGAGCCTGCGCGTCTGGAGCCTGTGCTCCACAACGGGAGAGGCCACAACAGTGAGAGGGCCACGTACCACAAAAAAAAGCACACATCCAATGAGAAAATTCCTCCCCTGAAAAACAACCATGATTCAGATAAAAGTGTAAGACAACACCCCACATGCAGACCAATATACTCAAGCAAGCCTTTAAAGATATGAAAAACCACCTTGAATTATGAATTCAAAAAGGACCAAAAAAAAAAAAGCCTCTAATAAGAAAGGAAAAGAGAGTTGACTGAATTCAGAAGTGAAAAAAAGAATTCAAGGTGCTCAAGAGAGAGAAGGCTCAAATGAAAATTAGAAAGGGGCATTGAGGAAAAGTAGAAAGACCACCAAGAGAATAAAGATGAATTTAAGAGAAGTAAAAAGGGTCACAGAGAAAGTAGGAGAAATGGAAGACAGGCAAGGAAAGACTAGCATTTGAATTACTGGAGTCTCTGAAGAAGAAAAACAACAATGGAACAGAACTACTATTTAAAATTATAACCAAGAGAGAAATAGGTGAGGGAGATAAAGAGGTACAAACATCCAGTTACAAAATAAATAAATCACAGGGATGAAACCTACAGCGTTGGGAATATAGTCAATAATAATGTAATATTTTTGTGTGGTGACAGATGGTAACTAGACTTATCATGGTGATCATTTTGAAATGTATAGAAATATAGAATCACTATGTTGTGTACCAGGAACTAACACAGTGTTGCAGGTCAATTATACTTCAAAACAAACAAACTCATAGAAAGAGAGACCAGATTTGTGGCTACCAGAGGTAGGGGTTGGGGGAGGGGGAATTAGATGGAGGTGGTCAAAAGGTATAAACTTTCAGTCATAAGATAAAGAAGTACTAGGGATGTAATGTACACCATGATTAATAGAATGAACACTGCTGCGTGTTATATATGAAACTTGTTAAGAGAGTGAATCCTGAGTTCTCATCACAAGGAAAAGAATTTCTTTTTCTTTTCTTTTGTATCTCTATGCCATGGTGAATGCTCACTGAACTTACTGTGGTCATCATTTCATGATCTATGTAAGTCAAATCATTATGCTGTACACCTTAGACTTATCCAGGGCTGTATGTCCAATTATGTCTCAATAAAACTGGAAGAAAAAAATTACAACCTAGAGAACTTTCCAGAAACAATAACAACAAAAGACTTAAATCTACATATTCAAAAGACTCATTGGGTACCTGGGAAAATTAACACAGAATGATCAAGTCTGAGACATTTCTTAGTAAAATTGTTATATTTCAAAGATAAAGAAAAAAGTTCCAAGGTCTCCAGAGAAAAAGATCAAATAACTTACAAAGGCAAAAAAAAAAAATTTTTTTTTATCAGACTTTTCAAAAACAAAGCAAGGCAACAATTGAGCAGCATTAAAAAAATACTTAGAGACTTCCCTGGCAGTCCAGTGGTTAACACTCTGTGCTCCCAATGCAGGGGACACGGGTTTAATCCCTGGTCTGGGAAGTAGGATCCCACACGGAGCATGGCATGGCCAAAAACAAAACAAAAGACAAACAATAAAAAAACTTAATAAAAGCAAGTGTGAACCAAGGACTTTATATCCAGCCTAGCTGCCCTTCATAAAAGAACCTAGGGTGTTCTGAATCCATGAACCTTCTTGAGGAATCTCAGAGGACGAGATTTGTCAAGCTAAGAGATGACTAGAAATCTTTGGCAAAGGGACCTAGGGTGAGTGTGTGTACTCACTAAAAACAAATGTAAGGAGGAAGGTGGATGACTACACTGCAAATTTTGAAGTGTGCAAATGGAAACAGAAGGAGAAGGGACGAATAATCTCACTGGTTGTTATATGGGTAGTGGATGGGAGTTTAAGGATGTCAATAAAAATGGGTAAACCAGATATTAAAAGGTTAAATACGAAAACAAGGGACTAAGGGCATTAAAATAGGTTAGGAGTACAAACATAGCAACTAGAACAAAAATACAACCCTTCCTAAATTAAAAAGACTACTAAAGCTCAAAGAATACACATCTCATAGAAAAAAAAAACAGCAAATAAAACACGTGCAATTACAAAATATGATGACAGAGTTGAGATTCAGCATAGCCGTCATATCAATAAATGTGAATGGACTTAACTCACCTATTAAAATAAAAAGAGTTTCAATTTGGATTACAGATCAAGACCAAACTTTATGCTATATATAGGATGATACCTAAAGCAAATGGATTCTGAAAGGTTAAAATAAAAGCATGGGCAAACCCATACTGGGCAAATGGGAAAAAATAGGAGAGCAGAGGCAGTGATGCTGCTAGGAAAATTCAAGCCCTCAAAGCATTAACTGTGACAAGGCAGGGCACTTTTTAACGCTGAAAGTCACAATTCATAAAGAAGATATAACACTTATGAATATGGGCACCAAATAACATTATGAACCTTATGAAGTAAAAACCTTATGAAGTAAAAACTACAGGAGATGGAAGGATACATAGATAGAAACACATTAACAATAGGAGACTTTAACACACCATTCTCAGGACAAGGCAGATCAAATGGACACAAATTAAGCGAGGAGGTAGAAGACCTAAACAACACAATCAGTAAAGTAAACCTTACAGGTACATAGCAAGTCCTACACCTGATAACAGAAAAAAACACCTTTTCAAGTGCCCATAGAATCTGGGGTCTTACCATGAATGACTGCTCTGACCTTGAGTGTCTGGGTGGGTCAGCTCACTCTGGGGAGTGGCTGTGCCCCAGTGGCTCTGGCCTCCATAAGCTGCCCACCTCCCACCTACTGTGGCCTGCACTGGCTCAGGTCCCTAGCCCTGCCCAGTAGGGCGTTGCTGTCTGATGTCTCCCCGCTCACTGTCCTGCTGGTACCAAGCCTGAGCTGTGAGGTGCTGTTTGACGCTGAGCAAGGTCCTGTGTGGGGTTGGGGAGCCTACCAGAGGCTGGAGATGATGTGGATGGCCTGCTGGCGAGTCGACGCGCACAGCGTGTCCTGGGGCTCCTTCTCCATCAGAAGCTGGAAATCCCAGGTGAAGGCTGAGTCACTCACACCTGGGCCTATGTCACTTCCGCCACCAAGTCTCAACCCTGCCTAAAGACCTTGGTGCCCCGCACCCCTGTAACCCCCAGGATTATGCTCTAGACCCTCACCTACCCAGGTGGGTCTCTGTGGCCTAGCCCCCACTTAGACAACTAGAGCATAGACTTTAGAATAGACAAGTCATGTCTGAATCCTGGCTACCCCCATACGAGTTGCATGACCTTGGGCAAGTCTCCAAACTGCTCTGAGCTTCTTTTATTCACAGAAAACATGATGTTGTTGCCCTTGTGTTACACATGAGGCAAGGAATGAGAAGCAGAGTGTCTGAGTCCCAGCAGGGGCTCAGTAAATGAGAACCGTTATAATTTTTATTATCACTATATAATCGTCCATCACTTGTGTGTTTCCTCCACTACTCCAGGGGTTCTGTGAGGCCAGAATCTCTAGTAACTAGTGGTGTGAGCTAGGTCAGTATTAGCAGAATGGACGGCGCTGGCCTTTCTGGGTCTCAGCCACATCAGCTGTGCAGTGGATGTAACTGGCCAGCTCAGGGTCCCTGTAGGAACCAAGTCATGTGGGGGCCATGGATGTGCTTCCAGGTGTGAAAGCCTGAGGGGCTTGTACACGCTCTAGAAATCCAATCAGCCCAACCTTTTCCAGTGGGTGCCTCTCATGAATGTTGCTGCTCTGAGGGAGGTGCCCCCTCTGTCCCGGGAAGCCCTTCCTCTGCCCCAGGACCTTGCACTCACCATCAGACACTCGAAGAGCTCAGAGACCTGGGAGAGCGCGTAGCTTTGGGCGCCCTCGTTGTGGCTGACAGCCCCCACCAGCATGAGGATGGCCATGAGGAAGCTCTGCTTCAGGGTTTCGTCCTGGCAAGGGGTCAGGTGGTGGGGCAAGGGGGCGGGGTCAGGGAGTGGGAACACCAGAGGCGCAGGAGAGCCGCAGTCACATGTGGCAGCGGGGCCTCCGCTCAAGGGGGCTCAGCAGAGGCCTCCAGCTCTGGGGCCACGTAGCTGGGTGTTTTTTTGACGCGGGAACCGGTGATTCTGTTTAGCAATGCGAATACGTCGATGATGGTTAAGCATCAGGAGGTGCCTGTAGGAAGCTCAGTGTTCAGCTTCTCGTGAGGTGTGGCCACCCCAGGCCCAAAGGCCTCAAGTATGCGGTGGTCTCACAGGCTGCATAGCCCCTCAGAGTTACCAGGGTGGAAGCCCCTGGTGCGGGGTGTAGAGTCAGGGGACCGTCATCACAGGCTGTGATGGGCAGTCACCCAGACTTCCAATTCCCCCCGGAGTGAGAGCCCAGGGTTTTCTTTAAGGGGGGCGGTGGAGGGAGGGGGTCCTTACGGAAGCCCATGAAGCCTTAGGTGGGAACGATGGAGTAGGAGCCCAGGGTGGTGGGGGAGTGGGGAGGTGGGCTTCAAGGTCCTGGAAGTTCTGGAATTCTCAGACCCCGTTTCTGGCGGGCTCCGGGGGCCGCGGGGGGTCACACTCAGGAGTTGTAGTGGAAGAAGAAAACCATCCGTGACAAGACGTTGTCCACCCACGGGAGGATGCGGGTCTTGGCCTTGTCCACCCTCTGGCCACAGGCCAGGAGGTGATGCTCGCCCACCTCCACCGCATGTCCTCCGAGTTCTGGGCACAGAACAGCAGGCGGATTCTTAACCACTGTGCCGCCAGGGAAGTCCTCGTCCACATTTTTGCATGCATTCTCAAGTTCACTTCTCTATTTCTGCTCTGAATTTTATTATTTCATTTCTGCTGCTTGGTTTCAGTTTTTTTAAAAATTTAATTTAATTAATTATTTTTTTATACAGCAGGTGCTTATTAGTTAGCTATTTCATACATATGTGTATATATGTCAATCCCAACCTCCCAATTCAGTTTCACTCACTCTTGGTTTCAGTTTAACTCGCTCTTCTTTCTCTAGTTTCCTCAGGTGGATCTTTGGGAGGGAATGAGTCTGCCTAGTACAGGTTGTTTCCAGTTTGAGGCTCTTATGAGTAAGGCTGCCGGGAACATGCCTGTATGTGTAATTTTGTGTACGAATGTTTCATGCCCCTGGGGTTAACACCTAAAAGTGGAACTGGTGAGTCATAACTGTATAAGACAATGTCGATTTTCCAAGGAGGTTTCACCATCCCACCAGCAGTGTGAGTTTCCCCGCCAGCATTTGGTCGAGTCTTTCTCTTTCCTTTGAGCTCTGTCCTGGGTGGGTAGTGGCAGCTCCCCGGGTTTTAATTGACATTTCACTGAGGATTCAAGATGTTGACTGTTGTTTCTTTGGCTTTTGGTCTTTCATATGCCTTCCTTTGTGACATACCTATTTAAATCTTTGATTCACTTTTGCAATTGGTCTGTTTGTCTTTTTCTCCCTGATTTTGTAAGAGTTCTTCATTTGTTCTGAATACAGTCCCTTGTCAGATATACGTCTTGTGAATATTTTCTCCATGTCTGTGGTTTCCCTTTTTTCACTTTCCTCACAGTATTGTCTGATGAGCAGAAGCTTTAATTTAGATGAAATCTAATTAATCTATTTCTTTTTTTCTTTTTGTGATAAGTGCTTTCTGGGTCCTAAGAAATATTTACCTACCCCAAGGTTGGCGAGATTGTCTCCTGTGTTTTCTTCTAGAAGTGTTTTCGTTTTTTTATATTTAGGTCTTGGGTCCATCTCAAAATTAATATTCGTGAAAGGTTAAAGACAGGCATTAAAGTTCTTTTTTCCCCCTAGATACGCAATTGTTGTAGAACCATTTGTTCAAAAGACTCCCCATTGAATTGCTTTGGTACCACTGTAAAAGAAATTAATCAACCATATGAGTGTGGTTTTATGTTGGAGTTTCTATTCTGTTCCATCGATTTATTTGTTTAATCTCTGTCAGTTCTCACTGTCTTGTGGACTATAACTATATAGGAAATCTTGAAATCAGGTAGTGTAATTCTTCTAACTTTGTTCTTTTTCAAGATTGTTTTGGCTATTCTAGGTCCTTTGAAATATCCATATAAACTTTTAACTTATAGATTATGTTTAATTCTATAATAAAGTTAGTTGGGATTTTGATTGGCATTGCCCTGAATCTATAAATCAACTTTGGGAGAATTGACATCTTAACATTATTGACTCCTGTTATCCATGATCATATAGCTCCATTTATTTAGGTTTTCTTTAATTTCTCTTTGCAGTGTTGGTAAAGATCTTGAACATATTTTGTTAAATTTATCTGAGTCTCTTATGTTTTTCATGTGGCTGTGTCATTGTGTTTTTAAACCTTACTTTCCAATTGTTTGTTGTTAGTATATAGAAATTCAATTGACATTTGCATGTAGATTTTGTATCCTGGGATCTAGCTAAATTCAATTATTAGTAATTAATAGTTCTAGCTTTAAAAAAAAAACTTTTGTGAGATTTTCTGTGTATGCAATTATGTTGTCTGCAAAGAAAGATGGCTTTACATTTTCCATTGCAATCTGTGTCAGAGTTCCCGTTCTTCTTACCTTACTGCGCTGGTTAGGACTTCAGTGCAACGTTGACCAGAAGTGGAGAGGGTGGACATCTTTGCCTTATTCTGATCTTAGCGGGAAGGTGTTCATTTATTTGTGACTAGGTATGTTAGTTGTAGGGTTTTCATAGATGTCAGTTTCCTCCTCTTCCTACTTTGTTGAGAGCCTTTCTCTTTGTGATATTGTGATTTATAATAAAAATATATATTTGGTCTTCATCTCTATTTTCATCTGGCACAGAACTTCTAAAACCCTGTCCTAAGTGATTGGAGCAGTAAAGGTGTCTTTTGTTGTTCATAACAAGCCCGGTTCCACTTTTGGAAAGCCCTTAGGTAACCACAGGATGGGGGCAAGTTGTCAGGGAAACAAGTCATGGTTGGAGGGTTGGAACTTTCATTCACTCCTCAACTTTCAGAGAGGGGAGAGGGGCTAGAGATTGACTTTAATCACCAGTGGCCAGTGATTTCATTAATCGTGTCTATTAACAAAGCCTCCATTAAAAGCCCCAAAGGACTGGGATGTGAGAAATTCCATGCTGCTGAACATGTGTGGACTTTTTTGTAAATTGCTGGATTTATTTTGCTAATATTTTGTTAAAGACTTTTGAGTCCATCTTCATGAAGGATATTGGTCTGTAGTTTTGTTGTAATGTCTTTGTCTGGCTTTGGTGTCAGAGTTGTGCTGGCCTTATGAAAACGTTTTGGAAGTGTTTCTTCTTCCTCTATTTTCTGAGAGAATTTGGATAGAATTGGTATTACTTCTGCCTTAACTTGTGATAGAAAATTAACCAGCAAAGTATCTGGGCTTGGAGTTTTCTTTGTGGGAAGGTTTATAAAATATGACTCCAGTTTCTTTAATACAGGACTTCTCAGACTTTCTGTTTCTTCTCGCGTCAGTTTGGTAGTTTGTGTTTTCTAAGGAGCTAGTCTATTCAATCGAAATTGCCTAATTTATTGGAATCATATTTTATTACCATTCCATATTAAAGGATGTGCAGTGATATTGTTTCTTTGCTGTTACTGAATATTTTTTATTTTCTTGATCAGCCTATCAAGGAGCTTATCATTGTATCAATCTTTTTGAATAACCTGCTTTTGGTTTTATTCACTCTCTACTGCTTGTCCATTTAAAAAATTGCTTTGATTTTTACTCTACTTTTTATTATTTTCTTCCCTCTACTTACTTTGGGCTTAATTTGCACTTTCGGGGATAGTTTCTTAAAATGGAGGTTTAGGAATTAGATCTTATACACTTTTTTCTTTTCTAATATAGGCATTAAAAATATAAATTTCTTCTAAGCATTGTTTTTTGTTGAACCCCACAGATTTTCAAAATTTCATATTGTGTTTTACTTATCATTCAGTTCAAAGTATTTTCTAATTTCCTTTGTGATTTCTTCTTTGACCTATGGAGTATTTAAAAGAGTGTTGTCTAACTTCCAAATATTTGGAATTTTTCCAGATGTATGTTTGCTATCGTTCTGTAATTGATGTTCTGGGCAGAGAATGTACTCTGTTTGATTTCAGTCCTTTTAAATTTATTGAAACTTGATATATGGCCCAGCAAATGATCTATCTTGGTGAATGTTCTATTTACATTTGAAAGGAACGTCAATTAGATCAATTTGGTTAATTACGTTGTTCAAGTCTTCTGTGTCCTTGTGATTTTCTGTCTCATTTTTCTATTAATTACTTGTATTGCTGCTGCTGCTGGTGTTATTTCCACTAAATGCCATTTAATTACTACTATTCTGCTGCTACTATATGATAATAATAACTAATGTAGGGAGTGAGGGCTTCCTGTCTGTCAGGCACAGTGCCAAACACTACGTGGATTATTTCCTGTCATCTCACAACGAACATTTGAGGTGGGTACTTTTACCCCCATTTGACAGACGAGGAAACTAAGGTACGGAGAGGCAAAGTAGGTCATCCGACACGCAGCTGTGATTGGTGAATCTGGACTTAGACCCAGGTCTGCCAGGGCCCCACGTCCCTTTTCCCGGCCACACAAAACCTTCACGTGGTGTGTGGCCGGAGATGGACCAGCATGACACCATCCTCGGCTGTGGCAACTTCAGTCCATGCCGACCTCTTCTTTCCTCCCTTGGTCTCAGATCTGGCCTCTGCATCCTCTCTGGGCCCCTCAGTCACAGATCCAGCCCCCAGGGTGGGTGGGAAGGACACTTACTCTGTGCCAGGTGCCTAGAGACCAAGGTTCAAATCCCAGCTCCACAGAGACCAGTCCCATGACTGTGGTCAAGTCCCCTCCCCTCCAAACCTGTTGCTCATCTGTAACAGCCTCGCCCTACCTCCCCCTCTGTCCCCTCCCTCCCCTCCCTCCCTCCTCCCAGGGCTGAGCGGGTGCCTCCCATCCCCCATCATCCCGGCAGAAGGGCTTGTGGCAGAGCTCCCTCCCTACTTGGGCCAGCTGCTCTTCCCAGCAAGCCTTCTCTCTCTCCTTGAAGATCTCCTCTGTGGGACGGAGGACGGGTCCCTGGAGGCCAGACCTGATGTCCATGGCCAGGACCGGGTCTTGGGCTCCATCTCCCCCATCCCTTGGAGACGACTGATGTCCTGCCTCTGCCTATTCTGGCTCCACTGGGGAGGTGAGCTCAGAGGATGGCGAGCCAGACTTGGGCTCAGGGTCCAGAAAGCTGGTCTGGAGTTGTGGCCCTGCCACACTTGCTGTGTGACCTCAGGTAGGTCACGTTCCCTCTCTGGACCTCAGGCTCACCAATGGTAAATGGAGGGTTCCCTCTGGGCATGGCTGCTTGGGATGTACTTGGGTCCCCTCAAGGGTGGGAAAACGAGGCTCAGAGAGGGGCACAATGGGAGGCTGCAAGCTTTTACGGAACTTTGGAAACCCAACCTCAGGGGGAGCGGCTGCTTCAGGGATGGCCCTGGGAGTTTCGGAGGTCACCCAAGGCAAAGAGGGACCTCCACCCAGCCTGCCAGCCCCAGGCACGGGGTGCAAAGCTGAGCTAAGAGTCCACACTCCCAAGCACGGCCTCTGAGGCCTCCCCGCCAGGCTTCCTTGTAGAGAGCAGGGCCTGCCACCCACCTTTCCTCCCCCTGACCTCAGCCCCTCGCCGAGGCTGCTGACCAGCTCCTCCCCAAGGCCCTGAGGTGTACTCGCACCATTCCCTCCTCAAACTCCTACTCATCCCTCAAGGCATGGCTCAGACTTGGCTGCCTGCTCTGGGAAGCCCTCCCTTATGGCCACCGGGGCTGCCCGGTACCTCCCCCGCTGGGCAGAAGGGAGCTCAGCTCATGCTTGTGAACGGATGAATGAGTGAGGGATGAGAGTTGGCGCGTGCCTGCCTGGGGGGCTGTGAGCTCCTGAGGGCAGAGCCGGGCACGTGACAGGCGCTCAGTGTTTGCTGTCTTGCATTAGCTGAGCCTCATGCTGGCAAGACCCTTCCCTGTAAGTCCTCTCTGGGGCTTCTCAGAGACCCCCACTATCCAGGCGGTCCTTCCAGTGGCTCAGAGGCAGCGGCTGCTGAGGAAACACAGAGACCTGGACCCCACAGGCCCAGGACGTGAGGCTGGGTGACCCAGGCCCATCGCACAGCCTCTGTGAGCTTGGCCTCCCCGTTTGCCGGTGATCCGGGGAGAAGACCACGTGGCAGGGCAGGCCTGCCTCCTGGGCTTCCTCGCTCCGTCCCGATTCTGTCCAGGCCTGTTGTCGAAATGCTGACAGCGGGAGCACGGGCCAGTGGGGATGGGCAGCTCGGCTAGCCGCTGGTGCCCTACCCTGGGAGTCCCGAAGTGGCCCAGGCTGGCCGCGGGGAGATGGGCTGCGGGAGTGCTCGGGCCATAGCCCATGGCCCTCTGGCACGGGGATGCTTCACTGTTGCACAGCCTGTGTGTGTCCCGCGGATCAGCAGCCCTGCACGCCCCCTCCTGCTCTCTCCTCATGACCTCCCCCTCCCCCTGCTGGCCTGGGGACAGAGGGTGGCCAAGCCCAGGCCCTGAGCACGGGACATACCGTTAGAGGTCAGGACGCCCATCACATAGAGGAGGCTGCGGTGCGGGAGGACGCCCGACAGGTCCTCGGTCTCCAGGTGCTGGGCCACCAGCCACCAGCAGTGCCTGCAGGTGGCCACCAGCACGTTGCTGGCCGCGTCCCTGTAGCCCTCCTCCAGCTCCCGGGTGCGGGCAGAAAGGAAGAGTGGTCTGGTTTGGTGGGCAGGACGGCTACCATCCACCCGGTTTTTCGATAGAAGACTGAGACCGAGGAAGGCCGTCATGCATAGCTGGCAGGTGAAGATCGGGTCCAATCTCAGGCTCAGAGCTGCACGTGCCTGTCAGCATCCCCGGTCCTCTGACTGGTCCAAGACCCGTCATCATTCTTCTTGCTTCTGAGCCTTTGCTCGTGCTGTACCTCCTGCCTGCCTTACGGTTCCCACTTGCCCTGTCTATGCAAACCCTAGCCCTGCATTTGGTGGCATCTGAAAGTGAGGGGGTCTCTGGTCTCTCCCCACGTGATGCTGGTCCCTGTGATGCTGTTTGATCATCCCATGAAATGTTATATCATTTATAAATTTTTTAAAATTTATTTATTTGTTTTATTTATTTATTTTTGTGCGCGTTGGGTGTTTGTTGCTGCGCGTGGGCTTTCTCTGGTTGAGGTGAGCAGGGGCTACTCTTCGTTGTGGTGCGCGGGCTTCTCATTGCGGTGACTTCTCTTGTTGTGGAGCACGGGCTCTAGGGCACGCGGGCTTCAGTAGTTGTGCCACGTGGGTGCAGTAGTTGTGGCTCACGGGCTCTAGAGCGCAGGCTCAGTACTTGTGGAGCAAGGGCTTAGTTGCTCCACGGCAATATCTTCCCGGACCAGGGCTCAACCCTGTGTCCCCTGCATTGGCAGGTGGATTCTTTTTTTTTGCGGTACGCGGGCCTCTCACTGCTGTGGCCTCTCCCGTTGCGGAGCACAGGCTCTGGACGCGCAGGCTCAGCGGCCATGGCTCACGGGCTTAGTTGCTCCGCGGCATGTGGGATCTTCCCGGACCAGGGCTTGAACCTGTGTCTCCTGCACTGGCAGGCGGACTCTCAACCACTGAGCCACCAGGGAAGCCCCTCCATTCATTCTTTTATTCACTCATTCATTAAAAAGCCAGACAGAGCTTTCCCCCAATCATCTACCCAACCATCCATCCCCTGTGACTTTAGGCAAATCATTTCCCTTCCCTAAGCCTCAGTTTCCTCATCTCTGGGGATCATAATAATCTCATCGAGAGACTGTTCAGAGGATGGTGCACACGTGTCCGTCCACTCTCCTCCCTTCCCCCTTGGCTCATTGGATACATGAGATTGACTCGCCCCAAATCAAGGCGCTGCTGTCTGGAGGAACCAAGGTTTGATCCCGCTTTGGGGTCCAGCGCCAGACCGGGGCCCCCGTGAGCCACGTCCTCGACTTTTCGATGGCGTGCTCCAGGTGGAGGGGGTTTGAACTGTTCGGGTCCCGGGGCGTCTTGAAGCAGACGGTTAAGGCAGATGGCAGGAAAGTGTGAGGGTCGGTGTGCTGTAGGAACGTCACATTGTGCTAACAGGGCTGGGTGGGCAGCGAAGGGGCAGGGCTGGGAACGGGAAACAGTGATCTGAAAGGGAGGACTGGGAACTGAACACACTGGGAAATCCTGGGCCTCCTGACTGTTCTGTCAGTGCTTCCGGGGTTCCAGGTAAGATGAGAAGCAAGAAAGCAAGCAGGGAATGCATCCTTGTTCACCCATGCGTATTTCCATCCATTCACTGATTCATCCTCCTTTTCATGCAGCCATTTACCCATTCATCTATCACCCACCTATCCATCAATCCATCCGTTAATAAACGTATCCATCTATCTACCCATCCACGCATAAATTCGTCTATTCATCCATCTACCCACTCTTCATCCATTTAAAAATTCATCTACCCATCCATCCATTTATCCATCCATCCACCCATCCCTCTGTCCCTCCATCTATTCATTCCTTCATCCTTTCATCCTCCATCCAGTCACCCAACATTCAATGATGTTCATTCACTGTGTGGTCATAGGGCTGTGTGTGCGGCTTAAAGGGGAGTCAAGGCCCAGCTCTGTTCTGAAGGGGCCTCCAGCCCAAGGGAGCCCTACCCAGTATTGGTGGACTTTAGGGAGTTATTACTGGGGAGTTGTATAAAAGGCCCTGGGCACACAGAGGGGGAGGGGTGATAAATCCTGACTAAGGTGGAGAGTCGGGACTGTCTTCTCAGAGGAGGAGGCACTTTAACTTGGCCTAGAAGGATGAGGGCAAGTCATCCTTTGAATGAGGGGAAAAGCATTCCAGTGAGAGGGCCAGGGGTAAGCTGAGGTTCTAAGGTGTGAAAGGTGCTGAAGGAGAGTGGAGGGTGGTGGGTGAGAGAAGGCATTTTGGATGGTGCCTCAGGAGACATGAAAAGGCCAAGGAGGATGGGCAGGAGGCTCTGCTGAAAGCTGCACTATGTCCACACCTCTTGACACCCCAAGGTCCCAGAGAGTGGACTTCCTCTGGCCCTCGTCCCCAGGACTTCTTTGGGTGGAGGGACTGAGGGGGTCTGCTGGAACCTGACTGCCCTGCCTGAGTCCCAGGGCCAGTGGTCACCTGCGCTGTAGGCTTCCTCCATGAATGTCTTGTGTTCCTTGGGCACCAGGGCGGCCTGGCTGCTCTGTGACTTGCAGAGCAGGATGGTGGTGGGCTGCATCCATCTGTCCCTGGGGGCAGAATCCTGAGGCACATTTATGTAAGACTGGTTCTTCGTGGATTCAGAGATGCAGGAGGAGATTCTGAAATGGAAAAGGGGCTCCTGGGTGTGTGCGCCTGGGTGCCCTTGTGTGCGTTCATGGATGCAGATGCAGTAGATGCTGAGAGCCACCTTGGTCTGGATCAGGCTTGGCAACAGTTTTCCATGCACCCACCCTTCTGTTTAATAGACTGACTGAATCCTGGGAGGAGGGCAGGGGTCTGGAAGCCCAAGGGACACGGTTGAGTGGGCAGCATCACCTGTGGGTCTGGGGGGGCCTTGTTTCCCAGCAAGTGTTGGTGGGACAGACATGGCTGGCAGGAATTAGAGGGCTCAGGGTATGGCAACCCCTCTTAATACTAATATTAAGAGGACCAAGCCCTCTTAATATTGGACTATGAAATGTGTGTCAGATAAAGTCACTCAGAATCCTCCCATGGTTTCCCACTGCACTCAGAGAAAAACCCAAAGTCCTAAAAATGATGAAGATGACACTGGTGCTTCCATCCAAATGGAGTCACAAGGACAAGATTCACCCTCCTGCCTTACATAACTGGAAAACTGGAAAAAATATACAGAACCATGAATAACAGATATTAGGGAGAAAGCAGGGCAGGACAATGATTCCTGATGGATGGAAAACCAGCAGGCTGGCTCCAAACTGCTGAGCTTGCTGCCTGAAAAACTTCTAATTTGCAGTGCAGGGGGCGGAGCCCAGGACAACCTAGTGGTCTACTTGAGTTGAGGAAATAGAAGTGGAAGTTTGGGGAGCCCAAAGTGGCCAGAGTTTGCAGGGAAGAATAATAGCAGAGAGCTGCCTAGGGAGGGACTGTGAGCTCTGGACATTTTCAGAGCACCCCCTGCCCCCCAAGTCTTTCTCTGCATGCTGATCAGTACACGTGTGAAAAGAAAGCACCCGAAGGAGCAGAGGAAACAATTCTTGGAGTTTACACAGTCTGAGAGTAGTTCCTGTTTTCATCAGCCAGAGTGGAAAACCTTGTAATTCATAGGGCATTGGTCAGAGTACTATGAATGGTATTATCTCAATAGTGGGGAAAAATTTCAGCCCTAGACAAGAATGCTTTGGCCTGCCCTTATAAAGCTTAAAGGAATGCCTCGAAAGGACCAAATTGTTTTTCAATAATTTAGTTATATGCCAGAACAAAGCTCAAGAATATTTATAAAGTACAGGAATATCCAGTACCCGAAAAGGTAAAATTCACAATGCCTAGCATTGAATAGAACATTACCAGGCATGCAGAAGCAGCAAGAAAATATGACCCATTATGAGGAGAAAAATCAGCAGATCAAAACCAACACATAAATGACACAAATGAGAGAATTAGTAGGCAAGGACTTGAAATATTATTATAATTATATTCCATATTTTCAACATGGTAGATTAAAACATAAGCACACTAAGGAAAGATGTGGAAAATATAAAAAAGCTGAAAAACACAATGCTTAAGATTAAGAATACACAGAATGAGTTTAACAGCAGATTAGACACCATAGATGCAAAAATTAGTGAACTTGAAGACACAACAGAAACTATCCAAAAATGTAACACTAATAGAAAAAAGATTGAAAAAAAAAAAAAGAAGGAACAGAGCATCAGTGAGTTGTGGGACAACTACAAAGGGCCTATTTGAGTCCTCACAGGAGAAGAAAAGAGGACAGAGAAATATTTGAAGAAATAATATCTGAAGTTTTCAAGTTAATGAAAACCATAAACCCACAGATCCAGGAAACTCAGTGAACCACAAGGAAAAGAAACATGAAGAAAACTACACTAAGTTACATTGAAATAAAGAGGAAATCTTAAAAACAGCCAGAGGAAAAAAAGATACATTTTATACAAAGGTATAAAGAATGAGAGCCATAAGATTAAGAATTAGTTCTTGTAAGAAACAGTGCAAACCAAGTGACAGTGGAGCAACATTTTAAAATAGAAAAGAAAAATAGAACAAAAAAGAGATGGGACAAAGAGAAAACAAATTGCAAGTTGGTAAAATAGAAACCAATAATAGAAAGAGAGATGGGAAATCCCCAAGCATTTGGAAACTAAATAACATATTGTAAAATAAGGCACAGGCCAAGAAGAAATCAAAAGAGAAAGTAAAAAGGATTTTGAACTGAAGGAAAATAAAAACACAACATATCAAAATGCGTGGGGTGCAGCTAAAGCAGTGCTTAGAGGGAAATTTATAACATTAAAATTTATAGTACTAGAAAGGAATAAAGGTTTGAAATCAATGACCTAAGCTTCCATCTTAAAAACTAGGAATAGAAGGGCATATTAAAGCTAACACAAGAAAATAAAAAGTA
Organism: Orcinus orca; assembly: GCF_937001465.1. NCBI lineage: Eukaryota > Metazoa > Chordata > Mammalia > Artiodactyla > Delphinidae > Orcinus > Orcinus orca. Next base: position 85,197,988 of record NC_064575.1, read on the forward strand.
GAACAGAAATTAATGAAATAGAAAACAGGAAAACAATAGAGAAAATCAACGAAACCAAAAGCTGATTCTTTGAAATGATGAAAACATTTTTTTTTTCTGGTATGCAGGCCACACGTATTTTGATAAAGGCACAAAAGCAATTCTATTAAGAAAGGATAGTCTATTCAACAAATGGTGTTGCAATAATTGGATATACACATGTAAAAAAAAAATCCCAATTTATACTTCACTACATACATAAATTAACTCAAAATGGATCATAGACCTTAAAGTAAAACCTACAATTCTAAAACTTCTAGAAGAAAATATAGGAGGAAAACTTTGTGACCTTGAGTTGGACAAAGATATGTTGTATATGACACCAAAAGCACTATCCATGAAATAAAAAATTGGTAAATAAATTCATCAAAATTAAGAATGTCTGCTTTTCAAAAGGCAGCTATAAAAAAATGAAATGATAAGCTTCAGACTTGGAGGAAGTATTTGCAAATCACATATCTGATAAAAGACTATATCTGATACATACAAATAACTCACAAAACAAAACAAAACAAAACACAAACAACCTAAGAAAATACAGGCAAAAAATTCAAATAGACATTCCACTAAAGGAAAAAAGCAAATGGCAAATAAGCCCATAAAAACAGCTCAACATCATTCCCCATGAGGGAAACCAATTAAAACCACAGTGGGATATCAATACACGTCTACTAGAATGGATAAAATAAGAAAAATCAGAAAATACCAAGTGCTGGTGAGGATGCAGAGTAACTGGGGTCTCCATCATTGCCAGTGAAAATGCCAAATGGTACGGCCAGTGTGGAAAGTAGTTTGGTACTTTCTTAGAAAGTGATACCTACATTTACCATCCAAATCAGCTATTCCACTCCTAGGCATTTACTCAAGTGAAATGACGACTTCACACAAAAATCTGTACACGAATGTTTAGAGTGGCTTTATAATAACCCCAAACAGAAAAAATCCAAGTGTCCTTCGACTGGTGAATGCATAAACAAACTGTGTTACATTCACAGAAATACTACTTAGCAATAACAAGAAATGAATGTATGTAAATAAAAAAGAAATACTGTAAGTAAAAAAAAAAAAACAAGAACCAAAGAAATAAGAACAAAAAGGATCCCCTCCACCTCACTTCCTTCTGCTCTTTCTTGCTAACCCCGTCCACCCCAGGTACAGTGAGCTCCTGAGGCTCCGCAACCCACCAGGCACACTTCTGTCTCAGGACCTTTGCACTGGCTGTTCCTTTGGTCTGGGGAACGTCCTTCCTTCAGAGAGCTGCTCGGCTCAGTCTAACACCTCCTTCAAGACTTTGCTCGATCGTTTCTTTCTTGATGAACTTCTTTAAAATCTGACCCTCACCCTGCACTCTCTACCCCCTAAACTTGTCAACTTCTTTCCATATCCCTTTTCACCTTGTAACATCATATAACTCACTGTACTGTGTCTGGTTTATTGGCTGTCTCCCCCACTGGAATGTAAACCAGGAGGCAGGGCTCTTCATGTCTTGTTTCCAGCTGTGTCCCCAATGCCTGGAATAGTGCCTGGTATGCTTAGCAGGGGCTCAGCAAATGTTTGTGGAACGAATGGTAGAGCGATGTGTCCAAAGCAGCCATCAGCCCTGCCTGGATCTTCTGGGGACAGCCCTGGGACAGCCCTCCCAGCTCGCTAGTTTCCTGGTGGTCTGTCCCCTGCAGCCTCCACACCAGGATTAGCTGCCCGAGCCCTCTCCAGCTGACCATGGGACTTTGCTCTCCCCTCTGCCCAGAGCATGTGTCCTTCCTCCTTGTCCCTTTGTGAGGCTGATGTGAAGTCAGCCTTCAGCCTTCCTGACTCAGTAAGAGCATCCTAAGGTGTGTCTCCTGGCTCCCTGGCTGACTGATGGCCCTCCTTGGCTCTCCCTGAGCTCCTTGGAAACCTGGTGGCACCACTGACTAACCCCTGGTCCTTTGCCTTCCCAAGTTTCCCTGGGGATGTGCTGGCTGTCTCTGGGTCCCCAACGTGTCCCAGGGCAGGCCCTGAGTAAAGGCCGACTGAGCGAGTGAATGAGTGGATACTGCTGAGAGCGTGGTCCTGGGAGGACCTTCCTTGAACAGCGGGACTGTCCTCCTCCCGTCCACCTGGAGCTGCTATCAGCAGCCCTGCCTCCTTCAGCTCCCTTCCCACATGGTGTCCCTGCTTGGAGTGGGGGCCCCTTCCCCATCCCTTGGCCATGCCCAGCCTGAGGACCCTCCCCCCCCCGCCATCTGCCTCTTTGGGGACCAGTGACCGTGTGGCCAGGCAGGGGACACTCCCGGGGTTGCCCGAGATGTTGCTTTCCTGCATGTCTGAGCTGGTGACACAGAGGACTCAGCCCTGACCAGGGGACTTGCTGGGATGAAAGTGTTTATAACGTGCAGGGAACAGAGACTGGGTCGGCGGGGCACTTGGCTTGGGGGTGGCTGATGGGCTCTGTAGTCCCCGAGCCTGCACAATGCCCTGAGTGGCATCCTTCCTGCCGCCTCCACTCACTCAGCGAGTATTTAGCAAATGCTTACAGTGTGCCGGGCACCACTCCAGGACCTGGGGGTTCATCAGGGGACAAAAACACCCAGAAACTCCTTCCCTCGTGGCACTTATGTCCCAGGGACAGTGAGAAGGACGAAGGTCAAGCCGGCCAGGGAGTGGGTAAGCTGTGGAGGTTATTTTAAGCAGGTCAGGGAGGCTTGGCTGGTAAAGTAGGCACCCACAGTGGGTGCTGGATGACTGAATAATTCAGTGGTGAATGAATGAAGGCATTCTGGGAACAGGGCAGCTCGCCCCTGCCCGGGAAGGATGGGCGCGTCCCTTCCCGTCACCTCTGCCCCGCCACCCACCTCACCAGCGCCTCCACCGCCACCAACGAGGATGGCCATGTGTTGGGGACTTGATCATGTCCACACTGTCCTCACACCAACTCTGCGAGGTGCTGAGACACAGAGAGGTTCAGTGACCCGTCCCAGGACACACAGCCTCTGCAGGACAGTGCACGTTCAGATCTGCCCAGCTCTAAAGCCTGCATCCCGGGGACGTGGCCACCAGGGCGCAGTACACGAGCCCTGCTGGAAGGCCCTTCTTCCTACGGCCTCTCAGAAAACCACTCACTCCCCTGCCGCTCCTGGTGGGCTCAGCCATTCACGCAGAGCCTGGCCTCCCTCTGCGCCCAGGAGGGGCCTCGGGCGGGTCAGTGATGGCCACACCCACAAGCGAGACCCCTGTCTCACCACAAACACGCATCCCAGCCCCACGGCGACCAGGACTGAACGTATTTTTAAAGACAGAAAAACAGTAGGAACGCAGTTAGCAAACAGCTGCAGGAGGAGCGTTTTCTCGCCATAGATGTGATGCAGGATGCGTCGGGGTGAGGGGGGAGACAGGCCTGACAACGCAGGCAGAAGCAACAGTGCAGAACAGAGGAGCTGCGTTCAGAGGCGGGTACGGGCTGCTGCCCTGGGGACAGCCACAGGGATGGGAACACAGGCGGGAATCCTGCCCTGGAATCCCCCACCCCCACCCCGAGGGACGGCCTGGAGAGCCATGCCTGAGTCCCCACAGAGCGCACCCTGGGCTGGGGGCCGAGGAGGCCGGGGAGGGAGCCTTCAGGCCAGACTCTGACCTGAGACTGGACACGGGAGGTGGAACTGCCCTCGTGCCTGCCTGGGGCGCTGGGGACACGAGACCAAAGTCCCCAGAGGAGCCTTCCTTGGTGTACGTTCCTTGAGTCTGTTAGGTCATGGGCTGCTGTATCCTCTCGATGAAGTCGAGGTTCAGGGAAGCAGTGGACAGTCTGTCTGTCGTCTATCCATCCGTCCACTCGTTCTCATACCTCTGGTTCCCACAAGCAGTCAGCAGCCACAGGTGGCGCGATGGCAACGGCTGTGTTGGGATTCGAGTACCCCTTTGCACATCAACCCCCAGCCTCCTCTCCACCAAGTCAAGGGGACCTCAGCTGCTGGGCCCCTCTCTCGGCTCAGGGCCTGCTGCCCTGCAGGCGGTGCTCTCCTGGAAGACCACATGGGGGTCCCCTCCTGGGCTCCCACGTGCCCCTGCCTGGCGCTGAGCTGACCTGGGGCTCTGGAACCTGGCTAAAGAGGTCCTGTTGGCCATGGTGTGGCTGTGTGGCTTTTCTGAACGCGGCCCGTCCCTGTTGGGGTGCGGTTGGAGGTGCTGCCAGCTCTGTCCTCGTGCCCGGCGGAGCAGTCCTATCTCTGGGCACGCCCTCCGCCACCCCAGCCAGCCCTGACCTCACCCCTGAGGTCACAAATGTTCCAGCACCCAGCACACCTTTGCAGGAACAGTGCTGTGGAATCGAACACCGTGTTCTGGGCACAGCATGTGCGCGTGTGTGTGTGCATGTGTGTGTACACCTATGTCCCTAGTGTGGCCTCGGGCCCGGCCTCTCCACCTCTGGTTCTCAGTTATCTCCTTCTGGACACCCATGAATCTGGCCCCAGCTGACACCTTGATGCACTTTGAGACGCCCCAAGGCAGAAGCCCGGCTGATCCCTGCCTGGATTCCCAGCCCAAGCAATTGTGAGGCAGTAGATGTGTGTGGTCTGAAGTCCCTAAGTTTGGGGTCATTTGTTCCATAGCGATACATAGGTAATGCGTGCCCCGTGCCAGGGAAGAAGCGGCAGAGCTGGGACTCTGTGTGGCCTCCCAGCAGAAGCTGTCTCTGGGCGGTTCTGGAGTGGAGTTCCCGCTTGTGGCCCCTGGTCCAGTTCCATGGCTGCAGGGGAAGCTGGGTCCAGGAGGCAGACCGGGACTCCCAGCATGGACCCCTGTCGCCACACTTGGCTATTGGAGGCCCTACCATTGAGGAGGCCCCAGGGCCCGTGGGCTGCTGGTGCCTGGACCTGCTGCTGGGCCAGCTTGCTCCGGGGCCATGGGCATCTCCCTCTGCCCAGCCAACCCCGATCTCGAGGAGTCCTTGTAGCCACGCTGTGCCCGCAGCCCCTGCATCCTGGAGATAGTCATGAGGGGACCTGGGCCACCATGGGGGAAACCACAGAGAAAACGGGTGGCCACCGCCCACCGCCGAGGCCTTGGGGGCTCCGGAGCTGGCCCAGGGTTCAGACCCCAGTTGTGGTTCTGCTGGCCAGATGACCTTTCGGATGCCATGACCCCTTTAGAAACAGGGGTTGGGGCTTCCCTGGTGGCTCAGTGGTTGAGAATCCGCCTGCCACTGCAGGGGACACAGGTTTGAGCCCTGGTCTGGGAAGATCCCACATGCCGCGGAGCAGCTAGGCCCGTGAGCCACAACTGCTGAGCCTGCGTGTCTGGAGCCTGTGCTCCGCAAAAGAAAGGCCGTGACAGTGAGAGGCCCGCGCACCACGATGAAGAGTGGGGCCCGCTCGCCGCAACTAGAGACAGCCCTTGCGCAGCAAGGAAGACCGAACGCGGCCAAAAATAAATAAATAAATTTATTAAGAAAAAAAAAAAAAAGAAAGAAACAGGGCTGGCAATGCTCCCTCCGCAGCTTGTTCTGAGACTTAAATCACTTTTCCCTGAGAGGTGCTTGGCACGAGACAGACGGCCGGTGCAGCAGAGCTGCCGGAGTGGGCGGCCTCACCAGGTCTAAATGCGACTGAACTTCACGACCTTCCGTGAGATGCGCATCGTGGATTTGCACCCGTGGTGGGGAGGAGACCGAGGCTGGGAGGGGCGAGGGCAAAGTAAGCAGGAGGGCAGGTTTCTGGAGACCTCGCCAAGGCCGCTGGAGTCTTCACCTCACCGCGCACCCAGGAGCTGGGAGCTGGGACTTTCTCCAAGCTGTTTGCTCAGGTCACTCTAACTGGGGGTGGGGTGGTCCCTGCACGTAGCCCAGTTTGCACTCTCCCATCCATCCGGCACCATGCAGGGGACTGTGGAAAACTGGGTCCACAAATCCATCTGTGAAGGAGGGTCCCTGGGAGGCCCGATCCCTTGCAGGGCCCAGAACAGGCATTTGGTGGTGCCCCTTCTCTGAGAGCTGTGCCGTCACGCCTCCAGGGTGTGCCGCCCGCAGCCTCTCTGCCTGGTGGCCAACAGGCTTGCGTGACTGGGGCTTAAACTCTCAGCGATTTTGAGAGCTGGTTGTTAAATACTGCCGTAGAAGCTTACAATTCAATGGACTCTGTTAGAAACAGAAGTAGTAAGTACCCCGAACTCATCACTTCCTGCTTATTGGACTATATTTCACTGTCACCTATGTCCTAGAGATAGCCTCTAGCTGTGTCTGTGCCTATATATGGTGAGGTACCGTGCATCTCTGCCAGACTCCACGTGCTGTGCCATCACATTGGCAGAGGGAGATCAGCCGTGGTGGGAGCATTTACAGCAGGGCCATGGGCAGCACTGCCAGTCAGGGCCTTTGATTTCTTTCTTTCTTTTTTCTTTTTGGCGAGTCATTGTTGGACATCGACAAGGCTGACTGGGCAAGGTGGGCCAACCAGTTCCCCCCCTTAGGAATTTGGAATTGGGGCCAAGAGTGAGGCGTTGAGGTTGGGGTCCTCTACGGCTGCCCCCCCCCTCAGGGTTCCAGGCAGAAGGGAGGAGAAAGTGGGGTACAGAGAGAGGCTGGGCCCCGAGGGGGATGAGCTCGAGGGACGAGCTCAGGGGATTTCATGGGTCCTGGCCCCAGACCTTCCCCTTGGGCCTTCTGGGCTCTCGGAATGCACCTGGATTACGGTCAGGCATGTTTTCTGCAATCTCGTTTCCACAGGAGAACTTTCCAGCAAGCCCTGGATGGGTAATGAATGAGCTGCCTTAGAGGGAGTGCACTCGTATCCCTGCAGGGCTCCAGGGACGCCGGATGTTGGGAGGTGGGGGGATTTGAGCATCACATCGGGGGTGCGGGTGGGAGTGGGAGTGGATGAGTCTCCTCTGTGGACAGACATCAGCCCCAGGGGACACGGGGAGGGACACCTGTTGAGACCTGGGCTCTGACCCGTGTCCATCTCCCACTATCACTTACCACGTTTGAAAATGGTAGTTGTCAGGGTTGCAGGTCCCTGGCTGGGTCATGCCGCATGCCTGCTTCCCCCACGAACCTCTCAGGAATTGGGGAGCACCTTCAGCACTGGGGGAACCACCTCTGCTGGATGTGGGCTCCCAGCCTGGTGGCCACTTTTCACAGCAACCTGGGAGCCAGATTGCTCACCACCCTGGGATTGGGATGATGCTAAGAGAGGGTCGGGAACTGACTGGAGGTCACACAGCGGTCGGTGGTAGAGCCAGGTTCAAATTCAGGCCCTCAAACCTCAGTTCAGGGTGAGCATGGTGCCCACAGACCATGTCACACCCGCCTCCCCAGGGTACCAGGCCCTCCCCAGAGCAGAGCTCACAGGGGCCTCGAGGCTGCTCTCGCCCGCGCCTCCCTGTTCCGCCGGCAGATGGCGCTGCGGGCCCAGGCAGGACCCGAGGCGGAGGGACACGAGGGGAGGGCGGAAGAGACGTTCCTGCAGTGATGGGCTCTCCCCCTCCCCGCAGCCCTCCCGAGCCCAGACAGCAGGTCGTGGGGAGGAGGCCCTGGCATCCCACCGCCCAGGCACCTGGCACACCTGGGGGTGTGACCGCGCTACCCCCTGGGAGACGGCAGCTATGGGTAGAGTGTCGGCTCACTCCCACCTCCGAGCCTTTGCACAGGCCCCTCCCCCTCCTGGGCTCCCTCCAGCTCCGGCTCCTGCCGGGAACCTGACAGGAGGCTGCAGTTACTAACCCCAGAGAGGAGGGTGCCTGACCCAGGGCCTAGCAGACCAGACCCTGCCCGGCTACCCAGCCCCTGTCTCTCTGCCCCCCTCCCCTCCACCGCAACTCAGTTCCCAGCTGCAGCCAGGTCGGCCCTCTGAGGCTTGTGCAGTGCCTTCCTCCTGGAATGCCCTTGACAAAGATTCTTGGGTTCCAGAACCTTCTCCCGGGCCCATCTGTGCACTTCCTCATAAAATACTGTTCCAGCAAGAACCCCCCGCCCCCCGTCCCCTGCCCTCCCCCCTGCATCTGATCAGGTTCCTCATCCTCCACTCTCCCCCAGGTGAGGTGTGAGCACCTGGCCTGCCTTCAGTGAGAATCCTGGTGCATCGATTTAGCTAGAATCCCCCTTCTCCTGATATTTCCTCTTAGTAATTTTCCATCTATTGACCGCCCCACCCCCGCCCCGCCCACACCCCATCCTGCTCCTTGGCCGTAAATCCCCACTGCCCCTGCCGTATTCAGAGCTGAGCCCGGTCTCTCCCCCGTACACCCCCATCACTGTGGTCCCTGCACCTGTAGTGATAACCACCCTTGAATAAGTCTGCCATACCATCTTCAACCAGTGTCAGCCCCGCCCGCCCCCGCTTTCCTAAAGAAACTCCTCGCCCTTTCCTATTCACCCTTGGAGAACCCCAGCTCAGGTCACCTCCTCTGTGATGCCACCCCTGATTTCTCTGGGCTCCCATAGCGTTTACTGTCGCTGCGGAGGTTGGTTCAACGTGAACTCTGAGCTCTGGGACACAGGGTGGTGGAGGCTGGGGCACCTACAGGAGGGGCCAGGCAGACAGACTCTCCCTCCTGGATGGTTCCCGGGAGCACAAAGTCTCCATCAGACCACTTGGCATCCTCCCGCGATGTTTAAGGCCACGGAGCGCGCTCAGCCCAGCCTCAAGGAGCACAGCTGGGATTCCAATCCTGGGCTCTAGGACTTCCTGGCTCAGGGAGGCCCTGCCCTGCTGTGTCTCCTGTGGGGTGGTGGTCAGGGCCCCCGCCTCACAGACCCACGTGGTCCCTGGGGCGCGGGGGCAGTCCGTGTCCTGCCAGTCCACCCAGGCCCACTTGGTTCTGCCCATGCATGCCGTCCTTACCCGCCAGAACCCTCCCTGACCCTGCCTGGCCCTGCTCTAGGCAGCCTTTGCCCCTCCCAGCCTTGGGGATCCCCCATTGTCCCTTTCTCCCCACTAGACCGTGTGCCCCATGAAGGTGGAGACCCGGAGGCCCCTCCCTGCCGCGTTCTAGCATGTAGTAGGCACGCACAGAATGCCTGCTGGGTGAAAGCAGCAGACGTGCCCCTTTGAAGAGGCTGCCCAGGGAGGGGTCCTGCCTCATGTCTCTGGGGCCCGTGGAATGGGGGGACAGAGTCAGCAGGGCCCCTGGGCCCCCATGCAGGCGCACTGCCGGGGGGCGCCTGCTCAGCTTCCAGGCTCCCTCCTCCCTCCACGCCAAAGTAAGAGGGGGAAAAAGGCCAAAGTAAGAGGTTTTCTCCTCCACTTTCTGAAAATGAGATTTTAAAAATAACCAGGAGGCGGTGGCATTGCCAGGAGGGGATTATGTGGGGAGCGGGGATGGAGCGGGCCTGCCTGCCCCTCCTCCTGGGTGTGCCTCAGCCTGGACCTCCCACTCTGCCCCTCCCTCTCCTGATGGGGGAGCTGGGAGGGAAGACCGCAGCGGGGGAGCTGCTGAGAAGGGAGGTGACTGAGGTGGAGGAGGAAGGAATGCTTGGTCTGGGACCCCAGGTCCCCACTGGCCCCCCCACTCTCCCTTGGTGCACTGCTCAGCAGCCACCTGGCCTCCTGGGCTGTTTCTTGTTCCTTGGGGCACTGTGCTTCTTGCTGCCACAGGGCCATTGCACGTGCACGTCCTCACACTCTCTTTCCCTCCCTTCATGCGACATCCCATCTTTACCCTCAGCTTCGATGTCATTTTCCCGAGAGGCTGACCTTGACTACAGGATGGTCTATGCGTGTTCCCCCTGTCACTGCCGACCTCACGGTTCCCTGACAGTCTCCTCCCACATCCTCATCATCATTGGGGTTTATTTATTGACTTGACTCTTACTTCTCTCTCCTGCTGTGAGCCCCTTGGGGTGGGGGCTGAGGAGCAAATGATATAGGTCTCTCCCACCCCCATCCCCTGGGCTCTTCCTATTTCTGTAGTTCAGGGCCAGCCCCTGTGTTTCTTTGTCTGAAGTGCTCTCTGGCTGCTGGGGGAAGATGCCAGGCAATCAACTCTCCTGGGAGCAGCACTTAACTCATGACTGATGGGGTGGGTGGGTGACAAGCCCCTCACCCCTCAGACAGGACGGCCCAATGAGACTGAGCCCCAGTGGCTCCCAGAGGTAACCACTTAGTTGATAACACCCTTGATCACTGGCCTCCTTCTGTCCCTACCACGTGCGCTGGGTTCACTTCCCACATGACCTCCTGTCCTCAAATCATTCCTTAGGGCCTGGAGCTAGGCTGAATAATGACCTCCCAAAGAGATCTATGTTCCGATCCCTGAAACCTGTAATTGTTACCTTATATGGCAAAAAAGGGCTTTGTGGCTGTGATTAAGTTAAGAATCTTCAGATGGGGAGATTATCTGGATTATCCGGGTGGCCCCTTAAAGCAATCACATGCATCCTTATGGAGGGAGGAAGGGGGAGTTTTGACACAGACGGAAGAGGAGGGGGCCGTGTGACCACAGAGGCGGGGATGCCGAGGGATGCTGGCAGCCACCAGGAGCCAGGAGAGGGAAGAGCAGATTCTCCTGGGAGCCTTGGGGGGAGCACGGCCCTTGCCTGCATCCCAGCGATACTGTTCTGAACCACCAGGGGCACGGTGATTGTCACAGCAGCCCTGGGAAACAATACCATGGGCTTCAGGGGGAGCCCAGACTAACGTGCACTGGGTCTGTCTTAATTACGGTGACAGGCTGGCAGTTGTCCCTCCGTATGCTGAGCACCTGGCCGCCTAGGTGTGGACTACATCCCCCAGCCTCCCTACAGCCAAGAGCGACCACGTGACTTAATTCTCACCCTGGCATTTGATTTGAGAAGTGAAGGGCACAGTTTTTTTTTTTTTTTTTGCGGTACCCGGCCTCTCACTGCTGTGGCCTCTCCCCTTGTGGAGCACAGGCGCTGGACGCGCAGGCTCAGCGGCCATGGCTCACGGGCCCAGCCGCTCCGCGGCATGTGGGATCCTCCCGGACCGGGGCACGAACCCGCGTCCCCTGCATCGGCAGGCGGACTCTCAACCACTGCGCCACCAGGGAAGCCCCCCCTCACATTCTTAAAGGAAACTGCTGGCCTGTGACTGCCCCCCACCGCCCCCCAACCCCACCCCGGTGAGAATGCGATGGGGGCATCAGTGGATAAGACCACACCCTTGAGGGGCGGAGCCACAGCTGGAAGGGGCCTGGGCCCTGGATGCCCTGGGGAGCAGGGCTGCCTCGGACTGGACGTCTGGACACCTGGGCGGCTGGACAGGGGCAGGAGGGAGACCAAGGCGCCACCTCATTGAAGCTGCTGTACTGGGGGCTGTTTGTTGGCACAGCTGAGCGATCACCCTGCTACACTGGGGTTGAGCGGCACTAACAGGCCTGCCCTGTCTACGGTGCTCAGTGACCACGTGTAGGATGAGAATGTCAGTATCGGGTTTTTCTCCTGCATCGGCCCCACCGAATGGATAGCGAGCCACCACCCGGGGCTCACCAGGCTGAGCTGAGCTGGTACGATGCTTGCCCCCAGGGCCGGTGCTTGGTGGCCCACGTCACTGGAGCACGGAACCGTGGATAGCACGGCCGGTGCTGTGAAACACAGGCATCACTGGCCCACGGCTGCCTTTGAGGCCCGAGGGCTGGCTGTGCTCCCGCCCACCAGCGCCTTGAGGGCCGGGTCCTCAGCCTCCTGGGCCTGCTCTGAGTCCCAGCCTAGGGCCTGGCTGGGCAGGGGCTCCGGAGGTGCTGGTGGGTGGGCGGCAGCGAGTGCCGGGCAGGGTATCAGCCCTGTATGGGGGTTGATGGGGCTCCGGGTCGTTGCTTCTCAGGACCCCCAATGGCACTCAGGACCCGGGCCTCCCTGGTGGACGTGGGACCCAGAACCGGTCCTCGGGGCTCGTGCTCATGCTGGGGAGCACCCTGGCCATCGTGCCGCGGGCCCACACAGGAGGGTGAACAGGTGGGCACTGTGCCATCCTCTCTTGCCAGCTTGGGGCATACAGGGGCATTCTCTTCATTCCCTGTGCTGCCTCTGTCGGTTTGTTAGTGAACGTAGAACGTACTCACAAGGACTTTCGGAGGAGAGCTGGAGATCGTCCGGTCCCTCTGGGGCTCTGAGGTTCAGAACAAGCAGGGAGGGATTCCTGGGGCCGATTAACCTTGGCGGGTCGGTGGGGTGGGGCCGGAGGTCTCTGACTGCCGGGGTGGGGTCCCGACTCCTGAGCAGGGTCGGCTAAGCTGTGGGAGTGTGGGGGAGGGGGCCCTGTGCCTGCTGACCCTCCCCCTCCCAGACCCAGCCCACTTCCAGGTGGGGCTCCTTTAAATGCGGGGTTCTCTGCCTCCCCAGACGGCCCGCCCCCAGTCTCCCGGGCAGCCACGGGTAAACAAGCCCGACCCCAGGCTGCCGACATGGCTTCCCCCGGTGCCCAGGCTGCTGACATGGCTTCCCCCGGTTCCGGGGACCCCAGCCTGGCAGGTCTGCCCCCTCGTCCTGTAGCCACTCCAGGTGAGACGCGTGGTGGGGGGAGGGATGGAGGAGAAGGGGGTGCCAACGGCAGCCGGGGCTCTGAGAAGGTGGGAGAGGCGGCAGTGGCTCCGCCCCCTCTTCCTGGGGGGCGGCTCCTCCAGGGTCGCTGACCAGGGCAGGGCCAGGGTGGGGGCAGAGACCTCATCCCCTGATGGTTCTTCCTGCTGTCCTGCAGCCCTTGGACCCCGAGCCTGGAGGTGGGCCAGGGTCCTCCTCACTCCTCAGGGTCCCTTCCTGTTCATTCTCTGGCCCCCCTCCTCCACCCCCTCCCTAAAATCCCCGTGATGGTCCCAGGTGCTCAGAGGCGCACACCCACTACGCGCTGGGGAGGGCAGCCATCCACGCCCACCGAGGGTCATCCTCCTCCCCCCCCTGAAGCTTGGACTCTGGCCACTGACCCTCTCTCCATCTCTGCTGTCATCACATTGGTGGTCTCCTCCTTCTCCTGGCCCTTCAGTCCCCCCACCCAGCCACCTACACCCCAGTCATGTCCTTGGCCTTGTCAGCATCCAGACTGCAGCCGGGTCCTGACCCCGATCTCAGGACCAGGACCTCAGCGCTCTGTGGGCGGAACCGCAGTCCACTGTTTCTAGCCTGTTTCCCGCCTCCTCCCGCCTGTCCTGCTCCCCCCCCTGCTCCCCCAGCTCTGCCGTGATCATCACACCCTCACACACACCCTCCTCCCCTGGGCCCTCTCTCGTTTGATGGTCCCAGCCCCACCCCCCGCCCCCCAGCTCTCCGCCTACTCCTCGCCTGCACCCGTACAGCTGAGCCGCCGAGCTGCGGATGAACTCAGCCACGCTAACGCTTGCTTTAAATTCCTGACTGCAAGCTGCAGGGGGACCTCCGTGAAGAGCTGCGGGTCCCACTGCTTCCCTCCTCCCGTCCATCCCTCCTCTCTCCTAGCAACCACCTTGCACCTCCCTCCACAGCCCCCATCCCTCTCTCCCTCCTCACGTTCAGTTGCTGGCCTTGCTCTCACTCTTTCACAGAGAAAGAAGATTCCCACAGGTTCCCGGCACCTCGGGCGCACCCAACCGCACCTGTGCCCTCGGCTGCTTCCTGCACCACCCACCCCTCTCCCAGCCAAGGCCAGCTTTCCGCCCGTCCCAGCCTTGCCTCCTGTCCACGGCCATGACCCCGGCAACTCTCCACCCTCCTCTTCTGCATCCTGACATTTTCTCTCTTCATGAGGTCTTTCCCATCGACATAAAATCATGCGGTTATATATCCTGTCTCCTGACCCCACTTCCCTTTTAGCTACCGCCCTATTTCCCTGCTCCCCATTTTTAGCAAAACTCCTGGAAAAGATTATTTATACTCGCTGTCTCCCAGTCTTTCCCTCCCATTTGCTCTGGAACCCACTGGACCCAGTCCCTCAGCTCCAGCACTTTGCTACAGCAGCTCTGGTTGGGGTCAGGGATGACCTCCACACTGCTGAACCCGAGGTCAGTTCTCTGGTTCCGCTGGACGTGACGCATGGGCGGCGCATGGCTTAGGACCTTCCCTCCTCCTCGCTTGGCTCCCAGAACCCCTCGCGCTCCCAGCATCACTGCCGGCTCTACCTCTTCTCCCTGACCTGGTGAGGGTAGGGCCCAGGCTGACTTCTCAGGCCTCTTCTCTTTCTTCTCACGATCTCATCCAATTCTGTGGCTTTTTTTTTTTTTTTTTTTTTTGCGCGGCTTGTGGGATCTTAGTTCCCTGACCAGGGACTGAACCCGGGCCCTTGGCAGTGAGAGCGCAGAGTCCTAACCACTGGACCGCCAGGGAATTCCCTGTGCCTTTCAATACCATCTCCCCGGGGTCTGTCTATCTCCAGCCTGGAGCCCCACCCTGCCTCAGCTCCAGACTCTAGCTAACTGTCCTCTGCACCTCTTCCCCAGCCTGTCTGCAGGTATCACCTGTTGACCCCATCCCCAGGCTGCTCCCCTCTCAGTAAATGGGGCTTCCCTCCTCCAGTTGCTCAGGCCAGAAACCTCGGTGTCTTCCCTTTCCTCCACTCCCCGCCCAGCACCAGCCCCTCCATCAGCAGATCCTGTGGGTTCCACCTTCAAGACATGGTCAGAATCTGATCACTTCTCTCCGCCACCCTGGCTGGGCCCCCAGCCCCTCTGCCCTGGATCACTGTCCTGGCTGCCTCACGGTCTCTGTGCTGCTGCCCTTACCCCTCACCTGTCTGCACCACAGCCACCAGACTCACCTGGCTAAGTGCAAGTCAGAGGGTGTCACTCCTCTCCTGTGCCCCGGGGCCCACTCCTCTCCTCTCCTGCAGGCCCATCCACAGTTCCCGTCTTCTCCACAGCTTTTCTCACCTCCAGCCCACAGCAACACCCCACAGCCCCTCCCGACAGTCCACCCACCTGCTGGTACTGAGTGTGCGGCCAGGCCAGCGCTTTGGGCACCAGGGCAGTGCTGTGCCTCCAGTTGCTCACCCTGGAGGTCTTCAGGGAGGAGGTGTCCTGGTGGACAGGGCAGGCTGCCTGGGATGGGGGCAGCGCCATTCTGCCCATCAGAATCTGAGGCTCCTGCAAGGCTGCCCTGGATATGTCCAAGGTGCTGAGTGCTACGGGCCCCAAGCCGGCCCCTCTGGCCTCACACCCTGCTCAGAGCCAGTCCACCGCCTCTCCCACCTGTGTCTGCGGCTCTGGGAGCAGCTGCTTTGGTGTTGCCTGTGGGACTGAGCCACGAAAGCACTTTCCAGTGACAAGGAGGTTCGTCATGGCCTCACCTGCGAGGGCGGCAGATCAGGCTTGTTGTTTCCATTTTTCAGAAGGGGAAACTGAGGCTCAAGGAAGTAAAAACCTAGTCCAGGCTCTCCCAGGTGGAAGGTAGGACCTCTGACCCAGGTCTGCCGGCTCCTGGCCCTGGCGCGGGAGAAGCTGAGTGTGTGTTGTTCGCAGCTGTGGTGGCGCCTGGCACACAGTAGGTGTCCCAGGGTACTTGTGTGAATGGAGGCTGTCCAGAGGCTGCTGAGCCAGGTGGGTGGTCACGTCACGCTCCGGGGCTGCGAGTCCGTTCAGTGTGTGTCTTCTCTGGGTCTGCATCCTCACCAGTAAAACGGCCTGAGTACTGTCACCCCCTTGCTGGGGTGCTGGGAGGAGGACCTGAGAATTCATGGCCAGAGGTTCTTTCATCGCCTCCTCCAAGGCCCCCCAGTCCTGCCTGTCCCTGGGGAGCTGCTCGGTCTGTCCTGTGTCCCCTGAGGCTTGTCTATACCCAGAGAGGGCCCATGGCTGCTTCGTTCAGTTCAGTACACCCAGAGCTAAGGCTTTGCTGACGGGAGGAAGGAAGGAAGGAAAGGTCTCCTGGACGAGGGGCCCAGAGCTGGCTCAGCAGCCCAGACAAGGTGTGGGTGTTGGACAGCAGCCTGGGCTGCTGCCTGGGGCCACGGATGGGCTTCAGGGGTGCAGGGACCCCAAACCAGGGCACAGTGCTGTGTCTATACACACGTGATTCTCTGAGAGCGGACCCCGAGATTTCACCAGACCCCCGCAGCCTGGGAATCTTTGTGTGAGTCACAGAGATCAGAGATGTCCCCATTTCTCTTGGGACGTGCTCCTGGGGTGGGGGTGGGTGCTGTCCAGCAGGCACAGACCAGCCCAGCTTCCAACCTGACCCCTCTCCCGGGTGAAGGTGCTCTGCCCGCTGCGTCCCAGGGTCGCTGCACCCAGGCAGGGCTCCTCCCCACCTCCATGCACAAGGCCCTGCATTGGCCCCGCAGTGTCCGCCCTGCTGAGTGCTCATCCTGTCCTTGTCCTAGTTCATCCTGGATCTGCCCCGACCTCCAGCTGGGCCGCCACGGTCCATCCTCTGCAGGGGCCCAGGATCGACTTTCAACCAAGAGCCACCAGGTCACCCCTGCCCCAGTCCACTGTCTGGGGATGAACCCATGTCCACAGCAGGCCCTGTGTGGTCCCGCCAAACTATCCGGACTCCTCTCCTTCTGGAACTTTCCACCCAAATAGTATTTAGTAGCCATACTCTACACCCTTACGGCCTTTCTGCCCCTCCTAGCTCCTTGGTGCTGTCCCTGGGGATGCGCCTCCCCTGCCCCTCTCAGCCTCCACGTGGCCTCTCTTGGTCTTCACGGTTCAGCCAGGTGGCGGGTTCAGCCAGGTGGCGGGTTCTCCCTTCTTCTCTTTCCTCGCCACCCTGACAGTTTCAGGTGGTCGCGTATCCCAGCCGCTCCGTGACCCCTTCCCGCAGGTCCCGCCGCGACCCCGGAGCCCCCGTTCCCGGACATCTACTGCGGAGATGCACAGCTCTGGGAGGCACACTTCCGCGGCATCGGGCGCGCCTACTGTGCGCTGGGCAAGGAGGACGACTTCGCCATCCGCGTGCTCACGGAGGACTTCACGCTGCCTTTTCCTTTCGCCTGGCCACCGGGGCCCGACCCGGCCCGCGGGCCGCTCTTCTACGACCCGCACGACCGCACGGGCTTTGACTTCCTGCTGGGGGGCCCCGACGCGCCGCCCCCGGCGCTGCTGCGGCCCCTGCACAACACGGCGCAGGCGGCGGTGCGCAAGCGGCGCCTGGAGCAGCTGGCGCTGAGCTATGCGCGCGCGGGTGGCGGCCCCCGGCCGGGCTTCGCGCCGCTCCTGCCCGCGCCCACCGCCGGCAGCGCCTTGCCGGGGCCCGTGGGGCCTAAGGCCGCCTCCCCCGGCGGGGGCGCCCCCAGGCTGGGTTAGCACGGTCCCCGAGAAAATGAATAAAGAGTGCCTCTGCTTCTCCCGCCCCGAGGCTCTTTGCCGGCCACACCTGGACGGGCATCTGGTGCCAGCTAGACCCCCGGGGCCGCCCGGGGGGGCCAGACGCGTCAGCGGTGGTGCGGGAGGTCCACTTTGTCCCAAGGGAATAATGAGTGAAGGGGGGTAAGTGGGAAAGGCCGCGGGGGCGGCCACCCGGATGTGGGAGGGAAAGGCGGCCACCTGGATGTGGGAGGGAAAGGACCCGGGATGGCGGGGGTGGTGGCCCTCTGGGGCCCGGCCACTACCCTGTGGTGGGCATTAGCGCTCCCATCCTGCAGGTCAGGACCACAGGTCCCGGCTCCTCCGGGATGCAGCTGGGATTTCGTTCCCGTGTGTCTGATTCCAAGTTCAGCAGGCTTCCTGTTTTCCATGACAGAGGGGCATCGGGATCTGGGGTGGGGGATAGGTGGAGAGGCAGAGGGAAGGGCAACGGGTAGCAGAGCAGAGGGGAAGGGGCACCAGGAGTTGGCGCACAGGGTGGGTGGGGGAGGGGATGTGACAGGGAAAGGGATGCCGGGGTGGGAACACCACAGGCACAGTCCCCAGACTGCTGCTTTCCTGCTGGCCATCCATGCCGGCTCTGTGGAGAAGGGCGTGCCTCCTGCCCCGCCTCCCCTTGTGGGGCTGAGAGAATTGGCTGGGCCAGAACGGCCTTCAGTGACCTGGCTTCCCTCCTGGGTGCATCTCCCTCTGTAGGTGACAAGCCCTGGCAGGGTCCTGTCTGCTGCGGGAGGCCAGCGGCCAGGCAGAGCCGCCGCATGGGGGACCCCAGTGGCTTCCTCCTCTGACCTGTAGACCAAAGGCCCGGACTTCCTCTTGTTGGGGGTTTGGATTCCAGGTGTGCAGGTGAGGTGGGGCGGGCTGGGAGGACGCATTCTCACTGGAGTGCGGATGGAATCAGAGCTTTTCTTCCTTTCTTCTAATCCAGGAGTTATTTATAGCTTTCTGGTGGTGGGCAGAGATGGTTTCTCCAAAGTCTTGCTTGGTTTGCAGGAGAACCAGTGACAGGAAATGCGTAGCTCTGGAGGAGAGGGGCTCAGGCTCTCCAAGAGGGGTCCTCAGCTTCCCTCTCCTCTGCCGGTGGCCCCATAAGAACCCCAGCCCTGCTGCAGATTCCTTTCCTCCTGTGGACTCGTCTCTCCAATTTTATAGAGACGCGCGATGGTTACGCTGTAATCCTTACGCGTGCGAATCCTGATGGGGTAGCGGCAATAGCAACAGTAGGGATCATGTATCCTACGGTGTGTATTAATTGTTTGGGTTGCCCCAGAAGCAGTCCCGAAACGTAGATTTGAGTGCAGTGGTTTATCTGGGAGGTGACACCTGGAAACACAGGTAGGGGACGGAGGAAGTGAGACAGAGAAAGGAAAGAAGCCAATAAAGGGCGTGACGTACAGCTGGTTAGGCCTGTGGGCGACTGGAGGTCCCTCTGGAGACCCTGGGAGACGGCATGGGGCATGCCTCACTGCCATCCCACCCCGGGGACAGGGAAGCTAGTGTTTTTTTTGTTTGTTTGTTTTTTTAATTTATTTTTGGCTGCGTTGGGTCTTCGTTGCTGTGCGTGGGCTTTTTCTAATTGTGACGAGTGGGGGCTACTCTTTGTTGTGGTGCGTGGGCTTCTCATTGCGGTGGCTTCTCGTTGCAGAGCATAGGCTCTAGGCGTGGGCTTCAGTAATTATGGTGCCCAGGCTCAGTAGTTGTGGCGCACGGGCTTAGTTGCTCTGCGGCATGTGGGATCTTCCTGGACCAGGGCTCGAACCCGTGTCCCCTGCATTGGCAGGCGGATTCGTAACCACGGTGCCACCAGGGAAGCCCCGGGAAGCCAGTGTTTAATCACTACCTCCCTTGTCCTGTGGGGACCAAGCACATACCTCGCCTGAAAGCAGCAGAAATGGGGAGTAACCATTTAGAAACTTTTACAACAAGTTGTCAGAGTAGTTTTATGACTGTAAAGTGTAATAATAAGAATTTGGGGTTTATATTTAGTATATTCTTTTATTTTTTGTTGCGGTACGCGGGCCTCTCACTGCTGTGGCCTCTCCCGTTGCGGAGCACAGGCTCCGGACGCGCAGGCTCAGCGGCCATGGCTCACGGGCCCAGCCGCTCCGCGGCATGTGGGATCTTCCCGGACCGGGGCACGAACCCGTGTCCCCTGCATCGGCAGGCGGACTCTCAACCACTGTGCCACCAGGGAAGCCCTAGTATATTCTTTAAGTAGAAATTTTTCTAGAAATGTAGTTTATGAAAGTATTGGTCTGTGACAGATTGGACGGTCCTTTATCACCACTAGTTTGAGAAGCACTGACCTAGGGGAGAAAGACCCCACGTAAGTAACCTAGTAAAGGAACAAATGTGATTTTAAAACAAAAGCAAAACAGCCGTAAGTACTATGAAGAAAATGAATAAGGACACAACCCCATTTCAAACAGGCTGGTCATGAGGGCCTCTCGGAGGAGGTGGCGCTTGAGGTTGGAAGAGTGAGGAGCCAGTCATGTGAACTTTGGGGGAGGGCACTCCAGGCAGAGGGGACAGCCTGGGCAAAGGCTGGGCAATAAAATAAGCTTCAGGGCTTCCCTGGTGGCGCAGTGGTTGAGAGTCCGCCTGCCGATGCAGGGGACACGGGCTCGTGCCCCGGTCCGGGAAGATCCCACATGCCACGGAGCGGCTGGGCCCGTGAACCATGGCCACTGAGCCTGCGCATCCGGAACCTGTGCTCCGCAATGGGAGAGGCCACAACAGTGAGAGGCCCGCGTACTGCAAAAAAAAAAATAAATAAAAAAAAATTAAAAAAAGCTTCAAGGGTCACAGGACTGGACAGGGCTGTGAGGCCAGAGCTCGCTGAGCAAGAGGGAGACTCACTATTCGGTGAACGGCCTCCCCCTTACGGGGGCACAAGGCTCTCGAATCCCAAAGCCCTTTCACATTCACTGCATCATTTCATCCTCCCTGTAGTTCCGTGAGGTCAGTGGATGGAAGAGGACCCTGGGGCCTAGAGAGGGGAAGGGACGTGCCCAAGACTGTAAGCCAGCTGTTATTAGAACTCCACGTGATAGCCACAGAAGGTCTGGCTTCAACAGGCTTAGACCACGAAAAATTCAAAAATGGTTCATGTAACTGGAAGGTCCAGAAATAAATTGAGCTTCAGGTAAGGTTTGATCCAGGGTCTCAAGTTTTGATCTAGCCCTCAGAGTAGCTGCCTCAATGGTGGCAGCATGGCTGATGCACCTCCTGCCCTTTCAGTCTCCCTGGCCGCTGAGGAGAGAGGCCACCGGTTTCCCAGAGCTCTCATGGAAGAATGAACCTGCCTCAAGCCCCAAGAAGCCTCCCGGAATGGCCTGTTGGTCCAGTAAGGTCACGTGCCCACTTCTGAACCAGAGAGTACCCTGTATCGATTGGCCTAGGCATGTGCTTCCTGAACCAATCCCTGTGACCAGAGGGTGGGATTACCTTGAATGGATTCTAAGAACAAGGCCAGGAATACTACGGTGGACCAGCTTGAGGTGGACGGAAGGGATGGTGGGGAGATGACCGCCGTGTCCATCATAGCCAGGAGATGTGAGCACTGGGATCTGGCCCCAGGCCTGACTTTTTCTGCCAAATCACACATTTCCTCTTCCAATTAAATATGCTGTTCCCAGGGAGAAGCTTGGTCACAAATGGCCACAGCAGGTCCTCTGCTGTTTCATGTGAACCAGGGTTGATCATATAATTTGTCTGCTGACCACCCACTCAGTGCTGGGTCCAGTGCTAGGGCAGAGCATTTGGAGAGGGAAGACTTCCTGCATCAAGAAGCCCCTGGGCTGGGGGTTGGGAGACATCAGGACATCTGCTCGTTGCCCCTTAGATGCGTGTCTGGGCAGTGCCTTCTGGGACACAGGGTCTCTTGCTGCCCTCCACCACAGGGAGAGCCATGGAGCCCTCACCTTGCCCTTTTTGCTCTGGCTGCTGGGATGCTCAAAGCACATCTGTGCCCCGCAGCTCTAACCTTCCTCAGGCATGATCTCCCAGGCAGTGTGCCTCTCCCTCTGGCTTCACTGTCTTATCCTGGGCTGGCTTTCAAGTCTTAGGCTGAGGAGTTAGAATGATGCTTCCAATTATTTTTGGAAATTGGAGGGAAACACTTTCTTTTGAAAGTTGCAGACCCCGGATCTGGGTGGCAACCTTTCATCCACACCGTCCTCCCATTGACTTGCCAGAAGGTTCTGCTGTCTTCTCGGAACCACGCCTGGTGGTCTGCACTGAGTATTGTGGCTGCTGTGTCAGGGGCCGACGGCTGTGATGTTGGGCCCTGCTACTCCCTGGGGTTGGCAGCGGCTGCAGTCCAGGCTCGGGGGTACGACGGACCTCTGCTAGGATACTGGGTCCTCCACCCACCAGCCTGGGGCTTCAGCAGTAGGTAGGAGCATACGGTGGCTCCGGGCGGGTTGCTGGGGGTGGAGGCGGGCGATCCCGTTGGTCTGGCCCCTGGGTCGGCCTGGCACACGGTGAGAGCCCACAGAGAGGCAGATGATTCCACCGGGATCGTCCACTCTGCCAGCGGCTAGCACTTGTTCCCTTGTCTTCACCCAGGGTGGCCGCCCCTCCTGTGTCCAGGGTCCTGTTTCTCCACCCTGGAGCCCAGAACACACCTCCTCTCCACCCCGCCTGCTCAGGGCACTGGCAGCCTCGCCAGGTCATTCGCATCACCGCTGGTGCAGCATCACGTGGGGCAGGGATGTGACCTGTAAGCATTCACTTGGGGCCTCTGCTCCTAGAACCTGCTTGGCAGCAGTGGGAGCTCTGAGTGTGCGAATGTGACCCGGGGCTATAACCTTGCTGAGCAGAGGGGCTGGGCATCTTGGGGGTCCCCAGGAGGAGGGCAGGAGTCAGGGTAGAGGGTAGGTTCCCTCTACCTCCCAGCCACCGTGGTGTTCCCAGGGAGGCAGGAGGCTTCACGGCCTTCCTATCCAAAGGAGGCGGCTCCCTTTGATCCCTGGGCTGCTGGGAACAGGGGTCAGGCACCGCCGCCCCCCCACCCCCCGCCTCGCCTCTGCTCCAGTTTCCTGGGAACAGACTCTGAGAAGCAGTGAGGATGTTTAATTAATTGCAATTACAATCTTCAAAGGAAGCCGGGAGTTGAAAGTTGTTCCTAATTTTACTGTGTTATGATGTCGGCCGGCTCCCCAAATTGATAGTGTTAGAATTTCCGATGGAGGATTAATTGAGTTGCTGCGAGGACCACTCTGTGTCCCTCCCCCTCGGCTCTGGCTCAGGAGTAGGGCTGTGGGGCCAGGGCCAGAGCGGCTCCCTGCGGCCACTAGTGCACTTCACCAAATGCCTCCTGTCCTGCCTCTGGCACTTCCCCGGGTGGCGGCTGCTCTGCCAGGCCCCTGCGGTTGGGTGGGGTCGCTGACCAGTGCTGGCCAGCGAGTCGCGGTAACCGTGCCATCTGTCCCTTCTGGGCCAGAGCGCTTCCTGCCAGGGCGAGACCCCCTGGAGTCCTTTTTCCCTCTGCCACGTGACCGGTGGCGCTGGGGACAGTGCCTCCTCCACCACCCTGAGTCCCGGAAGCACCTGCAGCGTGGGTGAGAAATAACCCATTGTTGCCCCAGCCCCTGAGATCTGGCGGGCTGTTTCCTCCAGCAGCGTAAGCTAGCCTCTCCCACTGACCCAGGCAGGAGCAGCTGCAGAGTGTGCAGGCTCAGTGCAAAATGAGACGGGGTGTGTGGGGGGGTGCCCTTGTTCAAAATTGGTTAAATTGCAGGAGGGCGACAGCAGAGCGTTAAACCAGGCTCACCCTGCCCCGAGGCACCTTCTACCTCTTTCCATGGCGTCACCGAGCACTTGACGGGCTCTCTGCTCTGGGACCTGGCAGGGAGTGAGGCCAGGAGCCCCTGCCCTGCAGGGTGGGTGGCGCAGGCCCACGGGAATGCTGCCGTCCAGGGGTGCTGAGAGGCTCGAGGGGCATCAACGGGCAGGCGGGGGTGGAGGCCATCAGAGAAGGGAGATTTGATCAGAGCCCCCAGGGAAGGCGAGGGGGGAGGCAGACTGGGGGAGGGGAGCCCAGGTGGGCGGACGTGGAGGGTGCCGGCTTCTCCTGTGGGGTCAGGAGCTGATTAACGGGACTTTGGCTTGTCCCATGGGTGGGTTTGGAGCAGAGAAATGACACCATCTCATTAATACTTTAAAACATGCGCTCATAAGGGGGGTTGGTGATTTTGCCCCCAAGGGGAAAACCTGGTTCTTGATGGGGTGGAGGGGGGAGTGAAGAAATTTTACTCTTTATGCTTGAAGCACACATATGCATACAGTACCTGCAGAGGTGCACAGCTCATCTGTGGCATGAAAATTTCATGGGGGGCAAATCAGGAAAACGTCTAAAAAGACTCCTTAGGTGTTGGAGGGAGATAACAAAAGAAAGGCTGAGAAACACCAGTCTAGAAGGATCGCTTTGCTGCCAGGGGTTGAAATAGGTTCGGGGGCAGGCTCCCTGGAGGAGGGGAGAGCTAGGGTCTGTTGCAATACTCCAGCTGAGCCAGGCATCTCCCGAGCGGAATGGGGGTAGCGCCAGTGGGGTTTCCTGAAGGTTAATGTGAACAGAGAGAGGGAGAGAAGTCAGGTAGGCCCAAGGTTTGGGCTGGAGCAGGAGGAAGGTTGGAGTTTCCGTCCCCTGGGATGGGGAGGCTGCGGAGGAGGCCATCTGGGGAGCCTGGGGGACCCCGAGGAGGCGACAGGCTCAGCACGGTGGAGGCCTGCAGGCAGATAGGCGCGTGGGACACAGGCTCAGCACGGAAGGAGGACCTGTCCGGTGCTGGCAGAGATGCTCGAACAGCCTGGGAACGGTGCGCTTGGAGCCCCTCGTCTTGGCAGGCCCTCAGGCTTCTCATCTGTGAAATGGGAGCGCTGACACTCGCCCCCGAGGCTGGTTGTTTTCTGTGGGGTGGGGACTGTCACCAGCAGGAGCTGCTGAGGCCCATTTGAGGCCCCAGTTCTGGGCTGTTGCCGGGGCGATGAGTGTTCCCATGGCCTTTAATTACTGAATGCTAACGAGCCCTGAAATTAAATTAAGAAGAGGAGCTGACGCCCCGGCATCCCTTCTCTCCCACCACCACAGGGTTATTGGGAATCCTGGGGACGGGGGTGGGGGGGGTCTGGGGGGCAGAGAGGGGGTGTGGTACGGCAGGATTCACCCAGGAGGGTGCGGGCTGGAGGTTTACAGGGTATCCTGACATTCAAGGATCTGCTGGGCTCCTGTGGGCCCCAGAGCATCCCAGCCCCAGACCAGGCTGGTCCCATCGTTCCCTACTTTCCCAGTGGGGGAGATTAAGGTATGCAACCATGGCCGGGCAGGGTGACCAGCAGGTTTCTGGTTCCAAAGTCCATGCTTGCTGTGATGGCCCTGAGCCCTGGCCAAGCTCCCTGACCTCTCCGATCCCTGACCTCCTCATCTGCCGGACAGAGCGAGGGGTGCACGTTGCGGGGTTAACTGTCGTGCTAATTGGAGGAGAGGAGGGAGGTGTCCGCGCTCAGCCTGGCCCCAGCTGCAGGACTGCCGGCATCTCCCCTAGCCATCGAGGTCTTGGGCCTGGAGCCTCAGGCACCTGTGTCTGTGACGGGCGAGTGTCCCTGGGGTGGGCCTTAGTCCTCTGACCCCCACCTTGCCATCAGTCACCGGCCACACTGGCCTCAGCCGGTTCCCAGACCGAGAGTGCTGGAAAAATTCCCCAGGAGCTCCCTCCCTCTTGTTCAATTCGTGTTTGTTCCAAATGCGTGAATATGCCATCTTCGCCCACCCCTTCCAGGCAAACTTCTTGCCCTTCTGCAGCCCGGTTCTACATTAATCACAGCTAATTGCTAGCGGGAGTCGTTTATGTCAAGAGCCATTATTCCTGGGAGTAAAGAGAAAAGAGGCTGCCTTTCAGGAAGCCTGGCGTTGCCTGTTGCCAGGGGAGGAACCATGCCAGACCCTGAAGGGGTCCCCAGCCTGGCCTGCCCGGCCCACTCCCCATGGCTCCAAACTGCGTGTGACAAACGTGGGGCCTCTGGCCTCTGCTGAATATTCAGGGAAATGAACACCTCCATCATGCTCACGCGGTTCTCTGAAGTTGTTGTGGGTTTCCTTGAAACCGAGGAAAGTTTTTTCTCTTTTTCCTTTTTTGGCAACAACAGCTGGGAATAAGTTGACACTTTCTAAAAACTGCCGCTTCTTGCTTGGGAAGGGAGCAAGGGGGGCCCCCGCTCGCCGAGCCCCCAGGCCAGCCCCAACCTTGCACACCAGGACGGGTCTGTCCCAGGTTCGCTGCTGGGAGGTCAAGCTGGGCGGGGTGTCGGAGGGAAGGGGTGGGCTCACCTCCCAGGACCCAGAGGCCGCTCAGAGGGCTTTCTGCACGTTTCAAGTGTTGAACGTTGTTTCTGTGTTTTCCTTTTTATCGGGTCTGAAATCAGTTTATTAACTGGAATATGTCTGATGTGTTCATCCTGCCTGAGGCCACACCTGTGAAGACTGGGGCGTGAGAACAGGTGTGCAGAGCCCCGAGCGCGAGTGTGCATGAGGGTCTGTGCACGTGGGTGGGTGTGCAGATGTGAGCCCGTGTGCGTGCTCGTGTGTATGCATGTGCACATGCATCTGTGTATGTGTGCAGGCGTGTGCATGTGTGTGTGTGTCTGTGCTCACAAATAACACAGAGGCCTTCACAGTTCCTGAAGCCCCGCCCCCCTCGCCCTGCTCTGTCCCCCCAACTCTCTGAGCTCTGTGATTTTAGGCCCATTTTACTGA
Organism: Orcinus orca; assembly: GCF_937001465.1. NCBI lineage: Eukaryota > Metazoa > Chordata > Mammalia > Artiodactyla > Delphinidae > Orcinus > Orcinus orca. Next base: position 85,223,984 of record NC_064575.1, read on the forward strand.
TGAGGACACTGAGTCTGAGAGGGCTTAGGGACTCTCCTGAGGCCCCCAAGCTGAGAACCAGCCCAGCTGGGACATGTGTCCACAAGGCCCCCTCAAAGGCGCAGAAGTCGCTGCTCGGAGGGGCTGGAGGGTGGGGGGGCAGGACAGCGTTCTGCAGCCCCTCCTGCCTCCTTCCGCCTCTCCCTTCCCTCCTGGCTGGTCTCTGCCCTCTCACCAGCCCCACCCTGCCCAGTGGGGCCCGGCCTTGTCCTCCCTTTAAGCCTTCTCGTGGCTACTGCACCACTCCCGCACCTCCGTCCCCTGTGCCAGCACCGCGTCGGTCTTCCCACCTCCGGGTCTGTGCTCCCGGGCGAGCACCTCTAAGCCCACAAAAGCTCAAAGGTGAGGTGCAGGTGCTGTCCCCCTGGGCCCCGTGTGCCCATGGCCCCGGGGAGTCAGTGACTCTTCCCTCACCCCCATGCCACCACCGGGCGCCCGGGTACCTCCCTGCTCTCCGCTGTCCACCTCTCTGGCACAGGTAGTCTCCTGGTCGTGCCCACCTACTTTGCACACCTCCTCCAGGAAGCCTTCATGGATGCTTCCACACCCCGGGTTGGGATCCCCCGGGGTTCTCCCCCGGGACTGTTGTCACTCTGAGTGGTCCTCTCTGCTGTGTGCCATCTTCTCCTGGCAGGGCTGAGTCTCGCATGTCTGCGTGCATGGGGCCAAAGCAAACGCTCTCTGGTCTCCTACGTTGGTAGGTGACCCGTGGACTAGAGCCTTGGCTAGAGTTGGAGCCCCACCTCCAGCCCTCAGTGCTGATTCCTGCCCCGTGTCACTGGGGGGATGGCAGGCAGGTCCTGCGCTGTGGCTGATGCTGCACCGTGGGTCCGGGCTTCCTCTGCTTCGGTGTTGAGAAGATCCCGATGCGAGTTCTCAGCCCAGCCAGACATGCGCCCTGATTGATTGGTGATGTCTGCCGCGGGTGTGGGCGGGGAGGTGGCCGCCTGCTTCCTGCTGAGGCCAGCCAGCTCTTGACCTTCCCTCCTACTGCAATCCACCTGAGGGCAGGGTCCTGAGGCCAGGTCTCTTGTGTCTGTAAGTCTGTCCTGGCACAGGGATCTTGCCCAGTGGCTGAAGGAGGCCAGAGGAGTGGGGTGGGAGAGGACAGAGGAGGAACAGCTGAGGCTGAGCCCCAAGGGTGAGGAGGGCGGGAGAACCGCACGCGATCCCGCCCGGGGCTGGGTTTAGCCTGGGTCCCCGCTCCTCACGCTGAGGCACTGGGGCAGGGGCAGCACTGCGTGGGCCCTGCACTCTCAGCTTTCCTGGCAACGGTGCCCCAGCCCCAGCCATTCTGGAGCCGAGAGTCAGCAGATAGGGCGGCGGCACAAAACCTCCTGTCCCACGCGCGCAGCAGAGCCCCGCCAGGCTTGGCCCAGACCCCAGAGCCCAGACCCTGAGGGCCATTTGGGAGGTCCGACAGCCTCTCCCCATCCTGGGGCTCCTGGTGTGGGACAGCCCATGAGGGAGTGGACTCAGGGCCCAGGCAGTGGTGCCCTTTTCTGAATGCCCAGCAGCCCGACAACGACAGCCCAGCTCCTCCCACCTCCGTCCTCCCCACGCCCCCTTGTCCATGGACTGGTGAGGCGGCCCAGCTCCTTCCTCACCGCCTGCCTCCTGGAGACAGCCTGGGCCTCCGAGTCAGAAAGACTCAGGCTCACACTCAGGCGTGTCCCTTATTAGCTGTGCCATCTGGGTGACGGTCTCCCGGCCTCTGAGTCCCTGTAAGATGGAGGTGCTCTGGGACCAAGTGAGGCGAGGAGTGTGAGATTGCAGACTGGGACCCCAGAGAAGTCGGGGAGCTGGGTGGGAAAACCGATCCTGCCGCCCTGCTGGGAGTCTCCAGGTCTCCAGGCATGCGGGGCCACCTTCTTAGCACTTCAGAGTCTCAGTGAAGGACCAGATGGTGTTTTGAGCATTTTAATAAGAGCTATTTGCAGTGTTGTCGCCATAAAAAAAATTCCTGCTTAATGAGCAAATGCATGTCAGTAGCGAGTTAAAGGCGCTTGGATGTTTTAAATATTATGTACGTTGTGTTCATGTTAACAAACCTGATTTTTAATTACACCGTCCCCTGCTGCCTGGGTGGGCTGAGTGAAGGGGAAGGGAGAAAAAAATCAGGCAAAACAAGCATGGTTTGCCGTCAGAAGCGACAGCCAGGCTCCCTGGCTCTCCCCTTTGCAGACGCGGCACTGACGGTACAGACGCCGGAGCCTGCCAGGAGCTCCGGGACGGCTCTGCCCTTGCTGACCTTCACTTCTCGGGCTCAGGCTGAGCCCTGGTCCTGGTCAGAGAGTGAATGCTGATCCCTGGCTAAACACTGAAGCTGAATCCTGGCCATATACCGAGCCCTGATCCCTGACCATAGGCTGAGCCCTGATCGCAGTCAGACATTGAACTCTGACCATGACCTGAGCCCCGATCCTGGGCACTAATTGAGCCTCGATCCAGCCATGGACGGAACACTGAGCCTGTTCACAGACTGAGCCCTTAGACATGTACCAACGACCTCACTCCCTTTGCTGGTGGAAACAGGAAGTCCCTTAAGGCTTCAGGAAGTCCTCTCCTTCTCCTTCTCCCTCCCCCACTGTGTCCTCAGTGCTGCAAAACGGGGGTCCTTCGTCCCTTTTCAAAGATCTCGCCTCCTGGGGTCCATGAATCCCAACCTGAGCCCATCACCTCCTCACCTACGCCTGCCCCAAACCTCTCTCCTCCTGGGCCACCCCTCTGGCCGGGGTGGGAATCCAGGCCCCGGCTACGTGCTGCCTTCTGTCCTCACAGGTCCCTGAGCCCCTGAAGGAGGGACAGCAGCTTACGTCTAGTTGTGTCCCTGACGCTGGCACTGAGCCTGGGAGGCAGGAGACTTTTATCACAGGTTTGCTGAATGCACGAGCGAGCTGGCCTGGGATCTCAAGGGGCTGCAAAGGAGCATGGCTGGGTCCACGTCCAGGTCAGCCAGGCCCGTGAAGAGCTGTGCCTGAGAGCACTGGGGAGGCTGGCCCAGGGTCAGGCTGAGGTTCACGTCCAGGTGTGCCAGAGTCTAATCTAGTGCACGGTGGTGGACTCAGGCCTTCTGTGGGCGTTCACGGAGCACCTGCTGTGAGCCGGCCCATTCTAGATCCTGGCGACGTGCCGTGGATGAGATGCCGTCCCTGCCCTCCGGGAGCTTGGGTCCCAGTGTGGGGAGACACATGGGCAGGTGGTTCTGGATAGTGAGAAGTGGTGGTTGGGAGATGGGATGGAGGCTGTTAGGGTCGGTGGGGCAGCTCACACTCTTTGAAGACCCAGTGATGTGACATTACAGCTGAGCCTGAATGGGGAAGAGAGGTGCTGGGGACGTGGCATTTGGGCACAGGGACAAGCAGGGTGAGTGCCCAAGGGAGCCAGGAGACCTGCGTCCAGGCCAGTGTGTAGTGTTAGGCCCAGCACATTGGTCTCCAGGCTTCATTTCCACATGCGTACGGTGGGATGATTATTCACTCAGCAAACCCCATCTGCGTGCCGGGCACTGTTCCAGGAGGAGACCCAGCAAACGAGGATCCTGCCCTCCTGGAGCTTACACCTTAGTTCATCAGTTCTCAAAGGGGGGGGGGTCCCACGATGCTCTCAGGGGACCCACAAGGTCAAAGCCACTTTCACAATAGCACTCAGATGTTTGCCTCTTTTGCATTGGCATCTGCACAGATGGCGCAAAAGCAGTGACAGGTGAAGGGGCTGATGCTTGGGCACAGATCAGAGTGGCGGCACCCGGCCCTGTTCCCAGTCACGGGAGTCTTCAAGGCGGCACACGCGCAAAACGGGCCCCACAAAGTCAGCCGAAGTCAGCTTCACTTAAGACTCTGCAGGGCGGGCTTCCCTGGTGACGCAGTGGTTGAGAGTCCGCCTGCCAATGCAGGGGACACGGGTTCGCTCCCCGGTCCGGGAGGATCCCACATGCCGCGGAGTGGCTGGGCCCGTGAGCCATGGCCGCTGAGCCTGCGTGTCCGGAGCCTGTGCTCTGCAATGGGAGAGGCTGCAACAGTGAGAGGCCTGCGTACTGCAAAAAAAAAAAAAAAAAAAAAGACTGCAAGGCAATCCTTTCACAGTTGTAAGTACCTGCCTGTGCAAACGCTCTGAGGGGTGGGAGGTGCCCGCCGAGCACCTCTGCTGTGTCCACCACCACTGTGTTGGAGAAGAGCCCCGGGGCCTCTGTTCCGAGTTACAAGCTCAACTAGCCACATTTTCCTGGGAGAATGTGGTCCTGGTGCTCGTCCCCAAGTGCAGCCTCAGTACCAGGGTGTCAGCGCTGGCTCTGCGACCCTGCAAGGGCCCTCCTGGGCCTGGGTCCTGGGGGCCACAGAGGACAGGCCAGCGGAGAATGAGAGAGAGCCGCCCACACAGCCCAGTGTCCCTGGGGCGGTCGTCACCTCCTGGGACCTGTGCTCTCATTGGGAACACGGGGTAGTTACACCCTCCTTGAGGTCTTCTCTGAAATCCAGACTGTTTGTAAAGTGCTGGCATTTGTAGAGGTTCTAAAAGTGGCCCAATCATCGCTGGGAATAAGAACCTTCTCACAAACCTTATGAAATGGGCCCCAATAGTCTGTTTTCAAGAGGAGGGAACGGAGGCTCAGAGCGGGGAGCTAACCTGTCTGGGGATCCAGAGCGAGCGGGCGGGGATCGCTGCCCAGGCTCGCCACCCCCCTCCTTGGGGCCACACGGTGCCCCTTCCCTGCCTGCTCTCTCAGACCCCATGGGGTCCTCCCAGGCTGGTACCCCAGCCTGGTTTGTAGCTCAGGCCTTGCAGACCCATTTCTCAGGGTGGCTCTCCCATCCAGGGCTGGCTCCGCGGCCATTGTCGTGGGACCTGCCCTCTCATTACCACGTGCTGCTGACTGCGGAGGCCAGGTCAGGTGGGCAGAGGAAAGGCTGGCACTGAATGAGCAGGGGCGAGGGGCCGATGGGGTGATGGCTTCCGGGTGGGCCTGGATGGCTGAGCACCTCCGTCCCATAGGCGGCTGTGCGTCTTTCCTGTGCCAGGCTAGAGTGGGGGAGCACGATGAGGCGCTGCAAGGCTGGCCTCGGGGGACTGGCAGGCACGAGGAATCAGCGTGGGGCTTAGGGGTTCTCGTGGCGCTCTTTGATTTCAGCCAGGGGCCCAGGAATGCCCAACGCTCCTGGCAATTACCGGTCCCCTCCCTAACCCCCGCACCTGGCATGGCATCAGGTAAGCTGGACACGAGGAGGAAAGCAGGGTGAGGAATGAAGGGCCACTTGTTGACAGCTGCCGGAGTACCCTGTGGCCTGGGCAGGGTTCTAGTCAAGGCCAAGTGGGGGCAGGAGGCTGGGACGTGAGCCCACGTTGTAAAGAGGCTGACCTGCGCGGGTCAGGGAGCCTGGGAGAATTGGGATGGAAGCTGTGGGATGGAGGGAGTGTGTGGGGCAGTGTTCCATCAGGGAACAGCCTGTGCAAAGGTCCTGGGGTGGGAATGAGTTGACATGTTCGGGGGAGAGCAAGGAGTCTTGGGGCTGGAGCTGAGACGCTGAGGACCTGGGGGACGTTCACCAGGGGTCTTGGCCACGGCTGGGGATTTGCGTTTTCCCGTGAGTGAGATGGGACCGTGGAGGCTTTGGATAGATATTCTTAGAGGGTCTGGCTTCTCGTGGGTCACAGACCAGGGTGAGGGTAGGAGTGGGGACAAGGCGGCCCAAGCCTTGGACAGGACTCCACTGAGGGGGGGAGGCGGCTGGGCCTCCGTGGAAGGGCACGGGGGTTGCAGGGACAGACAGCAGCGGTTGGGGGCTCTTGAGGAAGGCATGGCACAGTGCCATGCAAGGAGTTCTAGCCTCAAGCTGGGGCTCTCCAGGCATCTTTTCTCACGGAGGCCTCACCCTCTCCCAGTAGCCCTGATGGTGGCCTGGGCCTAGGTGGGGGTCATTGGGATGGACGCACAAGAGGCAGGATGGATTCAGGACAGGGATGCAAGGTGTCAGGATCTGTGGACAGGCAGACAGTTGAATGGGGGGCCGTGCTGGGAGAAGAGGGGTAGGCCTCAGGGTGGACACCGCAGCTGGCTCGGTGGGGCAGCAGGTGGGAAACACACCCGCACGCCTAGGGGAAGTCTTGGATCCCACATGCTGTCCCGTGGGCGGTCCTTCCCAACCCCTCAGGAGCCACCTGAGTCCCAGGCACCTTTCGCCAAACCAGGGGGCTTGGGGAGCCCACCTAACTCTAGGCTCATTGGAAGGTGGGCTCCTCTTCCTGTCCCCCTGGGCCCAGCGCGCCTGGGGTTCTGCATGCCTGTGGAGTTGAGGCCACTGGCCAGGACATGGACTCGAAGGCAGCCTGCATGTCGTGAGGTCACTGGGTTCCCAGCCCGGCCCTGTCCTTGACCTTTGAGTGAACTTGGACCCTCACTGCCCTCTCCGAGTGGCCACCTGCTAGTGAAGGGCCAGAGGACCCTCCAGGCCCTCCAGCCACTGTCTCCTGGGATTCTAAGACTTTCATGGGGCCTGAAATGCAACTGCCCCTCCTTCCGGTGGTGACGGGACAGGGCTGGCTCATCAGAGCTGCTGGAATGTTCACTCTCAGAAGGAACGTGCTGCACAGAAATAGCAGCCCGGTGCCGATGAACACATGCTGCCTCCTGGGGGGCGGTGGGGAAGCGGGGAGGCCCCTGACGGGCTCAGGTCTGGAGGCCTCGCCGCTCCCGGGGGAGGGTGTCTGTGTCGCCGGCACCGATGTGGAGATGGCAGACGGGAGCTGCTGCTTACGAAGCACCTACTGTGTGCCAGACGCTTCTGCGTGTCGTCTGCTGCTTCTCAAGGACCTGCCAGGTGGGTGCTACTATCCCTTCCCCCAGGTAAGGAAACCGAAGGGAGAGGGGCCAAGTGATGGCCGGGTCACACAGAGGAAGGGGCAGAGCCAAGCTGGTTGGCCTGTGACCATAAGGGAGGTGGTGCTGCTGTTGGCGTGGGTGGGACAGACTCACTCATCTATCCATCCATCCACCCATCCATTAATTCATCTCCCTCCCTCCCTTCCTTCCTTCCTTCCTTCCCTCCCTCCCTCCCTCTCTCCCTCCCTCCCCCCTCCCTCTTTCCTTCCTTCCTTCCTTCCTTCCTCTCTCCCACCCTCCCCCCTCCCTCCCTCCTTCCTTCCTTCCTTCCTCTCTCCCTCCCTCCCCCCTCCCTCCTTTCTTTCTTTCTTTCTCTCTCTTTCTTTCTTTAATTGAAGTCTAGTTGATTTACAATGTTGTGTTAGTTTCTGGTATATAGCAAAGTGATTCAGTTACATACATATTCTTTTTCATATACTTTTCCATTATGGTTTATTGGATATTGAATATAGTTCCCTGTGCTATATAGTAGGACCTTGTTGTTTATCTATTTTATTTTATTTATTTTTGTGAGATCATAGTTCCCTGACCAGGGATTGAACCTGGGGCCACGGCAGTGAAAGCACCAAGTCCTAACCACTGGATGGCCTGGGAATTCCCTATCTATTTTATATATAGTAGTTTGTATCTGCTAATCCCAAACTCCTAATTTATGCCTCCCCCACCTCCATTCCCCTTCGGTAAACATAAGTTTGTTTTCTATGTCTGTTAGTCTGTTTCTGGTTTGTAAATAAGTTCATTTGTGTCATATTTTAGATTCCACATATACGTGATATTTGTCTTTCTGACTTGCTTCACTTAGTGTGATAATCTTTAGGTCCATCCGTGTTGCTCCAAATGTCATTATTTCATTCTTTTTCATGGCTGAATAGTATTCCATCGTGTATATATACTCCATGTTCTTTATCCATTCATCTGTCCTTCCATCCATCTTCCCATCCCTCAGTTACTGGCCTCAAATTGGCCTGGCTCATTTTTACCCTAGGCCACACCAGGGAACTCTCTGGGCCTCAGTTTCCCCTTCTGTGAAACAGAAGGGCCCCATCTGGGGCCCACAATGTGCAGGCTGAGAGTGAAAGTCACCTCCTGATCTCTGCCCCCCGTTAGGAGACACCCAACTCCTTCATGTAAATCCGGACCCCACAGCCCAGCCAGCCTGCTTCTCCCCTCCTGTCTTGCCTGCATCTCCCTCCATCACCGCCCATTCAGACTCCTCCTCTGCGCTCCCAGTCCTGGGGGCTGCCTGGAGGACTGACTGATGAGGTCTGTCTTCCTCCATCCCTCTCCCTGCTTCCCTAGCACAGGGGTGGATGGCGTGGACTCCATGCCAGGCTCTTGACCTCCTCTGGCTCACTGATCACCCTGTGCCTCAGTTTCCCCATCTGTGAAATGGGGAGTCCCTACCTTAGCAGGTGGTTGGGAGGATTCAGTGAGACCATGAACCCAGAGCCCTAGAACAGGGCCTGGACCTATTGACTGTTACTATCATCCAACATCTCCTGGGTGCCTACCGAGGGCTGGGCCCAGTTCTGGGGTACAGGGGCCCAGAGGTGAGTGATCCGCATCAGGCCCCACTTTCAGGGTCTCAGGTCCAGCTGACGGTCTGACAAGCTGGGGGACGCCAGCCATGCAGTGTCATCAATGACTGTACTTGAGGTGGGCAGCTCCCGGTGGGATGTCCAGCTCGGGCGGCCCTACTCCCGCCTGTGCCAGGCCCTGGCGTTGGGCTGCTCCTGCCAGGGGTGGCTCTGAGGGAAGGGTACCACAGCTGGAGTAGAAGCAGGGACCATCCGTCCTCCCTTCCTAGCCCCTCATGTGTGATGTGGGCCCTGATGGGGTAGGACCCTGTGTAGGGCTGGGTCCCCTGTCCATCTGGCCGGGCCTGGGCCACAGTGCTCAGTGGTCAGAGATGCGAATTTACATTGGTGAGGTCTGAGCAGGGCTGGAGACTCCTCTGGGCTAGGGGCTCCCCTGGAATCATCCTCCTGGGGTTCGGGAGTCCTTCCTCCCCTATGTCCCAGCTTCCACCTGCTGCAGCTCCAGTCAGCCTAATGACAGCACTCAGGAGGGTCAGGGAAGTGCAGGGAAGGCTCCGAGCCCAGCTCAGGGGGGTCCTGCAAAGCTGCTTGCAGGTGCTGCTGGTGGCGAGCTGTTGATGGAGAAGCTGGAAGCGGCCTGGCAGGGAGCGGAGATGAGAGCAGCTCCTGATGAGAGAACGGAGCTGTTATCTGAGCACTGCGGGCAGGCTCTGCTGCTCCCTCATCCAGAGTGGGATTAAGTGGGAGGAAGGGGGCAGAATTTCCTCTTTACTTTCCATCACAGAAGGCTCTCGGTCAGACAGGGAGCTCAGAAAGGGCCACCTGAGCCACTGCCTTCCCCCAGAACCTCCTGGCTTCACCCGGGTGAGACGGGCGGTCCACGGTCCCGATTTGTGGGGTGAGGTAACTTCAGAAGCCCCAGAACGTCTCCCTCACTCAAGCATCCCCCAGACTGGCCTTCTAGGGCCTCGGAAGCTGCCTGAAAACACCACACCCCCCTGGGAGATCAAGCAGCGTGTCAGGGCAGGAGCGGTTTCGGAATCGCTGGGAATAAGCCCCGACACCTGGGTCCCACCCCTTGTGCACCAGGGACTCTCACAGTGCAGAGAACTGGAGGGTCCCTGGGGCCCACTCGCTACGTCCAGGTGGGGCTGGCAAGGTGCCTCTAAGTGAGCAGAGGTCTGAGGTTGTCCCCACTCCCATGAAGGTGCTGTTGGGCCGGCCCACCCTGCATGCTTTCTTCCCCACCAAGTTCATCACGGACAAATGCCCGGAGGGGCAGCGGCACTGTGGGTGGGGGCAGCACCACGTGACTCCCCACCTTGGGCTCTTCCCTCATTGCTTCACCTTTGCCCTCCCATCCCACCCGGCAGCTCCGGGGACCTGTCTGCAGGAGGTGGGAGGCGGGGGTGCCGCCCCACGAGGAGCCAGCCCCTCACAGGACATTTCTCATCTGTCCCTTCGTTTTTTTGTTTTTTTTTTTAATAATAAATTTATTTATTTTATTTATTTATATTTGGCTGCGTTGGGTCTTCGTTGCTGTGTGCGAGCGGGGGCCACTCCTCGTTGCCGTGAACAGGTTTCTCATTGTGGTGGCTTCTCTTGTTGCAGAGCACAGCCTCCAGGCACGCAGGCTTCAGTAGTTGTGGATCGCGGGCTCAGGAGTTGTGGCTCACGGGCTTAGTTGCTCCGCGGCATGTGGGATTTTCCCAGACCGGGGATGGAACCTGTGTCCCCTGCATTGGCAGGTGGATTCCCAACCACTGTGCCACCAGGGAAGTCTCCTGTCCCTTTGTTTTGATCAGCCGGCTCCACGCCGGCTGGGGGGCTGAAGGGGGAGCCTGTTTGGAGGGCGGATATGCCCCATGCCCTTTTGGAAGCCAACACTTTTGAAGGAACCTGGAATCTGACACTGGCACCAACGTTGTTCACTGCTGGAGGCCAAGCTGCCACAAATGTAAATTTCTAATTAAAACTGAAATTAATCCTCTCCCCCAACTACCTGTTATCTCCAGCTGGATGAGCAAAAGTTTTATGCTGCTAATTAATGTTATCACCCGTTAGCTTTATTTACATAAGCAGATATAATTCACACGGCTTTGCAGGAGCTGATGGGGAAACTTAAAAAATTTTTTTTTGAGTTAAAAAAATTAATTACCTTGATCCTCCCTCTTGTATTCTAATCACACACTTGCAGGGTCCCTCTCTGGCGCTCCCTGAAACCCTGGGTTTGCTTCTCCTTTGATGAGTGGGAGCTTGTTCCAAATGGAAGGACAAAAAGTTGAAAATTGACGTGGAGCCGCTTGGAGGGAAAGATAGTACCGGTCTTCACATAAAAGGCCCAATGGATGTGATAATTATTTATGGTTTCTGGCATTGGGTGTTTTTGCTACCCAGTTAAATAAACTCTAAATACCACATTAAAATCTTGCAAAGATCCTCGCAGATTAATAAATCACACCAACTGCTCTGGCATTTGGCATGGTTTTTGCGGAGGTCTGAGTCTGTTTGGTGACTGCACTTTCAGTTGCCTCCCTGGAGGGTCCACACCTGGGGGTCCCCTCAGGGGAGAAGCAGATGAAATGATTGGGGCAGGAAGCCCTGCCCCCTGGGCCAGAGGTCCCGTCCCTCCAGCGTTGTGGCAAGGACCCCACTCAGCTGTCCCTTTAAATGGACACACAGATGTTCTAACAGGCTGCCCGTTGCCTGGAGACTTGCATAAAACCTTACGAGTTGTCCTGGGTGGGAGCAGTGAAGTTGGTCTAACAGTTAATCATCAGACACTTGGTGGACTCTGCTCTCCATGGCCGGCCCCATGGGTGTGAATGTGACCTTTTTTGGAAATAGGGTCTTTGCAGATGGAATCAAGTTAAGATGAGGTCGTAGTGGAGTGGGATGGGCCACCCATTGATGTGACTGTGTCCTCATAAGAAGAGGGAAGTTTGGACGCAGACGCAGAGGGAGGACGGTGCCACGTGAAGACACAGAGGCATGGGAGAAGCCACGACGATGGAGGTAGAGCCTCAAAGTCAAGGGGGGGCTGGAAAATCCAGACATCGGAAGAGGCAAGGAATGGACTCTCCCTCAGAGCCTCCAGCAGGACCCATCTTTCGACACCTTGATTCCAGACGTGTGCCTCCAACCTGGGAGAGGATGAATTTCTGTTGCATAAACGCACCCAGTCTGTGGCACTTTTCCCCGCAGCCCTAGGCAAGCAGTACAGCCCCATGGAGCTTCCTGTCTGGAGGGGGAGACAGATAGATAGTCAATACTCACGGAAGCATAACGAGCCTCCTGGGCGGAGCTCGGGGTGTCCCGGGCGTGTGGAGGAGTGCAGGCCACCTGCTCCAGCCCGGGGGTCAGGGAAGGCTTCCTGGAAGAGGGGAGGCGGGGCTGAGGCTGGATGCTGGTAGTCGGGTGCTCGGGCCCCGTGCAGGTGCCGTGCCCAGGGCTCCGGCTCACGAGGCCTGAGGCCCCGTGTCTTCCCTTAGCCTCACCCTGGACCTCCCCACCTCCACACCTCTGCCACTGCCATCCCGTCCACCTGGTCGCCCTTCCACAGACTCCTGCCTTTGAGGTCCTAGCCCACTGGTGGCCGCACCCAAATGCTGCCTCATCCAAGAAGCATCCTCAAGTGTGGTCCCGGAGGGGCCTCTCCTTCCGCACCCCCAGCTCTCCCTCCGTCCTTCAGTGACCGCCCACTCCAGCCACATGGCTCTTACTCCTGTTTTCTTCCGCTCCCAGACTTTAAGCTCCTCGGGGCCTCATTCCACACTGTGTCCCCAGCCTGTTCCCCTCGGGGCACACCCAGGTGGTGGCACAGGTTGGCCAAACTCACTGGTGTGGCCCCCTCCCCCTCCAGTGAGTGCAGGAGCACAGGGCACACTTGGGTGCCAGGCCGCCTCTGCCCAGCACTGAACATCAGACTTCGGGGCCGCCGCTTAACCCTCAGGGGCCTCAGTTTCCACACCTGTGACACGAAGGCGGTACCATCGTCCTGTGTGCCTCAGGGCTGGCGTGGCGGCACTCACCGTGGCAAGGTGTTGACCATGCATCCCTCCTTCGCCCCAGACTCTTCATCTCCTGCCTGGGGAGGAGACCTGACCGCGACCGTCCCCTCCCACCGGCTGGCCTGCGAGCCTGGGATCAGACATGACCCTGCGATCTGAGGCCGGGGCTTCTGAAGAGCCCCGGGTGGGTGAGAAAGGATGGGGTTTCTTTCAGGGGACGAAAGTCAGGGTACCTTTGAAGACCCGTCCTCCCCCCACCCGTGCAGAGAGCAGCTGTGCAGAGTCTGAAAGAATTTCCTACGCCTGGAGAGGTTCTGGTGTGTTTCTTCCCCTCCTTGAATGAAGGCAAGAAATGATGCTGAGGAGAGAGTAATTACCCAAATTGAGGCGGAAATCAGTCCTGAAAGGCAGAGGAACGAAGGGGATCCGCCAGGAAGCAGCGCCCGCCCTCCTGCCCACCTGCTGCTCTGCTTCCTCGTCCTCCGTCCCGGCCACGGGACGCTGTCGTCAGAGTGCTTCTGGCTCTAGTGGCCTGGCCCCTCCCCGCCCCCCGCGAGGGTCCCGGGGTTCTGGACCCCCCACCCAGGGTCCGTCGAAAACAAAACTCTAAAATTTTGCATCCTAGCATCACAAAGTGGTAAAGAATCGTACAGGGATGGAGCCATGTAATTCTTTTCCTTTCCTCTTTTTAAAATTGTACTAGTTTTTTTTACCTATCTAACTGGGAAAGATTACGTGACACCTGGGAGCAAAAGAAAGCAAAATGCAGATCGTGCACGTCGGGGCTGTCTGGAAAGTCTCCCTTTTCAGCAGAAGCTGCTGGCCGTGATGTGGGGTTCACACGGCGGCCGTACAGCCCCACAGGCTCCGTGCTGCCTCCCCGCGGGGGCTGTTCTCAGGGGCAGATCCACCTGAGCTGTTCAAGGGGCCAAGAGCCCATTTCAGAGCCCGATTCTGAGCTTTGGGAAGAAGTTCTGTAGATGCCTGGGGGTGAGAAGGGGCAGGTCAAATGTGAGGGGCCCCTCGGCAGCCCCGCAGGATCACAGCAGGTCATGTAGGCTCCCCTACGTGAGGGGAGGGACCCCTGCTAGGAAACCAGTTAACTCTGAAGAAAACGAGTAACTCTGTTTGAAGAGCGCTGTTTAACACAAAAACCACGTGACTGAGGTATCATTCACATACCATACATAGTCCGTTGACCTACAACGTGCCATTCATAGCTCTTCGTATATTCACGGCTGTGCTGTCGATTTTAGAGCATTTTCGTCACCTGACGAAGAAACCCCAACACCCTCCACCCCAGGTCCCCGCCCCATCCCCTTTGCAACCGCGAATCTGCCCTCTGTCTCCAGGCACCTGCCTGCTTTGAACGTTTCCTACAAATGGAATCACACGCGTGTGGTCTCCCGTGTCCGTCTGCTCTCACCGAGCCTCTTGTTGCCAAGGTCCGTGCACGTGGTAGCCTGTGTCAGGGCTTCGTTCCTTTTCTAGGGCCGAATCGCATCCTGCTGTGCGGATGGACTGCAAGCTTTACCTACATCAGGTGATGGGCATGCTGGCTGTTTCCACCTTTGTCTGTTACGGATACGGCTGCTATGATCGTCCGCGTACACATGTTTGCGTGGACGTACGTCTTCGTTTCTCTTGGGCGCGTACCTAGGAGCGGCGTCTCTGGGTCATGAGGTAACTGCATGTTTATGTTTTGAGGAGCCGCCAGGCTTTCCCAGAGCAGCTGCATCATTTCACACCCCACCGGCCGTGTGTGAGTGTCCACGTTTCACCTCCTGGCCAACACTTACCACCTATCTGCTTGATTCTGGCCACCGTAGTGGGTGTCACGTGACATCTCACTGCACATTTAACAATTAAGCCAAATTTTACAAACTTGCTTGACCCCCCGAGACCCCTCTGAGGAGCCAGGATGCAGGACAGGGTGTGGCCCCCACCCCCAGCTCCCCGGGACACGCTGGCCTGGCACAGTGCTGCCGGGGATGCCTGTGGCTCTGCGGTGGCTACGTGCTGTGACTGGGTGCCCAGGGCCCGCACGGGGCGGCGCTCAGTGTCAAGTAAACGCGGAGTGAACGAGCGAGGGGGGAAGCAGTGGAGGGCTGGATTTCCCCACGCCTACGGAGGCCGGACAGAAGGAAGGGTGCTGGAGAGGGACCGGGAGACCACGGACAGCGGCCGAGAGCAGTGGCGCCCTCGTGGGTTCCTGGCTGAGCGGTCCTGACAGCTCTGCCTCGGGTTCCTCATCAGTGAAACAGACGCCGCAGAGGGTTGTTCTCTTAGGTTGGCTTCCCCTAGCAGCAGGCTCTGTAAGTTGGCGATGAGGGTGCTCTGCTCCTCATTCTTTCGGGGACCCGAGGAGGGAGGTGAGTGTTGGTGTAGCTGCAATGGGAGTGTCCAGTCCTAGCGAGGTGGCAATAGTGGAATTTTAGGTGCCAAAGTGGACCATCAGAGATGTGTTTTAGCTTCAGGATAGGCCTCCATGTTCCTTTTTGTGCGGTGCCTCTGAAGCAGGGAGGGCAGAAGCTGCTGTTGCACCCATTTGCTGGATGTGGAGACTGAGGTCAAATGAGCCCAAGGGGAGCCGCCTTGGGGCCTTCCTTTGGACCACCTGGAAGAGGCGCAGGCTTTCAAGCCAGTTCTCACCTCCTGGATTGATGATTTGCCAACAGAGGCTGGGTTTGCTGCTGTACAAACAGTCCAGCCTCAGTGAGGTAACAATGAAAGGGTCTGTTTCTCTTTGTGCAAAGTCAGCTGCAGGTTGGGGGGGTGGTGAAGCTGGGGTGGCGGGGGTGGGGGGTGGGGGGTGGTGGGGAGGATGAAGCTGGGGTGGGGGGGCTCCACGGAGTCATCCAGAGCCTCTGGATGACAGAGCCCCCTTCTGGGGCGCTGAGGACAGTGCAGGAGGGGAAGACAACTCCCGGCTGGTCTGTGCTCGGGCCTCGCAGCCCGCTGGGAGATGGCGGGCAGACAGAATGTCTGGGGACTCCACTGTCCTCTCACAACCCCCACAAGGGACTGTGGGGGAGCCTGTTTCCTTAGCTGAACAGTCGGGGGGGGACCCCATCTCCCGCTGAGGTTTGTGGGCCTGAAACACGATCGTGGTATAATCGGGTGGTGCTTGATAAATGCTTAGAGCCCAGCCCGGGGGCTGGATTTGGGGGTGGGGGACCCCCATGCCTTGGAGCCCTGCATTGCCCGAGTGAGTGGTGGAACTCGGGGCTGGGAAGGGGAGCTTGGGGGTGCGTTCCGGGGCAGCCTGCATCACTGGGGGGGGAGGGGGAGCAGCGGTGGCTCATTGGAAGGAGGCGGGCCTGGGGCCACTTAACGGTTGACTGTCACTGCTGAGTGCTCCCCGGGGCCAGCCAGGCGCGCTGGCAGCGACATTAGCCAGGCTGCAGGAGTTGGCACAGACTTGCAGGCAGGATTTAGGGGCTCCAGAGGGCTGCTTAACGCGCCGGCTTCTGTGTCCTCCTGCCCCAGCGGGGAGGGCGGGAGGGAGGCCAGGAGAATGCTCTCGGGATGTGGCTGTCTGTCCCACCAGCAGCCCCGGCCCTCAGTCCACGGACCACGTGCTGGATCAGGGCTGATCCCACCCCTCACCCCACCAGCTGTCACCCAGACTCCCATGTGACACCCCAACCTGGCCTCTCCCGTGGGCCTCCTCTCCCTCCTCCAGCCTTTGGGTATCTGCCCCCCTTCCCCCCCAGGCCTAAGCTCTGGGGGCCCCAGGGATGGTTTGCACTACAGTGCTACAGGCTTCAAGGAAGAGGGTGGGGTTGGGGAGTCGGGCCGGGTTTCCCCTCACGCCCTGATTCTGAGGGGCACGGCGGTCCCTCCCCAGAGTCCTCCCTGGTCAGCCTGGAGTCCAGCGCCGGGGACCCCCAGCTGTGCAGTGTGCCAGCAGACACCTCATTGAGCAGCACCTCGTAGGTGCTGGCGGAGACGCAGGGCCCCGATGCAGAGGCTGGTGGGCAGAGCCCCCCACCCCGGGCCAGGTGCAGATGCTGGGCTGGGCTCTGGCCCCTGGAGGTGGTCTCGGCAGCCCCTGCCTTACAGCCTGGGGCTCGGTGGTCTGAGCGGAAAGGGCTTGGCTCTGGGCTCTCGGGCAGGAAGGGGCCTCAGGGAAGTGGGGCTGAGATGACGGCCCAGCCCTCACCTGCCTCCCGGCTGCTTCCTGGTCAGCCACACCTGCTGCTCGGGCTGCGGGTAAGGCAGCGGATCTCTGCATCCTCTGCTGGGGCATGTGGCCCTCTTCACTGGCCCTGGAGGCTGGGGACAGGTCCTGCCTCCTCGGTGAGTGCCCAGCCTGTGGGGATGCCTCCCAGGGGTCTGCTGGGTGTGCCTTGCCCTGGAAAGCCTCCCCCTCTGTGTGGCCCTGGCCGAGCGCTGGTCGCTGCTGGTCGCTGCGGCCTCAGCTGCATCTCCGGGACCAGGACCTCTAGGGAGAAGGCCATGTCCCCTCTGGAGGCCCGGTCCTCTCCTCTGCAGCCCAGGAGATGCTCCAGGCTGCCCAGGCCCCCAGGCCTTCACCCACGCTGATCCCTCTGCCCCAGCACTGCCTCTCATCCCTGGCCGACACTGGCCGGCCTGTGAGACCCGGCGCCGGGGTCACTTCCTCGGGGTGCTCTGTGCTGGTTCCTCGCGGGTGAACAGCCCCGCCTCCACGTCCTGCACCTTCACGGCACCCAGCCAGTCGCTCCCAGCAGGGAGCCTGGAGCAGCGAGGGGCCCCTCCCACTGATGGCCTGGCCTCTCCCGCCAGCTGCCTGAGGGCCCAGAGCCGTCTTTATCCATCAAGTCCCGTGCGTTGGGCACTGACCTGGGAACTGGGGAGGGCACCATGTGGCGAGCAGGATAAACAGGTGAGTGGGATGGAGGACGGACACAGCAAACAAAGAACAAGGACTTCTCAGACAGCGGTGAGTGCAGAGAGCGAGGAGGGAGGAGGGCCCGGGGCCCTTCACACGGGGCGGGCGTCAGGAGCCGGGTGAACCCAGCTGTGTTTTATCACACCTGCCCCCAGCTCTGTCCTCCAGGTGTAGAGGGGCCTGGCTTAACCTTCCAGAACCATCATCTGTATTGTCCTCACCATCACTGTACCACTCCCGGGGAGCCGCCCTTTCCGCTTCACAGAGGGCTTTTGCATCGGTCTCCTCATTCACGGGGTTCTCGCATCAACCAATGGGGCCAGCAGGGGCGGTGTTGTACCCGTTTTACAGATAAGGACGCTGATACCAGAGAGGGGAGATGGGCCTGCCTGCAGGCTGAGGGTGGACAGCTCCACAGATGGGCGCTGAGAATGGATGGACAGATCAGGGAGGGCTGCCTGGAGCAGGCATGCTGAGGAAGTGGCTGAGAATTGGCCAGCTTAAAGCAGAGGCTCTGGAGCCCCAGCTCTGCCCCGCTCCTCTGAGGCTTTGAGAAATCCCCTCGGCTCTCTGGCCTCAGTTTTGTCATCTGCAACATGGGCACAACCTGGACTTTGCCCAAGGCCTTTTCTTCTCTGAGGTTTTGTGACCTTGACTTGAGGGCCAGCTTCTTCCCTGACCCTGACTCTTTTCAGATGAGATGGCAGGGCCAACTGAGGGGCTGTGTTCCAGCTGTGGGCAGTGGGGCTGTGGCACCATGGGAAGGGCCAGTGGAGGTGTTGGTCTAGGAAACTGTCGTCCTTAGCAAGCTGGACTGGAGTGAGGGGAGGAGCCGGGAACCTGCTGGTCGCTCAGCCCAGTGCCTGCAGCTGCCGTGATGATGGGAGGGGAGAGGGATGCCCTCGAGAGACGCCAGGGGGAAAATCTGCCTGCCCTTTGCAGTCCGCAGCCAGTTGCCTGGGGACACCGGTGGCCAGGTGGCTGACCCATCCAGCACCCCAAGGGGATCTCTCTAAAGCCATAGATAAGATTAAGTGCTGGAGCTGGGCCACCTGTGTGGATCTTAATGGCTAACTCCAATTTGTGGAGTGTGAGCAAAGCTGGCGGGAAACGTGGACCATCCATCGGAGGGGAAAACGGCTGACAGCCACATGGTCAGAAAGGCTTCTGTTTGGTTTCGGGGCTGGGTTAAGTGGGGGAGACACCCTGTTTCTCTTTCAGAACTAGATGCCGGATCAGCACACTGGCAGACGTTTGTGCCATCAGCAGAGTCTTGCTGACCTTGTGCAGTGCTGCCACGTACAGTCGCTCAGGTCGTGCACCTCACAATTCTATTGTGGATAGCGACCCATGCCACGTGACTTTCTTTTGTGTGAGGTTTGAAACCAGGGCTGGCCAGGGTTCCTCCCCTCCCCCGCTCTGCCAGCAAATGCTAATGCTACTCTTCCTTTAGGTCTGTCCAGTTCAAATGTCCCCACCTTTGGGAAACCTTCCCAGAGCCTCCTGGGTAAAGCTAATTGCTGCCTTCTCGATTGTGACAGGCCACAAATGGCCACAGAGTTCCTCCCCTCCTGTCCCTGCCCCTTTGCAAAGTGACCTTGCAACTCTTCCTATCAAGAGGCAGAGCCAGCTTCCCACCCCTTGATGGTTTTGGCTCTTTGGCCTGCTTTAGCCGATGGTACAGTAGCACATGTGAAAAGAAGACGCTTGAAAAGTGTTTAAGCTTTGGGACGTGCCCTACCTTGCAGCTCTTGGGCACCCAGGGACGACCACATGAATGAGCTGGGCTAGCCTACTGGCTGATTAAGAACACATGGACCAGTTACCTCTAATAGCCCTTTGGACAGCCAGCCAGATGCCGGACATGGGAGTGAGGCCATCTGATGGTAAACGCACACCTGAAGCCAGACAGCATCAGTGGTGCAGAGATGAACCATCTGGCTGAGTCCTGTTCAGATGACCAACTCACAGGATTGTGAAAAAATAAATGATTATTGTTTTAAACTACTAAATTTTGGGATCATTGTTACACAGCAGTAGCTAACTGATACACCTGTGTTCCCACAGCACTTTATTCTCACATCACTATTACTGCTTGGATAATCCTTGTGGTAGTGACATTACTGTGGTTAAAAGAACAAACTTCAGAGTCAGAAAGACTTGGATTCAAACCCAGTTCTGTTGAATCCTGGTCTGTGGCCTGGACATGTCACTTAATGTCTCTGAGGCTCAGATTCCTCATCTGAAAATGAGGACTAAAAATCCGAGATTCCAAGCTCACTGGTTATTGTAATGATTAGACATACACGAAGCATTTAGTCGTAGTACACAGGCGGCACTCAGTACACGATAGCTGGTATCTTTCCCTGCTGGTCCACACACAACTCCTCATGGCTCTTCCCAGGATCCCCGTGACCTGGATGGGGGAGGGGCTTGTCTTGACCTAGGGGTGCTTGGGCTGAGAACTCCCACGGCCAAAATACCCCTGCTCCTCCGAGGCCCTTTCCTCCACGCCCCAGGAGACTCACCCTTCCAGGGAGAGCTGCTCTCCCGTTATTTCTGGGAAGATTTTTATTCATCGTTCATCTTGGCATTTATTGTTGACATTCCAAGAACAGTCAAACAAGATTAATGGCCCGTCTCCAGGACCAAGAGGCGGCTAGCCTCCCTCACTGTAATTCAATTCTACCTATTGACAGCATCAGAGGTGCCTGTGTGGGGGGAGGGGGGGCCGGGGGGTGCTGGGAGGAGGAGCCGCAGGCTCTGGCCCTGCGCGGGACCGGCCGCTGGAGGGAGTTAATGCCCTTAGAACACCTGGCCTGGGGAGGCTGGGGCACTCCTCGGGCACGAGTTAGTCTGTGCAGCCTGGCTGGAGGTTGAATGCCCTGCCCTGTCGCTGTTATCATTGCTCTTGTGTCGTCATCTCTGACCGCGGTTTCCCTCCCCGTCGGACGGGGTGATACTCTGCTGCTTGCACTTAGCCGGTGCTCCTTAAATGTGGCCTCTCGTCCCCTTCTCTGCTTTGCCCCGACACGGTACCTTGGACTGGACGATGCACGCGCCCTCTTCCTTGCTCACCTGTGGTGGGCGATGCCTGCTCAGTGATGTCACGGTCGCCCCTGGTCCCTGCACTGGGACCAGGGGTGGGCCTGGGCCACAGATGGGGAGATCCTGCCTCCCACTTCAAGTGGCCACAGTCTGCTTTGGGGCCAGAGAGAGGCAACGCGGCTGACATTGGCCCAGCTTTAGGTCTTCAAAGGGCGCTGTGTCCATCATCTCACCTGACCCTCCGCACAGCAAAGGATTAGACAGTGGCTGTGGGTCAAGCAGACTTGAGTCGTGGAGCCCTGGCTCCTCTGCTGATGGGCTGTGTGGCTTTAAGTGGTTGCCCGACCTCTCTGGGCTTTAGTTTCCCACCTGTCAAACGTGGTGATAACAGTGTTGGTGTGAGGCTGGAAAGAAGAGGCACAGGCCCCAGGCTTGCATGGCACCTGCTGTGCTCAGTAATTTTAAGTTCTCCATATCTCTGTCCCCACCTGCAAAGGGGTGAGTCCCCTGTCCCTGCAGGATCCCAGATCGGCTCTGAGCAGGTACCAATGTCTGAGGATAATGAAGTAGCTGGGGTTGTAGCTGGGACTTTGAAGGGTGGGAAAGACATGTGCATGCGTGTGTGTGTTCCTGTGTGTGTGTGTGTGTGTGTGTGTGTGCCTGGGCTCCCACCCCTCTGTGCTCCTCTCCTCACACAGCTTCCTCTGTCGCTCTGGTCCATCCTGCCAGGGAGGAACCCTTCTGTGGCATAAGTGAAAGGCTCCCCAAGAGGATCCTAAAGGTGTAAGAAGGCAAGTTGCTTGCATACCCCCAGTGCCGGTAGGCTCACCACCTCACAGACAATCCACTGTCTTTGCTGGATTGTGCGCAGGTCCTCCTTGGACTAAGCCAGGCCACACTCTCCTCCCTGCCCCTGGCTCTTCCCACAGGAGCCCCCTAGACAGCGCCCCTGCCCCAGGCCCCCTTCCAGGTGAGCTCTCCAGTCTCCTAGTCTGGCCCTGGTCGCCTTCCTCCAGGCACAATCAGCTGAAGGCCCAGCCTGCCCTGAAGGAAGCCCCAGGTTTCACAAGCATCTTCCTTCTCCTTCTCCCACACCACACATTTGGGTCTGGACTAGTGTTGCAGAAAATGCACTTGTACACACATATGCACTCATAGGACACACACATGCACACATAGATCCAGACACGCACAGGCACGATTGCACACACAGGCACAAATGCTTTGTGGACACAACTGGTGGCCGTGGAGAGCCAAGAGAGCCAGGAGGCAGCCCTGAGTGGCCGAAGGGTAGGTCACGTGTGCACAGCCCGGTGTACCCTCCTCCTAGCCTCGGGGGGCAGCCTTTCCAATGAGTTTTGTGGGGTGAGGGGCCCTGAAGTTGCCTCTGGCATCTCCCCTGTACCCCTGGTTAAACATTTCCTGGGCCAAGATGCCACCTCCTGTACCAGCTGACTGTCCCACCTGTCGCTGACGGCTCATGGGGACAGGAAAGGCCTCCTGCATCCTTAGAGCTGGCTCTCCCAGCCCCCTCCCACCTGGGCTGCCGGCCCCCGGGGCCTCGCCAAGCCCAGGCTGGCACAGGCTGGCGGCTGATGTGTTTATTTGCCTGGCGGCGGGGATGGGCGAGAAGGCTTGGCGGTAGCTGGTACATTTTGTAAGCAGTCATCTCCTGGCACCTTCTGCCGCAGCGTGTGGGCCGGCGGATCCTGTTCATCGTGGCCCGCGGCCTGCGGCCCCCTCGCCTGGCAGCCTCACTTCCCTCCCCTGGAAGGATGGAGCTGTTCTGACCCCTAGGAGCGTTATCTGTTATTCCTGGGCACATGGCTCTCTCCTGGCACGTGGATGGAGCCAGGGCCTAAGCACAGGACCCGGCAGGTGGGCTTGTGGGGGGGGCAAGGGTGGCAGGCAGGGGATGGCTCTGCATCGGGGCCTGCAGCCGGCCAGGCCCAGGTAGGATGTCAGAGACACCGTCTCTGTTGATTCTCTGCACAGCACTGCATCTATTTCATCAGCAAGGAGACAGGCGGGAGAGGCTGAGGCCCCACGCGAAGTCACACAGCCGGGGCAGGTGGCGCTGAGCCCAGGTCCCCCTGGTTATAGCCAGCCGTGGTCAGACCTGGAGTCTGGGCCCACCACAGAGTGAAAATCGGAACCCATTGTTCAACAATTATTACTAATTATTAATAAATTCAAGATGGTGAAGCTTTCCCTGCCTTCAGTTTCCTCACCTCTAAGAGGGACGCAGGACGCAGCCCAACGCCAGGCCTGGCGTCCAGCGGGGGCAGTGAGTGGGGCAGTATTAAGCAGGGCTCCCGCGGTGGAGTATGTCTGGCACCGTTATTAGTGCTGTTCTTTGTGGAGAAATGATGGCATGCGTGGGAAAGACAGCGACAAATTAACCCTACACTATTAACAGGCAGCCCAAAGTGTGCCCGTGTGATTAATTCCTGCCCTCACGCACACGCACACCCAGCATTGCTGGTGCTGGGTCTTTGCAGGGCGTAGACCTTGCCCGCCCTGGGCTCACTCGGACTTCTGCGCTCTCTTCCTGGGCCACACAGGCTGCGGGGGTGGGGGGTTAATAGGAACAGCGGGAAGGAAATGGGATTTGTGTTTCTGGGTAGAAGGTTCGCTCTTATCTCTCCGTGGGGAGGCCAGACCCAGCCTGCTGTGTGGGTGGCGGCTGGACCCCTCAGCTGACCCCCTTGGGAGTTGGGTGGCCAGGTTGCTGGCCCCCAGGAGCCATGGCCGAGGGGCTGGCAGGCGCAGAGTTGGGGCTCCCCTGGCTTTGCTGGGCAGGCAGCCCTGGCTTCTCCCGATGGCCTGCCTAGTGTACCCCCCACCCCAGGCCATGCCTCCCGGGGTCCACGCAGCCAGCCTCACGTGGCAGCTTTGCTCCACTGGGCCTATGGGTGCTCTGATGTGTGCAGTCCCTCCCCTCCACCTCCATGGCTCTGCCTCAGTTTCCTTTGGGAGGACAGTCCCTGTGGCCTCCTCACTGGGGCCCAGCCTCCAGCCTCATCTGCCCCCTCCACTGACAGCCACGGTCACCGCTCCGCTGTGCTGTCATCTCTTTCCGCTCTAAAACCATCAGCGGCTCCCCGCCCCCTACCTGGCAGCGTCCCAAGTTGTGGATTTCTGGAGCTGCTCTCCTCTTCCAGCCGATTTCCTCCCTCTTGGCCGTCCCTAGTGCCCTGTTCTGATGCCCGCGAGCCCAGCTCCCTCATCCATCCCTTCAAGTCCTTTCTCTGCCGTTTGCAAAGCAGGTCAGAGTCATCTATGGTTCCTCAGTGCCTTGGTCCTCAGCCTGGGCTTGGGGGGCTTGGGTGACAGGCCCCCAGTGCCTCAGCCTCATGCTCCATCGGCCTCCCGCCGCCAAATCTTCAAACTGTGCTCTGGGTGGGGTGGGGGAGGGGAGGAGGGCAGATATGCTGGGAATCACAGCCCACCCCTCGGGACTCCTGACGATTCAAGTGCTATCAGCCTGGTGCAGGCTCTGCCAGCCCTTCATTAAGAATCCCACCGGACCCGGTACAGCCCAGACCTCAGAACCCTGAGCTTGGGGCTGCTCTCTCCCTGCACATGGGGTGACTTGTGTTCCCCAGGCCCCTACACGTTTCCACGTCTATGTTTCTGGGCTCCCCCTCCCCACAACTGGCTGCCGGGGGACCCCCTGTGGTCACCTCTTGGAGGTCCCCAGAGATCTTGTCTGAAGCTGAATCAGCTCAGGAATCGAGTCCTGGGACTCCCCTGCTGGTCCAGTGGTTAAGAATCCGCCTTCCAATGCTGGAGATGCGTGTTCGAGCCCTGGTCAGGGAACTAAGATTCCCACATGTCGCGGGGCAACTAAGCCTGCACACCACAACTACTGAGCCTGTGTGCCTCAACTAGAGAGCCCGCGTGCTGCAAACTACAGGGCCCACGCGCTCTGGAGCCGGTGCGCCACAACTATAGAGAAGCCTGTGCGCCGCAACGAAGATCCCGTGTGCCGCAACTAAGACCCTACGCAGCCAAAAATAAATAAATATTAAAAAAAAAAAGAAGCGAGTCCTGCACATTCCTGCTGGAGACATGAGGGTCCCACTCGCCACAGGGACCGATGCCCTGGCCCTCGAAGGCGGGTGAGGGTGCCTCTTAGTTTGGGGATGGCCCTCTGTGCACTAAGACACCTCACACCCTGAGGTAGGATGCCCATCTTTGAGGGAGACAAGGATCCTTTCAGCTCTGACTCTGCCAGGGGAGTCCTGAGGTGCTGCTGGGTGACCAGATCCCAGGTCTGGTCTGTCACTGATGTGACACGGACACAGATCCAGGAGCCTGGCTTCCTTGGTTCAAGCTCCAGTCACCACTGTGACTTCAGGTAAGTTACTTAACCTCTCTGAACCTCAGTTTCCTCACCTGTAAATTTGGGAATCTCTACATTTGTTGTGACTTTATAATAAGATCAAGGTGCTTAATGTATAAAAGTCTCCTGGATTTAACTGGTTCTGTTGGTGGGGTTTCTGGGGCCCTCTCCCCAAGCCTGCTGTGGTCCCGGCCACCAAGGCCAGGCCTGGTGTTTGCACTAACCCTTCTCCTAAGAGCTGAGGTCATGGCCTCCCTTTGGGGTTTTGAAAAGCAATGGGACCTCTCCATCCTTTTGCAGAAGAGCAAGGCTTTCTAAGATCAAACCACGAGGCTCTGATACAATCTGAAAGGGACATCGATCTGTCACAGATGTGCAGGTCTGCAGCGCGAGCCCCTGGAGAGGGAGATGAGAGCTCTGCCTAGTCAGGTGTCTTGTGTTCTGAGTCGTCTCTTTGACCCCGTAAAGAGGGTCGGGTTCCAGTGACTTCGAGGATGCTGCCGAACTCTCTTCTAGAACACCTGGGAGCAACTGTGGAGGCCGCCACCTCTCACTCCTGGGGCCTGGGGGGCGGACACGCGTCACCTGACGGCCTACAGGAAAGGAGGGGTTAGACCAGTCAGCACCACGGACAGCACCACCAGAGGCGTTAACTTGCTGTTGGCCATGAGCCGGCAGCCTCAGAGGGGGACAAGGTTTCCAAGGCAGCAAGGGGCAGGGCTGGGTGTGCAGGCATCTTGTGGGGCTGTCGCAGGAGTAGAGATGCTGGCAGCCAGCTTCCTGTCAGATGACCACTGGGGAGGGGACCGAGCATCCTGCACCCCGCTGAGGACTCCCTGAGCACAGTTACTCTGGGGCTGGAAGGCCAAGGTGCAGGGCTGATGGGGGAAGCTGGGAGGATGCCCTGGCTCAGTGGCCTGCATGGGCAGTGTCTGTATGCGGACAAGTACCCACTTGGCCAGGACATGTGCTGTCGGTCAGGGAGCAGCCTCAGTGAGACCCCTTGGAGGGGACTTTCTTGACACTGCACTGTACCCCTTTGGCCATGCACGTCCATGGCTCCTCCGCCTGGCCATCCTGGAAGCCCCAGGACACTCAGTCTGCACAGTGGCAGCTGGGAGGATGGGGGTGTCCATGCCCCTGAGCAGGGCCCCACCGGTGGGCCAGGAGAGGGCAGACAAATGCCCAGCCTCCTGTCTCCAGGGGACACTTCTGATGGGTCCTCAGCTCCCAAGTTATGGCCTCTGAGACCCCGAGTCTTGTGCATCTGAGGTGACCCCTCTCCTGAACTCGGCCAGCTCCTTACTCATGGCAGGGGCGTGAGTCAGACCACTGACAGTCTAGGTGTGAATGCACCCGCTGGGCAATCCGGGCCTGCCCTTGGCCTGTGTGAGTCTCACTTGCCACGTCAGTAAAGTGGGGGCAGTGGTACCTCACTCCCCGGGCTTTGCTGAAGAATGAACAACATAAAAGTGGATAACAACGAGATTTTGCCTAAGTGCTGCATGTGGGGCTGGGCGGGGGGCTGACCACACCGTGCTTACGCAGCCCTGGCCTTTGCTCCACTCGGGGGGCCTGAGGCCCTTATGCTCAGGCTCTCCTCAGTGCCTCCCAGAAACGCCACCATGTAGGTTACAGCCCCCACCCCGCCGTTTCCTCCTCCTCCCGGCCGCTGCCAGCTGCCCTTGTGGCCGGGTCAGTCCAGGAGGTGGGCCCTGCTCCAGGCAGAGCTGCTCCGGAGGCACCGTCCGGGAGGGCGGGCCTGCTTGGATGGACGACTTGGCCGTGCTAAGCGGGGAGTGGGGCCCGCGGGAAGATGGAGAGAAATAACGGCCTTCCCTCCTGACGCCTGCGTGGCTGCAGCAGGGGGCGCTAACACGCAGTCTGTTGACATGCCCTCATAGAACAGGGGCTGGGATTCTCTCCCGTCTCTGCCCAGCACAGCCTTGGGGATCGAGTGTGCTCTCAGTCACCTCTGGGAGGGACGATTCCTCCTTGGAGATCCTTGGAACGCGTGGCCTGAAGGACTGGGGATTCCAGCTGAGGCAGGGGAGGGTTAACATCCCAGGGGGCGGCAGGGTCAGCGAGGGGACAGGAGGCCACGAGGGGGACGGTTTGGTGAGGCCACAGGAGTTGTCCAGAATGCTGAGTTGAGGAGGCGCCGGTGGGGATGGACGAGGGGGTTGCCGAGGACCTGGGAGACCGTGGCCGGCTTGGTCAGCGGGGTCTGGGACAAGCCGCAGGGGGGACAGCAAACTCCGCTGCAGCTGCCTGGCCTCTGGCCAGTCCCCTCCCAGATGAAGCTGCTCCCTGCCCAAGTTGAGCTCTCGGGGTATTGGCTTTCCACGGCTCTCACCTGAGTGGTCCATGGATGGTTCAGAGGTCCAGGACCGCCTGCCAGTTCCTGTGTACATCTCTCTCTGGGGAGAGATTCCCAGCTTTCCTCAGGAACTGAAAAGGGCCCATGGCCGACAGCGGACCAAGCATCCTTGTTCCGTCAGCTGCCCCAGGTGGGCACATCCACACCTGTGTCTTCATTGGCCACTGTCCTGCCCAAGCCCCTGACGCCACGGCGGCGCCCCAGCCCCACTGGACATACTGAGTGCCGGAGCTCCAGAGAGCTCCCCGCCCGGTACTCCACCTGGAAGCCCCCCGGCTTCTCACACCCCGTCTCTCATCTCCCTGCCTTCTCCGCTCCCACTTTGCTGGTGGCATCACCACCACTCCCGTCTCCTGCCCTGGAGTCCTCAGGGGAGTCTACTGCTTCCTCTGCTCAGCACCTCTCAGCCTGCTCCGGCCCTCCTCACACCACACACGGAGGCTCCCATCCAGTCTCCCGGCCTCTCCTTCACCCCCTGCCTGCCTCCCATCAGCTGACATGGTGGCCTTGGAAGACATACTGGACCTTCTTTCCCTCCCCGCTGTTGGAAGCACATCCTCGCCCAGTCCCACTTCCCCATGGGCTGCAGAGTGAAGTGGGGCTCCTGAGTCCTGTACACGGTCCCTACCGTGGGCCCCACCCTGGTCCAGCCCTGTCCTCCCACGTCTCTTGCCCCCTCTCAGCCCAGCCATCCTGGCGTCAGAAGCTCCCAGGACCCTCCAGAAGGTCCCAGCCCACCTCCACAGCAGCCTCAGGGCACCTGGCTGGGCTTCCCCACACCCTTCCAGGCAGACAGATACAGACATGGTCTCATGGCCGGATCCAGGTCTGAGTCCACAGCTGGGGTCTATTTGTCAGAGATGCTTCAGAGAAGGGCTCCAGGGCGGCTCAGCCTCTGCCCCCTGGAAGCGTCCAGCCTGTCCTCAAACGTATTCTAGACAGAGCTTCACGCCTTTTCCAGGGGACGGGTCAGTGGAATATATTGACCCCACTGGGAGGCACTGCCCTGCTCCGTTTGTGGTGCACCGGCCTCTTGGCCTTCTTTAGGGCCATTTTGGTGATGGGTGAAGTGCTGAGGCCTGAGAAAGATGCAGGAGTGTGTAGGGTGTGGGCAGGGCAGGGGGCAGAGAGGGAAGCAGTGGAGTGATTATTATGGAGCTGGCACTGGTCATAAAGCTCAATCAATTTAAAGCCTGTTTTCTGGATATTAAACTTCACTACCTGTTTCATACCCCTGGTCCTGAGCATGTGCGAGCGGATGTCTGAGCCCGAGCCATCCCCTCAGATGTGCCTGGCCTGAGACTGGTCAGGGCGTCTGAGGATGCCAGGGTCTCCCACGGGGATGCTGGGACAGGGTGGGTTGAGCTCTGGCCTCAAACCGTGGATGGGGGAGCTGGTTCTGGGGCCCCCACTGGCCTGAACCGCCTCGAGCAGGGCTGGTGAGATGACTCAGTCCTCAGTGCCTGGAGAGGCCCGTCAGGAGGCGAGAGGGCAGAGCCAGTGGCCCCCAGGTGGTGGTGGCTGTGCCTGCCCGAGCTCGCTGCACCCCAGCGGCGCCTCCCAGCCTGCACAGGAGCCGGAGTGGGTCTCCTCCCATCTACAGGTGGGAAAACCCAGGTTCCGAGAGGATGTGAAATGGACACAGGCCACACAGTTGTGCTAGCAGATTTGGGGTGCCCAGTGGGCCCACAGATCACACACACAGTGGGTCATCCACACCGGGGTCCTTTCCTGCCCCACAGCCCACAGAGTGAGGCAGCCCCGTGTGGGGGAAGAGCTGAGCGCTCCTTTCACAACCACAGGAAATGGCACAGCTGTTTGCGAGTTCTGTTCCGCCCTACGAACACCGGGGGGCCCCTCTGAGCCAGGGGGCCCCTGGAGAGAACTCCTGACACTCAGCGTGTGTTTCATAAATGGGGGAGGGGTAGCTGTGGGGCCCTGGGGTCCATCCACCTCCTCCTACCAGCCACCAGCTCTGTTTATGGCGACCTTGACCTTGCTAGTTCATGGAGCCTGGGCTTCTCACACTGTAAACTGCCTGGAGTGGGCCCGACTCAGCCTGGGGCTGGGCTAACGCTGCTTTCTGAGGTGTGGACGGGCCCTTACCCGCCTCTGGGAGGTCTGGGCACCGACTGGGCTCAGGGAGGCAGCGGCAAGGTGCCCATGAGCCCCGGCCTTCATCCCTTCACGTAGCAAGTGTTCATCAGGCACTGCCTGTGTGCTAGGGGTACACAGTAGGGGACCCGCCTGCTCTGGAGGGAGAGAGGAGCCTCAGTGGGCAGTTCCAGCCCAGAGTGGGATGTCCCATGAGGCGGGAAGCCCAGGGGCCCATGGAAACCCAGAGAGGACCTCGAAATGGGTGATGAGGGACGAGTAGGAGTCTGTCAGGAAGAGAAAGGGAGGGGCATTCAGTGCGCATTGATAAGTCTGTGCGACGGCGCAGATGCACAGACCGGCTACGTGAAGCTTCAAATAACCCCAGAGGAGGAACTGGAAGAGGGGCAGGTACACTGAGGGAGTCCAGAGGGGGAAGAGATGTCATCCACTGGAAGAGGATGTGTATCTGGGAAGGCTTCCTGGGGGAGGTGGCTCTGATTCAAGGCCCTGAAGTGTTGGGAGGGTCAGACGTGGTGGGTATTCCAGCTGAGGGGCTGCATGGCCTTTCCCAGGTCCCTCCAGCCTTTGTCTTCCTGAGGGATCACCATAGAGTCTCATCTCCTTTGTCTTTGCAACACAGTATAAACCTACCCTGGTGGGTCACAGAGGCACCTGGGACCTTCTGGACTCATAGATGTCCTGCCCTGGGCACAGGAGGGTTTTCCCTCCCCAGCTTGGCTGCTAACACCCTCTGGCTCAGCCTGTGGGGGTCCAGGCCTGGGGACAGACCATGGGAAGCCATTGTCCCTTAGAGGGGTACAGGGCCTAGCAACCACACCTGGCTCTGTCTACAGATATTTGATTGGATAACAGTCGTCACCAATGAAGCTACGTGTCTCTAAGGCATGCGCTGTGCCCTGGGCCCGGGCTATCTGCTTTCCCGTTACCTCTGGTTCTGGCTAGTTTGGGGCGTCCTCAGACGCATTTCACAAATGAGGAGGAGGCTGGACAAGATGGAATGAGCAGCTGAGGTGCCAGTCGCACTGAGTGGGGATGTCAGGACTTGAACCCAGGTCTCTGGGGGCAAATGCCACGTTGCTTCTGGAGCAGGTGCTGAAGCCCCTCGCTCCCGGGTGGAGCCAGGTCACGCACTACGAGCTCTCACCCCTGGGCCTCAGTTTCCTCATCTGTCAAGGGGGTGCTGACCTGGCTGCTCTCTGGGCTCCCTGCCAGCGCCCAACTGCCTCTCACGCCCCAGGCGGGCCCTGCCCTGCTGGCTGTGTCCCTTTGCTTCCAGCACCTATGCTGGCTGCCTGCCCAGGGCCGTGTGTCCCCTGGAGGAGAACGATCATTCCGGGCTCCCTCCAGGAACCCACGCTGGGGCGTGGAGAAGGCTCCACTCTTGCTTCCAAAAACCCCGGCACACTTGCCAGGAGCTGTGGGTGGCAGAGGGAAGCTGACAAGTGGAATAAACTGGGGCCCCATAACTTTTTAGCAGACGTCCCCTTAAACAGCCAGCGGCCCCGTGAGGAAAGCATGCCAGGCTGCACGTCGGGAGGAGGGGGTCTCTGCAGGGCCCAGGGATGGTTCTAGGAGGCCAGGCCTGTCCCAACCTTTCCTGAGGCTGCTTGGGTGGTGCTGTGGGAGTCTCAGCTGGCACTCCCTCTCCCCCCGCAGGCCCAGGTGCCACCACTGATGGGGGTCAGCCCAGAAGGCCCCAGCTCACCGCCCCCGCTTGCTGTGGGAGCTGGGGACCCCCAGGCAGGGCAACATCCTGGGGCACGTCAGCTGGGGCCTAGCTGGCCGAGGCTCCCCGTCCCTCCTGCCCTGTGGCCGGCTGGAGCCTTCCCTCGTGAGCCGGTGGTTTGGGGTCTCAGGATTCTGAGAGTCTGGGTATGTCCGCTCATCCTAGAGAGAGTTCCTGGGGACTTCTGGGAGCCAGCCACTGTTGGAGCTGCTGGCATTCAGCAGTGGATGGAAGAAAGCCCCGGCCCCCGACGGCTGTCCCTGCAGCGAAAAGAGGGCCGTCCTTTCCGGTTCACGTGGCCCTTCTCCCGTGCCCAGCCTCAAGTAAGTGCTTTGTGGACCACAATGGCCTTCAGTCCCGGTGACGACCCTCTAGACAGCAGTGCAGCCTCCACTTCGCAGGTGAGGGAGCCGGGAAAGGATGGAGCTGGCCCGTGGACCCAGGCCGGCTGGCTCTTTTGCCCCGGCTCCCAAACCCCGGGGATGTAGGCGGAGGCAAACAGGAACATAGTACCCAGCATCCAGAAAGCTCTGTGACACACAGGGGCAGGGGGTCCGAGCTGCTCTGCTGGCCTGGTGGGCTGCTGGGGGGACTCTCGGAGGGAGCCTTTGAGCAGAGATCTTGATGAGAGAGAGGGTGAGCCCCTCTGACATGGGGGCGAACAGAGAGCTCCAGGCAGCGTGAGGCCCAAGCAGAAAGGTCCGGCCGGGAGAGTGTGCTGGAGTCGGGGACAGGGGATGAGTGCAAGGAGGGTGGCCGGGGGAGGACTGGCTCCGGGGGCAGCCAGGAACCTGTCCACCTCGTCACAGCTGCTGGAGTGCCTCCCAGTCCTGGACCTGGTGACACATCCCACTGTGGCCCTGCATCTCCTATCAGGTGAGGCCCGACTTCTCGGTGACACATCCCGGGATCTGTCCTCTGCAAACTCCCAGCCTCGTGACCCCACCCCTCCATTATGATCCCATCACTCGACCTTGTAGTTCCACCAGCACAGGCCAGGCGCCCCCATTCTCTCCAGTGTCCTCCACACTAAGAGAAGAGTCAAACTCACCCGTGGCCCGGCCTGGGACCCCTCTGATTTCATCTCCCACCCCCTCCCTCATCCCTCCTCACCTGTCCCAAGGCCACCTCCTCCAGGGAGTCCACCAGAACCCCCAGGGGACGGTGACTGCTGCTTTCTTTGAGCTTCTGCAGTGTTTTCACTGGGATTATCGCCCTCCACTGCCCAGTGTCCCTTTTTGGGAGCTCAGTCCACCTTTGGCCCTGGAATGAGTGCTTCTCTGGGGTTGCCAAGGAGCAGTGGCTGGAACTGGCCCTCTCTTATCCCCCGCAGTTGCCCAAATACCCCTCAGTAGGCTGCTGGGCCCAGGGTCGGTGCCCAGAGACCCCAACCCCAAACTCAGGACATCGGCTTTCTAATGGAAGCTGGGGCTTTATCCTCCCGATGGCCTCCACTGACCCACACAGACACAGCAAAGCAGGACTCCCGACCTGAGGCCTGGGCTGGAGGAAGTCATCATGGGGGGGTC